>NC_045617.1:109828712-110143556 GCF_009829155.1 Mustela erminea | reverse complement strand
TGGCATAAGTCAGTTAATATCACTCCGCATGTATCCTGGAAATTTTTTTGAGGAAGGGACCCAGAACTGGGTTGTTTTGTTAATACAAAGAGATAGAACAGAAGTGGTGGAGGAGTATCCCTGCATGCTAAGGAGGTGTGTAATTGAATGGGAATCCATGGATCTGAGGGTGGATCATACCAGAGAACATTTGGGAAAGGATAAAAGTAAAGAAAACTATAATTGATGTTGCTGTGGAAGTAGATGACAGCTCATTCAGCCCAGCAGATGCTTCCCTAATACAGATCATGAAACTGTCACAGAAGCAAGATATAGTAGTAGTGTGGGACTTCAAATGTCTGGACATCTGTTGGAAGTCTTGTTTTGCTACAAGCAACAAATCCGATAAATTCAGTAATGGTAGCTAATGTGTTCTCTTCACTAATGTCATTCCCATATGTCTTTGCATTCCCCTAAACAGACCCATCCGAAGTCTACCCATGACCTTTGCACTCCACACCAATCTCACACCTTACCATGATACAGGCTGTTCTTTTCTCTATTAGCTTTTACTAACACCTGATTCTTTCCTAAGAAGATGATTTCATCTTCTAGTTTCTCTAAAGTTTTTTAAATTTCCCAAAGATCATGATTGCATGGATATGGAGATTGCAGGATATGGAGAGTACTTTAACAGTATCTAGTTCTTGTTGCTGTTCCTAAACCATTATGACCCAAAGCCCATGGAAATAGTCATATTCTGTTTTGATGCTCATCATACTTGGCTTTACCACCTTGATCCTTTCTCATTCTCTGCTATCTACCCACCACCTGTTAGTACCCCACTACCATAACCACTCTCCTTGAAGTCTCTGACCCTGGTTAACAGTTTTATCCTGTGCCTTAAAGCCTTGCCATTATTTTGGGGTCTGCATGGGTAAGTCTTAAACATTGTGACTTACCATTTCTTTGCCTCAATTTCTTAGACTATTTTTCTCATTCCACAGTTAACCCCACTTCTTTCACACTCTGGAATGGGTATTTGTGACAATAGTTTTTACTTCTGGAGTCTTATAAACCACTTTCTAATCTATTAGAATCTATCTATTCATCAAGTTACTCACTCCTATATCCCTTTTACATCTGTTTCCTGACTACATTTAGAGATCCTATCCTGACTACCTTATTTATTTCCAGTTTACCAGGAAAATCTTTGCTTGCTATTCCATCTAGTTAGATCATGTTACTCATAAATTCACCCATTCTCTTGCCAGTATCCTCATATCCAAAACCTCCTTTCTTTACCAGTTCTCATTTGGTCAATTAACCATCTGCTTTCTCCACTCTTAGATCTAGTCTAAGCACCACGAGGAAAAATTCTCATTGCAGATTGTGGAGATTTAGTATTTAGACTTTTTTTTAGACTTTTTTTTAGTATTTAGACTTTCTAATCTCATCTGGTTCTGAACAACTACCTGAAATTCCTTATGTGTGATCTAATCAGCCTGCTTTCCTACTTGCTACAGTTGCTGTATTCAACCTTCTCTCATGGTAAAAATAAATAGCAACCCCCAAATCTATCATGTCCCTCTAAATCAAAGAGAAAATAGAGGAACTCAACTGAGTAGTTCTTAACATTTCTTGTCCCTATGTCAGACAGAATATTTTTGCCTGGAAGTGCAACTTCTTATCAAAAGTGGTTTTAGATAATAAGGACTTTTATTGACTCACTTCAGAAAAAGCTCTGAAGTATAAGGTTCAGTTAGTTTTGCTGCATGATACGATCATTATAGATGAAGCCACTTTCCATCTGTTGTGGACACATTAAGGCATGAACCCCCATGATCCCTGACTTTTAGTGTTCATGCCCTTGTATAATCTTTATCCCTAGAAAGAGGGAGAGACCTATAACTGGGTTCTAAGCAGTAGAATATGGCAAAGGTGACAACATGTTACTTCTTTATGGCATGCAATCTTGGTAGCTTTGAAAAAAGCTAACTCCATGTTTTGAGTCCCCCATGTCAAGAAGGTGAGGGTTCACTCTAGGAGCCAAGTGACAACTCAAGTCAACAGGCAAGAATAAACTGAAGTCCTCGATCCTACAACCACAGGGAAATGAATTCTACTGACAACTAGTGAGTGTGGTGACACATTCTTTCCCAGCAGAGCCCCTGAATGAGGACACAGTCTAACACCTTAATTGCACCCTTGGGAAACTCTAAGCAGAGGTCCCAATTAGACTATGTCTTGGCTCCTGAAACACAGGATATGTAAGATAATAAATGTGTGTTGTTTTCAGCCACTGAGTTTATGGTAATTTGTTACCTAAGAGCCGATCTTGATTCCATTTGTCCTTGACATGTCACAACCATTTCATCCACAATTCTTATTTGGTTTACCTTTAAAATGTAACCACTGCTTATGACCTCTACCATAACAACCTCCTACGAAGCCAGGATCATTAAATGCCTTCTAATTCTTACATTCTTTCACACTTATGATATAATCCCTGCTCAATAGATAGAACAACCTTTTAAAAAACACAATCAGATTATGTGACACATCCATACACCATTCAGTGCAAAATCCTACAAAAGCATTATACCCTTTTCTGAACATGTTTCAAATTGTTCACAAAGTCTTCAAGATCTGATGAATTCATTAATCTCATTTCCTACACTTTCCCAGAACTTGTTTTGCTGTAGACAAACTGGCTTTCTTAGCAGGATTGGTCCCTCCACTAAAGCATTTGAAATAATATTCCCTTTCCCTGTCAGATCCTTTCTTCATCCAGTTATGCAAAAGTAGTTATCAAATGTCCACACTGTGCTATGCGCTAACCAGATGATAAGAATATTTAGTTTGCTACTGGATTTCTATAAAAACACATCAGATGTTGCCTAAATGAATTATTTACATTATTAGATTGGTTATAGATGGAAATAAATTTGGAAATTCTTCTAACAAGATAACCCAGCATATATAACCTAAATAGTAATTGATGTTGCACTTCTTCAGCAACAAATCTAAGTCAAGTTCATGCTCATGGATATCTATGATAAACTAGATCAAAGATCAGTTACTGGTAAAAGCAAAAAAAGAACAGGACATGAAGGTTTTAAAGATATTCCTCATTACATAGCAACATTTCTAATGTGGCATTCTTGAGAATAACTCAAATTGAGTTGTTTTTCTTTCACATTCTTCCCAGTCATCAATTTTTGTTAATTCCCACTCTAAAAATGGCTTCCATATAGATCCTATTTTCTGGATACAGTTCTTACCATAGTACAGGCCCTATCTTCTTTACCATTATCAAAGTTCAAATTAAATGATATCTTTTAGGTTGAAGGCTACCATGTAGATTTTCTGAGTTAGTTATTTTGGTTCCTGTGCTCCTTTGATACTTCATAATTGCCTTTACAAGGCACCTAAAAAGTTGTATATAATTAACATACTTGTTTGCCTTTCTAGATTTAGCGTTTTTTAAAACTAGGTCTATATCATTAATATTTTTCTCCAGAATCTGTAAAGTTGACTGACTCAATAGCCACAAAATAGGATATATGTGGAGGAATTAGCAATTAATGAAGCACTACCAGAAGAAAGAAAATCTGAATACTTTCATTCAATTGATTTTAATGTCTAGCACTATCTTTACTTTAAAGAGACATACAAGCATTGGTAATCAAAATATTACCAAAAACTAAAAGTCCAAGACCAGATGGGTTCACAGGTGAATTCCACCAAACATTTAAGGAATAGTTAACACTTATTCTTCTGAAACTACTCCAAAAACTAGAAGAGCTTCCAAAGATATTCTACAAGGCCAGCATTACTCTGATACAAAAACCAGACAAAAACACCACAAAAAAAGGTAATTAGGGGCCAATATTCCTGATGCACATAAATGCAAAAATCTCCAGCAGAACATTAGCAAGCTGCATTCAATAATACATTAAAGGGATCATTTACCAACTTCAAATAAGATTCATTTCAGGGATGCAAGGATGGCTCAATATTCACAAATCAGTGAGATGTATCATATCAAAAAAATGAAGCATAAAAACCATGTAATCTATTCAATAGATACAGAAAAAGCATTTGACAAAATGAAGCCTTTCATTATAAAAGCTCTAAACAATGTGGGTTTAACAGAGACCCCAATTAAATTAAGTCTTGGCTCATTATCAACAGGACATGTGAATAATAAATGTATATTGTTTCCAGCCACTAGGTTTTGGTATTCTATTACCTAAGAACCAATCTTGATTCTATTTGTCCTTGACATGCTTCAACATAATAAAGGCCATATATGAAAACCCACAGCTAACACAATACTGAGAACTGAAAACTGAAAACTTTTCCACTAAAATCAGGATCAAGACAAATATGTCGACTTTCACTACTTTAATTCAACATACTACTAGAATTCCTAGTCACAAAAACCAGACAATAAAAAGCATACATATTGATAGGGAAAAAGTTAAACTCACTATTTGCAGGTGATATGATACTATTTATAGAAAACCCTAAAGACTTCACCAAAAACTAAAAAAGAATTCAGTAAAGTTGCAGGATACAAACTTAATGTCCAGAAGTTGGTAGCATTTCTAACACAATAGCAAAGTAGTAGAAAGAGAAGTTAATATATACTTATATCCCAAAGAATAAAATACCTAGGAATAAAAAGATAAAAGGCACTTATTCTGAAAGCTACAAAACATTGAGGAAAGAAATTGAAGATGACATAAACAAATGGAAAAATGTTCTATGTTTACGAATTAGAAGAACAAATATTGTTAAAATGTCCATATTTCCCCAAACAATCTGGACATTCAATGCAATTCGTATCAAATACCAACAACAATTTTCACAGAATTAGAACAAAAAAAACTATCAAAACTTGTATGGAGCCATAAAGACCCTGAATAGCCAAAATCATCTTGGGAAAGAGGACAAAACTGGAGATATTACAATTCCAATATTCAAAGCTGGAAGTAATCAAAACAGTATGGTATTGGCACAGAAAAAGATACAAAGCTCAATGGGACAAAATAGAAAATCCAGAGATAAACCCATGTTTATATGGCCAATTTATCTAGGAAAAAGGAAGCAAGAATATACTATTGGGAAATGGAAGTCCTTTCGATAAATGGTGGTGGGAAAACTGGACAGGTACAGGGAAAAAATAAAACTGAAGCACTTTATAGCAGCATACATAAAAATAAGCTCAAGATGGACTGAAGGCCTAAATGTATAACCTGTAACCAAAAAATCCTAGAAGAGAACGCAAGCAGTAACTTGACAGCTGAAGCAATGTTTTCCTAGATATAATATCCTTCTGCAAGGGGAAAAATGGAAGAATAAACTATTGGGACTATACCAAAATAAAAAGCTTTTACACAGTTAAGGAAACCATCAACAAAACCAAAAGACTACCTACTAAATGGGAGAAGATATTTGCAAATAACGTTTTTGCAAATATATATACAGAACAAAAATATACAACACACACACATGCACACACACACACCACATACATGCACACACACACACACACACACACACACGATTAAAACATGGACAGAAGACCTAAATAGACATTTTTCCAAGGGAGGCCTACAGAGGACCAAAAAACTCATGAAAAGATGTTCAGCATCACAATCACCAGTGAAATGCAAATCAAAACCACAATGTTCTATCACCTTACACTTTTCAGAGTGACTAGTATCAGACAAAAAATAAGTGTTTGTGAGGAGGTAGAGAAAAAAGAAAGAGAACTCTTGGGCACTGTTTTGGGAATGTAATTGGTACATCCACTGTGGAAAATAATATGAGAGTTTCTTAAAAAATTAAAAATAGAATTACCATATGATCCAATAATTCCACTACTGAGTATTTACCCAAAGTAAATAAAAAAAAAAAACATTTATTTGAAAGACATATGCATCCCTATGTTTATCGCAGCATTATTTATAGTAGCCAAGACATGAAGTAACCTAAGTACCCATCAATAGATGAATAAAGAAAATGTTTATCTTTTTATAAATTGAAATTTATGGCAACCCTGTGTCAGGAAAGTCTATCCATCATTTTTCCAACAGCATTTGCTCACTTCATTCATGTCTGTCATGTTTTGGTAATTTTCACATTTCAAACTTTTTCTTTTTCTTTTTTTTTTTTAAAGACTTTATTTATTTATTTGACAGAGAGAGATCACAAGTAGGCATAGAGGCAGGCAGAGAGAGAGAGAGGAGGAAGCAGGCTCCCTGTTGAGCAGAGTGCCTGATGCGGGACTCGATCCCAGGACCCTGAGATCATGACCTGAGCCGAAGGCAGTGGCTTAACCCACTGAGCCACCCAGGTGCCCTTCAAACTTTTTCATTATGGTTATATTCCTATAGTGATTTGTGATCAGTGATTTTTAATACTATTGTAATTGCTTTTGGATGTCAAAAACTACATGCTTATTGGACAGCAACATAATCAATATATGTTTTATGTGTTCTAATAGCTACATTCACCAAAACTTCTGCCATCTCCCTCTCCTCAAGGCCCTTTTATTCCCTGAGACTCAATATTAAAATTAGACCAATTAATAACACTACAGTGGTCTTTAAGTGCTCAAGTGAAAGGAAGAGTCACACATCTCTTATTTTAAATCTAGAAGTGACGAGGTTTAGTGAGGAAGGTATGTCTAAAGGCAAGCAGGGCCGAAAGCTAGTCTTGTGTCCCCAGATTAGCCAAGTTGTCAATGTAAAGGAAAAGTTCTTAAAGGAAATTTAAAGTGCTACTCCAATGTTCACACACAAATGGTAACGTGATCAGCCCTACTGCTGATGTAGAGAAAGTTTTAGAGATCAGCACTGAAAAATCAAACCAGTCACAACATTCCTTTAAGCAAAAGTCTAATTCAGAGCAAAGTCCTAACTCTCTTCAATTCCACGAAGGCCCAGAGAGGTGATGAAGAACCTGCAGAAGAACTTGCCGAAGAAAACTTCAAGCCTAGCAGGTGTTAATAAGGTTTAAGTAAAGAAGCCATCTATACAACATCAAAGTCCAAGATGAAAGAGCAAGTGCTGATGTAGAAGCTGCGGTCTTTATCCATCACCTAGCTAAGATAA
Organism: Mustela erminea; assembly: GCF_009829155.1. Classification (NCBI taxonomy): domain Eukaryota; kingdom Metazoa; phylum Chordata; class Mammalia; order Carnivora; family Mustelidae; genus Mustela; species Mustela erminea. The sequence continues at coordinate 110,136,450 of NC_045617.1, read as the reverse complement.
TTCATGAAGGAAACTACTCTAAACAACAATTTTTTAATGTCTTCTATTGGAAGAAGATATCATTGAGGATTTTTATAGTTAGGGAGGAAAAGTCAATGCTTGGCTTGAAAGCTTCAAAGGACAGGCTAAACTCTCTTGTTGGGGGCTAATGTAGTTGGCGACTTTAAGTTGTAGTCAATGCTCATTTGACATTCTAAAAATCATAAGATCCCTAAGAATCATGCTAAATCTGCTCTGCCTGTACCCTATAAATGGAACAAGGGCTGGATAACAGTATACCTATTTACAACATGAACACTTTCTGAAATATTTACTGAATATTTTAAGCCTACTATCGAGATCTCCTGCTCAGAAGAAAAAAAAGGGGGGGGGAGTTTTTTTGTTTGTTTGTTTTATTTTTTATTTTATTTTATTTTATTTTATTTTATTTTATTTTTTTCAGAATAGGACTAGTCAGTGATAATACACCTGGCCTCCAAGATCTCTGATGGAGTTATACAATGGGATTTCATACCTGTTAATACAGCATCCATTCTGTAGCCCATAAATCAAGGAGTAATTTCAATTTTCAAGTCTTGCATTTTAATGTATACATTTTATAAGGCTATGGTTGCCATAAATAGTGATTTTTCTGATGGATCTAGATCAAATATTGAAAACCTTCTGGAAAGTAGTCACCATTCCAGAAGCCATTAAGAATATTTGTGATTCGTTAAAAGTCAAAGTGTCAACACAAATAGAAATTTGGGGAAAGCTGATTGAGCCATACGTAATGAATGAGTTTGAGGCGGTCAAGACTTCAGTGGAGGAAATAACATCAGATGTGGAAATAGAGAATTAGAAGTGAAAGCCTGAATACTGGACTGAATTGCCACAATTTCATGATAAAACTTTAATTAATAAGGAGTTGCTTCTTGTGGAAGAGCAAAGGTGGTTGTTTGAGATGGAATCTACTCCTGGTGAAGATCTTTTAAGATTATTGAATTGACAACAAAGGATTTAGAATATTTCATAAACTTAGTTGATAGCCAGTGGCAGAATTTGAGAAGATTGACTCCGGTATTGAAAGAAGTTCTATGATGGATAAAATACTATCAAACAGCATCACATGTTACAGAGAAATTATTTGTGAGAGGAAGGGTCCATCAGTGTAGCAAACTTCATTGTCTTTTTTTAAGAAATTGTCAGTCAGGGGCTCCTGGGTGGCTCAGTGGTTTAAAACCTCTGCCTTTGGCTCAGGTCATGATCCCAGGGTCCTGGTATTGAGCCCCACCATCAGGCCATCAGACTTTCTGCTCAGCAGGGAGCCTGCTTCCCCTTCACTCGCTGCCTACTTGTAATCTCTGTCAAATAAATAACATCTTAAAAAAAAAGAAATTGTCAGTCACCCTAAACTTCAGCAACCACCATCATCAGTCAAGCGGCCAAGCAATATAGAGGTAAAACTTACCACCTGCAAAAAGATTATGACTCAGCTCACTGAAAGCTCAGATGATTAGTATTGTTTAGCACTAAAGTATTTTTTAATTAAGTTATGTACATGTTTTTAAGACATGCTACATTTATTTATTTTTTAGATTATTTATTTGACAGAGACCCAGCGACAGAGGGCATAAAAGCAGGGGGAGTGGGAGAGGGAAAGCAGGCTTCCCTCTGAGCAGTGAGCCTGATGTGGGGCTCAATCCCAAGACTGTGGGATCATGACCTCAACTGAAGACAGACACTTAATGACTGAGCCACCCAGGCACCCCAAGACATGATTTTTTATAAAAGACTTAATGTTATTGTACACTTAAGAGACTGCAGTAAGATAAACATAATTTTGATATGCACTAGGAAACAAAAAAAATTCATTTGGCTTGTTTTATTGCAATATTTGTCTTATGTGTTGGTCTGGAAGCAAACCCAAATCTCTCTGTGGTCCACTTGTAATCACTAGTATTATTGGTAATGTGATGCTAATCATACATTTTCTTCCTTATAAAACACTGAAAAACAGTCCAAAGCACTAATATTTAATGGTAACACTGATACTTTCAATTGATAGGGTGAGAAAACAGAAAATGGGATTGGACAGCTTGCAAAATTTGACATGTGAGACAATAGCTAGACAGAAAATGTTCCACATAAACTGAGTGCATATGTCCCATACAAGTTTTTTTTCTATTTCCACTTGACTTCTTTGTTTACCTATATTTCAAAACCGTGTGGATTTTGCATGAATTCTGTATCTTCCATTAGTTTATCCCTTACTGATCACTTGTAAGATAATATAACACACTCTTCAATACATATATAACTTTTTCATAGCTTGAAATATGCCATGTTATACAGAGCTTAAAGATTATGGTGGGAGAATGAAAATAGGACTGCCCTTCCATGAACAGACAGTGCAACCTGGACAGGAATCTGGATGATCAAGGGTAGGTTCACAGAAATGGATGGAGTTTCCAATAGGGGATATGGGACTAGTATCAAAAATAGGGCTTTGTTGTCAGAACAAAAACTATGGAAACCCACAGTTAAGGTATGGTATCTAATTGGATTTTCTACCTTTTTTCCCATGTGTAATTAAGTATGAATTGTTCCCTTTCAGTAAGAAAGACAATAGGATTACTGGATAACTATGTGCATCCATGATTGTGTGTATCTGTCTGATATTTAAGGCAAAGGAGCAGTAAGTCGTCCCTTTGGGTAATTCTGACTGGTCTAGCATATGGGCACAGGCCAGGTTGAATTTGAAATGTGAGAAGTGTATCACAGGCCAGCTGGCCAAACTAGTTACAATGAAAGATCATCCTTACCACCATATTCTTTCATTATGAACAGATGACATGAATTTTAAAACAGGTTCTAATATCTTTTAGTGAAAACAAATATAATCTATATTATCAAATACAAATATAAATATAATTATATCTACTATAATAATTCACTTGAGGCAATATAATTCAAGGTCAATTTATCCTCAATATATGAAAGAAATATTTTAATTCATCCTCAATATATGCAAGAAATATTTTTTCTTATGAATTAGAACATTTACTAATGCTTTCAGAACTATTTACTTTTTCTAAAATGTTATTAGGTTTGTTTTGAAGAAAGGAAAAGCCAAATTTTAATATAAAGACATATATGGAATATTGTTGAAAATAAGGGATATGAAAATATACATTTTATGTCAACACACAATATTCAGCAAATAAAAATGGTACTATCCTCTATATAGCTTAATAGAAATAATATTTAAACATTACCCTGACATCTCATAATAGAGGGGTCTCTTTCACGTATGCTCTCAGGCCAACTTTTTCTTTGCCTTCAGAAATTTTAAAACAGTTTTTATGCCAGAGCCCAGCCGAATCCTTTTCCTGGGAAAAGTGTTAACATCTGCCTGAGTCAATAAGCACTGGAGAACAAACAATCAAGAATCAAAAAACAAACAAACAAAAACCCATCAAGAATCATACATATTCTGCGTTGATGGGAGAGTGGTTTCTCAGTCGGGTTGGTGAAAATACACCAAATGAGCAGAGCAAGAGGCACTATGGAAAGGAGAATAGTGATGAATGGAGAGAGGCAACAAGATGTGCAGGCAGAGAAGATTCATACAGGAGATCCTCCCAGAACTAATATACGAAACTTATCCAGTTCTCTTTCCTTTGACATAAATGTATGACTTAGGTGGTGTCATCGGATTCCTTTTTTTTGATTCCTCTGGGAGAAATTTTGGTTAAAAAATGAAAAAAATGCAGAAATCTCCAGCAGTGTTTTTGGTGCCTGTCTTTTTTGGGGCAAGTAGGTATAATGGTACTTAGGAAAGTGGTTGTACTCGTGTCTTGGTCTGATGGAGAGGCACAGTCATAGTAGAGCTGTGTAGGGACAACAGGTCCACCTCAGGGAATTGTCCTTATTAGAAAAAATATTAGATCTCACTTTTGTAGGATTTGCAGGGATATGAAAAGAGAGGTATTTTATGGGCACCAAAAAACCCTGTGTACTGTATATTTAATATACATTTACAGACCTGTTAGTGAAACCAATGAGCTCTGTAATTTTTTTTTTTTAATGTGTCCAAAGTTTCTGGAGTCACATGGGAATTTTTTTTTTTTTTTTTTTTTTTTTTTTGGTCTCTGAAAGTTTAAGTAGAGGAAGAGTTAAATGTTTTTAAATGTTTAATTCTCCCAAGCCCAGCCATCCATGTACCCTGTTGCTTTTTCCTAAGATCTGTTTCTGTCATACCATCCCATGGTACCACTAGAGGTAATTACTAGAGGCACTAATGGCCTTGGAAGAGTCAAAACCAATAGTCTAAAAGAAACAGTTTATTTTTCCCTGCTTTCTCTAAGTATACATGCTCCAAATTCAAAGTTTTGTTTGCAATGCTTCCCTCTCTTAATCCCTCTTTATCACCTTCTCTTTTATCATGTCCCTTTTCCATTATGTGATTAAAGGCATATACAAAGAAAAGTGAATTCGGGAAATAATTATGTCTCTATTAATTTATTATAGAGTCCATCAGTTTTAGTCATATGAAAATGTTTATATAGGTTAATTTTCTAAACTGACTTGAATTCCTTATCTCTATTGTGGTTATTGTGAATCTAAAGAATAATTCAAGTGATGATTCATTTTTTTTAAAGATTTTATATATTTATTTGACAGAAAGAGATCACAAGTAGGCAGAGAGGCAGCAGAGAGAGAGGATGAAGCAGGCTCCCTGCAGAGCAGAGAGCCCCATGCGGGGCTCAATGCCAGGACCCTGGGATCATGACCTGTGCCAAAGGCAGAGGCTTTACCCCACTGAGCCACCAGGCACCCCATTAAGTGATGATTCATTTTACCATGAACCACTCACTACCCTCTAAATTTAATCCCCTCTAAGTGTAATCAAGCAAGTGAAGGCTGTTTGACATTATTTGTGGAGTCATTTAGTTATTCCTATTAATGTTTTTCTGAGTATACTTTAAAAAATGAAATGTATGAATTTGATAACTCAACCACAAAATCCTTTCTCCCCAGCATGAATATTATTCTTTGAAAGTAATAATGGTAGTTCTTTCAAGATCTATCTATGAAATATGATACAGAAATAAGTAACTTGTTCATTCATATCACTAAAAGTTTTTTCAAGAAATATTTATGAAAAATGTAATATGTGTTAGCTCCAATGGGTTCACTGCAAAAGATTGTAGTAAAATTCTATGTTCTGTCTATTTAATCTTTTTGTTGCCTCTGATGAGCTCTTTCATGGGACTTACCATGTGGACCACCTTATATATGCTCTTATCTGTGTTGGAGAAAGGACAGCTGAGTAGACCTGGCCTTCTCAATGTTTATACCAACCAGATGCAACCTGGCCCTGACCACTTCTCAGCACGCCTGATATTTCTCCCTCATTGACTGCTTGGCTCATCACTCTCACAATGTTCCAAATCTCTCCAGCCCATAAGATTCCAACTTCTCCTCTTTGGTCTCAGAGCAACTCTTAATTCACTGAATGTTTTGGGACAAATAAGGAGGCTTTTCATTATCTTAGCATTTTTTCCCTTCATTTTTTCATATAGTCTCTGAAATGGAATAAGATGGAATGGTCTAAAATGCAGAACTGTTTTTTCTCTCAGCTGGTCGACTCCTAAATGCATGTTAATCCCTTTGAGTTTAAACATTTTAAATGGCATTCTTCCAATTTTTTAAAATTATCCATTCAATTAACAAACATTTACTCAGGGGCTACTACATCAGACAATGGGCCTAAAGAAGAAAAACAAAGTAATTTTTGAAAATGAATGAGTTAACAAACTTTATTTATATCATTTTATAATGTGGTAAGTAAAGTAAGTAAATAAGAAAATCAACAGATATTATATTGAATTCTGACTATAGCCAGGCATTGTATTAAAATCCTACAATTCTAAAAAAAAAAATATGATAAAAGTCTTCCAAGGATGTTCTGTGCTTATATTTTTATCAACTAAGAAACTGAGGTCTTGAGAGGCTAAATAACTTTTAAACCCTACATAACTGGAGAGTAGAAGAATTGATATTAGAACCTCTGGCTCTGATTCCAGGGTTCAGGTACTAAAAGTATATTTTCTCTACAGTGATAATAAGCTGTATGAAGTAATAGGAGAGAATGGTAATGTCTGATTCCAGATTGGTATATTGCAAAAGTCTCCATGAAGCAAGTTATACCACATTGTCTTAAGAAGTGATAATTGGATTTAGGTCAAAATGCAGTGGTCTTCTCCTACAGGGCACTGCACATAGAAGAAACTACATGCACAAAGTATGGTGATTGTCCATAGCATCGGCAGGGAAATGTGATCTGGTATCAGAATATCATAGGGTAGAAAGACAGAAGTAGTTGAAGATTATGCTGAGAAGGCATCTGGAATCTTGTCCTTGAGGAACTCATATGGCACAATGAACAGTTTAGATTTTGTATAAGAAAGATTGGAAGCCAGTATAATTTATTAAAAAGAAAAAAAAAAAAAAACCTCCCAAGGTCAGATTTGTATTACTTATTTATAACTCTACCTAGAAAGGGAGAAAGTTAAAGAAGAAAGCCAGACAAGAAACAGAGACAGAAGCTAGACAATTGTTCCAATAATCCAGGTGAGAGGTGATTAATGAGGGTTTTGCAGAGCAATGACATTGGCAACAAGCAGATATGCACTGTCATTCTGGCTCTGCTCCCTAGCCACCTACCAGCTGTGTGGCTCAGGGCTAGTTTTTAACCTTTCTAACTTCCAAGTGCCTAAAATGGTAAATGAGGGTAATAACATCTTCATAGAATTCTTGAAATAAATGTGATCATCCATGTAAACTGTTTAACATATTGTTTGGCATATTTTAAGTATTCAATAAATTAGTGATATTGTTATATTTACTTGCAAATTCAAAGTTTTATAGCTTTCTTGCAGAGCACGACACAGTATTACCTCAAGTTTTGGTTTTAGAACTCAGGATTAAATGTTGCAGTTGATGCAACAGGTCTAGTACACTAGGCTACAGAAATCTCTAGACACATATATGTAATTGGTGTCAGTCTTGGTGCACAGACCTAAGATATATTTCATACTAAATCAGTATCAAGGCCTCTCCTGATATAAAAATTTCAAATTCAGGAACCACTAGGACTCCCTCTTTCCCATAGGGTCCCATAGGTCACCAAAAATTCAAGAAAAAAAACAGTCTCTTAATCCAAAGTGACACCATTTTTTTTCCTTGGAGTCTTTTGTTCTCTAGTATGAAGATGAAAGGTGGTCTTCAAATGCTGTTCATAGCCAATTCAAGAATATTCCGTTGGTTAGATTATTCTGTCATAGCAACAAACCCCAGAAACTCAATAATTTTTCCTCTTGCTCATGCTGCATGTTCATTTCATATTAGTTGGAGGGCTCTGCAGTGCATTGTGAACACTCTAGGACCCAGGATAACAAAATGTTTCCAGGCAACATAGCGGGGTTGGGGGGTGGGGCATCATGTGTCCCTTGTTGACTCTTAAAGTTTCTACCAGAAAGTGAAATGCTACTTTCTTTCATATTGAACACTAACCACAGCAAGTCATAAGGACACCCAAAAACTCTAAAGGTCAACAAAATAAAATCTCACCATGTGCACAGGAAGAGAACCAGATATATTTGGCATATAGCACTAAGGCCTCCTATAGTTGCAAGTGACCCTCCACTCCCCACAAACTTGCCCAGATGGCCTTTCAACCTGTTCCTTAGTTTGCAAAGTGTAGCATACAGTCTACTAATTTCCACAGCAAACTCCAGTAGGAGGCACTTCTTATGGGTGGGGGCTTTCTCTCCATCATGCACAGAGAACATCCCAGAGACCACCATCCTGAGGAAACTCAATCTTCCTAGAATGGTTCATTCCTGCTTCTCTCTACTCAAGCTTTCATTGCTCAAAGTCTTAAAAGATAATTTCTACAAATTCTGCTTTCAGTGTATCAGTTTTTTAAAAACATTAAATCTGTATCATCCACCATCTTTACCTAATCCAATTCCCTAGGCAAAGGGCTCTGAAATGAGAACTAAGACATTCCATAAGACAGCAGAGGGTAAAATGCTTTCAGCCATGAGAAGAGGGGGGAAAAAAAAGTATATTTTATATACACACACACACACACACACACATTATATTACATAAGTTTTAAAACTGGTACATCTTAAGCAAAAGCCAGTGAACTACTTAAGCTTTGGAAATAGTGATTATCTCAGGTCAGAATATGCCTCCAAGTCAGGAGGCAGAATGTCGAAAGAGCCACAGAGACAAAGGCAAAGAAAAAGGAAGCTTAGCAGTAAAGCCTGGGTATGAGAGAGAGGCAGGAAAGGAGCCAAGGGCACAATGTCTGTTCTCAAGTCAAATCTGATAGTTTTAGTAAATGGAGGAATAAAGGATGATTTTCAAGCTTGAGTCTAGTTCCTTAGGTGATAATATCATTTATTCAATTATTTAACACTGAATAGGAAGTAGGTGCTGTTTTGTTTGTTTTAATTGAAGGACTGGGGCTGATTTGGTTAAGTTCAATTTGAGGCATCTGTGGAGTAACAAGAACAAAAAGACATCTAGTAAGTATAAAAGATATGTGAACCTGGATTTTAGGAAGGATATTTGGATTACGGGGACTTAGAGTGGAGAAGGGAGTTGGGGGAAATTGGAAGGGGAGGTGAACCATGAGAGACTGTGGACTCTGAAAAACAATCTGAGGGTTTTGAAGGGACGGGGGGTGGGAGGTTGGGGTACCAGGTGGTGGGTATTATAGAGGGCACGGATTGCATGGAGCACGGGGTGTGGTGCAAAAATAATGAATACTGTTATGCTGGAAATAAAAAAAAAAAAAAATACAGGTAACAAAAAAAAAAAAAAAAAAAAAAAAAAAGAAAGACTCGGGTCCCGTTAGGGCATAGCTGGGTGGTGAAGCTACAGAAGAGATGATGAAATCTCTCAGGGAGAGTGAGGAGACGGGGAAGACCTGAAATCTCATGTTGCCTTTGCTTTAGAAAGAAATCATTTGTCAAGATGACTTCTCAATTTAAACATTAAACCATCTTTTCTCTGCCAGATTATTCATATTATCTTTAATAATTGATTTCTGGTTTATTCCTCTATGCTGATAAAATAAATAAAAAAACCCCATGACAAACCTGAAATACATTTTGTACATATATATGTACAATAACTTAAATGATGCTGCTACTTAATCTATCAGCTAAATAAGAATTGCAGTTACAAAAATTATAACTGGAGATTCAACTATGTGTCAGAGACTAGATTAAGCACACATACAATTGATTTCAATTTTCAGGAAGACCTCATTCAAGGAAGAAGCTCTATCTTCATTTGTTTGTAGAAGAAAATTAGAAGAGTTAGAGTGAAGGGGGAAGGTTAATCCTGTGTTTTTTGTAAACTTCTACCAACAGAGTATATGCTGGGTTATGTATTGGATGAAAGTATTGACTAACAATTTAGAATTAATAGACATCAAATAGTGATTGTGTTTAGTTATTAGAGGTGAATTACAATGGAAGTCAAAGTTTAATTCTTTCAATCTTGCTATCAAAAGATAGATGGACGAAGAAATTACTTTAATCACACATGAACTAACAAGTGAATTTTCCCCAGTTTACTGGAGCTAATTAATACTCTCAGAATCTTATATTTCCATTGGGGAATACATGCAGGGTGTTTTGGATAGCTCACTGAACATTTGTCCCTTCAGTAAAAGCAGTGATGTTGGACACTTATGAGAGTTTAACAATGCTTTATCACATCTGTCACTTGACAGTGTGTATGAGTCTTGCTATGGAGATAATCAAACAATTAATAAATGCCTCATGTTATTTCTGTACATAGCTAACCAGGAACTGGAAAATGGAAATGAGTCATGTTTGTTGAAAAAAATAAAATGGCAATAAATAAGTAAATAATTGGTAAGAATTTAGCTCACATTATGCATGCTTTCCATATTAAGATGAGAGTAATTAAAAAGAACTGCCCATTTTGACACTGTCTGCATTTTTTTTTTTTGTTGTTTTAAGGTAAAGTTTCCTTTAGTTATACGCTACTTGACTGCACAAACCTATTATTTTATCTGCTATAATCTGACTGAAATATGTGGTGAACCATCTTTGGCAAAGGACTATCCTAATACTGGTATATTTTATAGCAGATCTTCTCCCACACTAGAATGGATTAAGATTACTAGAGATGAAACAGCAAGCACCTGAGAGTCAATGGTTAACTAGATAATCTAGTGAAATGGAGAACAGCTCTTGGTTTTTTAGCTCTGGCCTAAATCTGTTAGGTCCAATGGAATCTATTTTGTTGATTTAAAAATTTAAGTGACCGCAAACAGTCTCAATGAGCTACCATCTACTAGCCCAAACTTTGTTCTTGCTTCTTGCCATGCAGTACAAATAGACACGAATCCCCTCCCTTCCAATTTTACCACCTTTTGGTATTCTATAACTATTTTTATTAAAAACTAAAAAGCTGTGATATACTACCATCTTCCCTGGGATTTTAGAAGTTAAATACCTAACATTCATTACTAACACATGAGACTTTAAGTGGCTTAAATGAGTCTTTAAGAAAGTTTCACCTCATCTATGTATGGCAACTTTTAACAAATTATTTCAGAACAGATGTTAATGTTTAACACATTTATTTCTTAGATGTTCATTTGAAAAGAAATCTCTTAGGCTGTAAATTATCAGAGTGACAGACTGGAAAGAAGGAAAATATCTATATTTTTCCTATCGATTAAACACATTTGATTTTAGAGTCAATGTCTTCAGTGAAGTTTTTCAGAGCTGTTAAACATTGTTCATGTCTATTCAATTACTTTCGCTAAGCATTTAAAAACTCCACAGGGAGAAATTGTGTTCCCAGTGTCAGTGGTTACATAGTTACCAATGTGAATCCTTTTATTCTTTAAAAATATCTGCACAGCAAATATCTGCTCTGAAAAGGGATGGGATATGTAGAGTGAGTGTATGTGGAATAAAGTAACAGATCTTAAATTTCAGAGTGCATGAGCATCAAGTGGCTTCTAGGCATGAAAAAATACAGACTACTGCCCTCTACGCCCCTCAGAATTTCTGATTTAGTAAGTCTGTATGGGATCTAAGAATTTGCATTTCTTTCTTTCTTTCTTTCTTTCTTTCTTTCTTTTTTTTTTTTTTAAGAATTTGCATTTCTAACAAATAGCCAGGAAATGGTGATGCTGAAGTTGTTGGTCTGGAAGGCACACTTTAAGAATGTGTTTAAGTTTACCCCATTGTCTTCCTGCATTAAGAAATGTTCAATAATTGAAAAAAATATGGGAATCCTGGGATCATATGATCCTATTTCTCGGAGATTTACAACAGAAGTTCTAAGGAACTCTAACGTTAAGAATTTTTTATTCCTTAATTTTCTTCAAGTAGGTATTTCTCCAAATCATTTGACCCAAAATCATTTTAAAACATGGATAATGACCATTTACTTGGATATTTCTTGAAACAGAGTTAAGAAAATTCCTTTTAGGACTTCATTCTGAAAACCTCATTCTGTCTTAAGTAAATGTACTGGTCACACTCTTTTTCTCTCCTTCCTTTTCCCAAGAAGATATTTATCTGTATTACATGTTTAAAGTTCAAGGGAGCCTAGCTGGATATAGTATTTGAATACTGTTATGCTGGAAATAAAACAAAAATAAAAAAAAAAATAAAGTTCAAGGGAGTACTAGTCTTCCTTAAGGTAGAAATTTGAATTTATTCCTATATAAATAGTAGAGATGAGTGTGAAGGCAAAGAGGCCATTTTAGTGGTTTAGAAAACTAGGCTTAGAGAACATGAAATATAAGGAAACAAGTTTGGCTAAAGTATGGTGTTATACAGGATAAATGAAGTGACAAAATCTCAGACTAAATCAGCCTCTTGCATACGGTCATGGTCAGTATTTACCAAAGGCCATGTAGTATTTTCAGGAATCTTCAAAGATTGCTATAATTTCCAGCTCTGGCTTACTATATTCCCCAACTCCTGACTCTTCCCCCAAGGTCAAGTTTCCCTCAAGAAGAAAATTATTGTTTCTATCCAAGGAATATGTAAAAGAAGTATTTTGTTTTTGTTTTAAACAGACTTGTAAGATATCTAATCAAGTTGATTGAAAGGAAAAAAGCTTTCATGGATTTTTTGATTGAAAGGTGTGTATTTAGGGTTTGCAAAGGAATGAACAGGTAGGATAAATTCAGGCTTAATTTAATTCATATTTCCATAAAGATAATAATAATCAATTAAAAGATCTCTTAGTGGGGCGCCTGGGTGGCTCAGTGGGTTAAGCCGCTGCCTTTGGCTCGGGTCATGATCTCAGAGTCCTGGGATCGAGTCCGCATCGGGCTCTCTGCTCAGCGGGGAGCCCGCTTCCTTCTCTCTCTGCCTGCCTCTCTGCCTGCTTGTGATCTCTCTCTGTCAAATAAATAAATAAATAAAATCTTAAAAAAAAAATCTCTTAGTGTTATATTCTACCTGTACTGATTTATTTTCATAACATTTATGCACCAATGTCACAATGGGAAATGACAAAAATGAATGGGAAATGGGAAATGAATGCCAAATGGCTGACTATAATTTCAGAATAGAGGAAGAGGGCAAGTAACATCAAAGGCACTCCTTGAAAGTATAAATATTCTTTGGGAGACTGAAATAGAGTATACATGTTCAACACAGTACAGATTTTTTTTTTTTTTTGCCAGTTAATACAATTAGTTAAATTATTTACTAGTTCCCTACTATGTTCAATACTCTAGTTCCCCCCCATCTTTAGATCCAAATAAAATCCACAAGTTGAAACAAATGGAAACGCTGCCTGGCAACCAGAAAGATGTTGGCAACTCCATTAGTTTTGCATTGCTGCATAAAAAATAATCATACCAATAACAGTTAAAAACAACATATATTTACTGTTTCACATTTATGTGGGTCAGGAATCTGGATAGAACATACCTGGGTTCTTGGTTCAGGATTTCACGAGGTTACATTCCAAGTGCTGGTCAGATGCATTCTTGTGTAGAGGATCAACTAAGGAAAGATCATCCTCACGGTCCCTCTGGTTGTGGAAAAAAATTACCTCCCTGTAGGTGTGAGGCTAAGGTTACAGTTTTCTTCTCCCCTGTCAGGAGGGAGCCACCCTCATCTCCTAGAATCTGCTCCATTTCTTGCTTTATGAACCTCTTCATTGGCCTTCTCCAGCAGGCAGTTGGAGAGAAGTGGGAGAAAAGGGGAGAAAAAAGGAGAGAGGGAGGGAGGGGGGGAGTGAGGGGGAAGGAGCGGAAGGATCTCATCAGCGACAATACTTTCTTCCCTCCCGCCCCCCACCAGCCCCATCTTCTTTTAAATGTTTTCAACTAATCAAATCAGGCCCACCTGAGATGATCTCCTTTTTACTTAGTCCCAAATCACCTGGTTTGGAAACCGGGTTACATATGCAAAATCCTTTCACCTCTGCTGCATTCTATTGGTTAGAAGCATGTTCCTCTCGCACTCAAAGAGAGGAGGGTATATGGGCGGGGACATAAGGTGGGGGGAGGAGACCATAGGTTCCGTCTTAGTATTTGCTTCTCACAGTAGGATTAGGTCATGTTCTTGTAATGACAAGTAAATCTTCAGGAGAGAATAAAAAGTCATTTTAAATCAGTGGTGAATGGAAAAGAAAAACACATGGAGAGCTTTTAGAATAGGCTCACGACTAGGCCTTACACATGAGTTTGTGATTTAATTGTTTTGGAGTAGGACAAGTGCATCAGTGGTTTTAAATGTTTTCTAATACTTCCTTGTTCAACGAGGCGGACACAACTGTTTTCAATACTCAGAAAACAAAGCTCACCCAGTAGTACACCTCTTTGTAATCTCATTGGATATAGGCACCCTGATGTTTACAGCAGTATTATCTACAATAGCCCAATTACAGAAACAGCCCAAGCGTCCATCAACTGATGAATGGATAAAGATGTGGTATATACACACACTGGCATATTACATAGCCTTAAAAAAAGAATCAAATCTTGCCATTTGCAACAACATGGGTGGAGCTGGAGTGTTATGCTAAGTGAAATAGGTCAATCAGAGAAGGACAACAACCATATGATTTCACTCACATAAGGAATTTAAGAAACAAAACAAATGAGCAAAGGGAAGAAACAGAGAGACAAACCAAGAAACAGGCTCTTCACTATAGAAAACAAACTGATGGTTCCCAGAGGGAAAGTGGTTGGGGGGAAGGGTGAAATAAGTGATAGGGATTAAGGAGTGCACTTGTGATGAGCACTGGGCGTCGTATGGAAGTGTGGAATCACTACATTGTATATCTGAAATATGGCCCTGTGTGTTAACTAACTGGAATTCAAATAAAAACTTAAATATATAGTATTCCATTATGTATATATACCACATCTTCTTGATCCATTCATCTGTTGATGGACATCTAGGTTCTTTCCATAGTTTGGCTATTGTGGACATTGCTGCTATAAACATTCGGGTGCACGTGCCCCTTTGGATCACTACGTTTGTATCTTTAGGGTAAATACCCAATAGTGCAATTGCTGGGTCATAGGGCAGTTCTATTTTCAACATTTTGAGGAACCTCCATGCTGTTTTCCAGAGTGGCTGCACCAGCTTGCATTTCCACCAACAGTGTAGGAGAGTTCCCCTTTCTCCGCATCCTCGCCAGCATCTGTCATTTCCTGACTTGTTGATTTTAGCCATTCTGACTGGTGTGAGGTGATATCTCATTGTGGTTTTGATTTGTATTTCCCTGATGCCGAGTGATATGGAGCACTTTTTCATGTGTCTGTTGGCCATCTGGATGTCTTCTTTACAGAAATGTCTGTTCATGTCCTCTGCCCATTTCTTAATTGGATTATTTGTTCTTTGGGTGTTGAGTTCAAAAGAAATTAAATCTTGCCATTTGCGACAACATGGATGGAACTAGAGCGTATCATGCTTAGCGAAATAAGTCAAGCAGAGAAAGACAACTATCATATGATCTCCCTGATATGAGGAACTGGTGATGCAACATGGGGGCTTAAGTGGGTAGGAGAAGAATCAATGAAACAAGATGGGATTGGGAGGGAGACAAACCATAAGTGACTCTTAATCTCACAAAACAAACTGAGGGTTGCTGGGGGGAGGGGGTTTGGGAGAAGGGGGTGGGATTATGGACACTGGGGAGGGTATGTGCTTTGGTGAGTGCTGTGAAGTGTGTAAACCTGGTGATTCACAGACCTGTACCCCTGGGGATAAAAACATATGTTTATAAAAAATAAAAAATTAAAAAAAAAAAACCAGTTAAAAAAAAACTTAAATATATAAATTCTATAAATAAATGAATATATATAATGAAGACAAATCTTTTCTTACAGTAGAAAGCTGTGTAATATATGAAGAAAGAATTAAAAATTCACTCTGTGGTAAATATCATAGTAATTGACACAACCTAGATTCATCTATGGATTCTAAAAATAGTGGGTGAAATTATAATGAGAACCAGTACACTTAAAAAATCTTACACTATCTCCCCAAACAAGTAAAATCAATAACAACAAACTTAATTAATTTTAGAAGGAAAAAAGACTGTTTTTAAATCAAAAAATCAAAGCCAACATGACCCCAATCAAGGTATCAAATTAACATCACCAGCATTGAGACAAAGTCCAAAACATCATTCAATGAAGTAAAACACAGAATGCATGATCTAATCATGAGGAAATATAAGACAAACTGAATATCTTTATATAAAACTGGTCTGCAGGGGTGCCTGGGTGGCTCAGTTGGCTAAGTGACTGCCTTCGGCTCATGTCATGAACCTGGAGTTCCAGAATCAAGTACTGCATTAGGCTCCTACTTGCAGGGAGTCTGCTTCTCCCTCTGACCCTCTCCTTTCCCATGCTTTCTCTTTCTCATGCTCTCTCCCTCTCAAATAAAAGAGGGTTTTACAAATAAATAAATAAATAGCTCTGCAGATATGTATGTATGTCCATTAAAACTATGAAAGTCAATGGACGAATGAGAAACTATTCTAGATTAAGGAGGAAAAGAGACATGACGACAAAATGCAGCTGAAAATTGTTTGGATATTTCAATATACATTTTTTTTGCGAGATAATTGTGAAAACTTGAATGGGATTTGTGTATTAGATAGTATTAGTTAACTAGGACTACCATAACAAAACACCACAGACTAAGTGGCTTAAACAACAGAGATTTATTTCCTCATAGTTCTGGAGGCTGAAAGTCCAAGATAAAGGTGTTATCAGGTTGTTTTCTTCATAAGCTCTCTCTTCAGTTTGTAGATAGTTGCTCCCTTGCTGTCTCTTCACATGGTTGTACCTCAGTGTACGCATGTCTCTAGTGTCTCTTTATGTGTCCAAATTACCTCTTTTAAGGATACTACTCAGATAGACTGGGATATATCCTACTAGCTTCATTTTATTCACCTCTTTAAAGGTCCTGTCTCCAAACATGGTCATATTTTAAAATACCAAAGGTTGGGACTTCAACATATGAATTTTGGGTGGATACAATTGAGCCCTTAACATATAGTATGAACAAATCAGTGATAAATTCCTCATTTTGATGGACATATTGTGGTTGTGTTAGAGGATGTCCTTTCCAGGATTCATATACTATGAAGTTTAGAACAGAGAGGATATCAAGTTCTCAACATACTCTCAACTGGCTTGGGGAAAAACAAGTTATTTGTGCTTTTTTTTTTCAAAAAGAAGTAGAATTAATAAGAAAAAAGAAGCTTTATATGGAAGAGGTATCAATGTCATTGTGAGGGAAAGGGATAAGACAGTGACAATATTTACTAAGTGATCACTACATGTTTTTTAAGTTTTAGTTCATGTTGCAAACCATAGGAAAAGTGAATATGGATAGATTCACTTTATTGCTCTAACTGTGAAAGATATCTGGGCAGATAAACAAAATATAATCCTAAGGGACGGGGGGGAACAAAACGAAAAGAGAGATAAAGCTCTAGCTCAGGATAACCAAGAAAGATGAAATATTTTTGTTGCCCCAGGCATAAAACCTTACATCAGCTTTTGACATCTTAAGTGGAGAGCTCTGACAGGTAGAAGGAAATGCAATTTTGGTTGGCTGTGAATAAACTGGAAGCAGCAGAGTGAGGAGTAAGTTAAAGTAATTTCTGGAAAAGACAGAAACTAACTTTAATATTAATTAATAATTAATAGCCATTGACAGTATATAAAGAAAAAACACCCTATTTTCCTTCACACGGATCCTTTCTCCTTTGACTGTTATTATCATATTTAACTGCATTCAACACTATTAATTAATCACTGACCCTGTCTGTGTAAAGGACATTCTGGAGAATATAAGACAAATTCTCTCAAATAAAGGACTTAGCATCTCGTGGTAAAGAGTGATTGATTGATTTTTAAATATTTTATTTATTTATTTATTTGACAGAGAGAAAGAGAGAGAGAGTGAGAGAGCATAAATAGGGGGAGCAGCAGGCAGAGGGAGAAGCAGACTCCTCACTAAGCAAGGGGCCCAATGCAGATTCCATTCCAGGACCCTGGGATCATGACCTGAGCCGGAGGCAGATGTTTAATGACTGAGCCACCCAGGCGCCCCGAACAAGTATTTAAATGGTAGAAGGTATTTATTGGGCTCACAAACAAAACATGAAATGATATATGGGGTATGAATTATATTGCTCCTTCCCCTTCTTTTGTCACTGGTTCTAGAAGGGGAGGGGTTTGCTCTGTCTTCCTAAGTCTCTAGAGGATTGTGCCCTCTAGTGGAAGAGGCGTTAAAGGCTCCTTCCAGAGGTTGCCTTGTCTATGGAGGTTCCTATCTTTCTAAAAGCAGGGAGAGGGGAGGCCTGGGTGGTCCAATTGGTTTGTAAGAACCTATTTAGCAAGAGGCTTTCATTAAAGGTAAACTGTCCCTGCTCCCCTTCCCCAGGCGATTTACTTGGAGACAAGTCCCGGAAACCAGCTTCAGGTAACAAAGCTCAGATACAAGGGTGGGTCAGGTCAGGTGGAGACCTCGATCAGTTGTGGGGGTTGCTTACTGTCTTCCTGGTTACCAAGGAGTATGGGCCCCACCCTTTGGGAGCCTTTTTGGTGCCAATCCTAATCAAGGTGTAATAGGCTGGTTCAAATGTCTACTAGGGTAAATTGTAATTCAATTGGTCACCTAGCATCACTGTGGAGTTTCCTGTGTGTGTTACAATCTCATTGGTCACCTGTGCGTGGCCAGGCCCAACAGCATGGCCTTTGCCCTTAAAAGTTAGCCTGTGAAATAGGGAAGGGTCACCCTCTCTTGTAAGAGGTGCGTCCCTGAACTTTCGGTCTGATTCTTGATGCTTGGCATGAAATAAAGCTTTGCTTGACCTTTGCTTTGTATCAGTCTCGCTCCTTTAACCACTGACCCATTATTGGGGCATAACAGGCTAAGTGAAAGACTCTTGATTTTGGCTCAGGTCATGATCTCAGGTTCTGGGATCAAGCCCTGTATTGAGCCCTGTCTTGTTTCTCCCTCTGTTTTCCCCTCTGCCCATTCCTAGCACATGCTCATCCTTCTTTCTCTCAAATAAATAAGTAAATTAAAAAAAAAAAGATTTTTTTTTATTTATTTGGCAGGCAGAGATCACAGGTAGGCAGAGAGGCAGGTAGAGAGAGAGGGAAAAGCAGGCTCCCCACCAAGCAGAGAGCCCAGTGCAGGGCTGGATCCCAGGACCCTGAGATCATGACCTGGGCCGAAGGCAAAGGCTCAAACCACGGAGCCACCCAGGCCCACCAATAAGCAAAATCTTAAACAAAACAAAACAACAAAGACAGAGATTGCTGGAGGCTTGTAAATGGATCTTAGGTTCCTCTTACAGGGAGAGTCTAATTTCCATAGTCTTGGTTTATGACCAGGGGTCAGTCATTTAAAAATAACCCTCCAGTTCCAGCCAATCCAAGTAGGATCAACTTCCACTATTTTTTCTCTTCAAAGGCAGTGGATCAAAGCAGAGCTGGCACCTCATTGGTCTCTTTTTCCTAAAGCCTTTGCCAAAGAAATGTATGTGAGGTGGGGCAAGGTTAATTAATATTGATTCACTGATTTAACTGTATCTATTTTAACTTACTAAAAGAATCGTACCTAATATATTAGATTAGAGCATTTCCCTGTCCTCTTGGTTTTGCTGACCAGCATAAAAAAAAGCTTTGATTCATAATACATTTGGGGGTAAACATATTCACAGCCTGATACTAAACTTTACTTAAATTTTCAAGGAGGAAAAAGTCTACCAATATTTCGACCATGAAAATGTCCCATTGCTTTCCTTTTTATCCTAGCACCTAGGAATGCCTTTTAAACTCAAGACTTTAAGAGTTATTGTCCATATCTTTAGACTGACAAAACTGGCTTTGTATTGGCAGCCACCAGGATCTTAAGTGTAATGACTAGAAGAAGATAATGAGCTTCTGGTGTGACCACCTTGTCTTTCTTCCCTCATTGAAATGATGATGAATGTCCCAGAGAGTGTCAAAATTAGTTGCCCCTTTCTTCCTTTCTTCCTTTCTTCTTCTTCTTCTTCTTCTTCTTCTTCTTTTTTATTCTATTGTAGGTCTAGGGGTCAACAATTGCCTTAGTGTCATGAAAAATCGGTTTTAGTTACCTTGGCATATTTCCATGTAACTGACGCATTCTTAAAACTCATTTTTAAGTATTTCTTAAATACAACAGTTGCAGTTGAATATTATTAATGCCAATCATTGAAAGCAGGTTTATTTTAAAAATATGTGTGGGGGTAAGAAGATGGGCGATCCTGGTGGTGGGTATTCAGAAGGCCATGGGGCACTAGGTGCTCATGAACAATGAGTAAACAATAATATAAATAAACAATATTCATAAACAATGAATCTTGGAACACTGAAAAAATAAAATTAAGATGTTAAAAAAAAAACAAAATACATGAAAATCTCAAAAAGGTGTATAGAAAAATATAGTCTTGTGTTTTGAGCTGTTTAACAATTTTCATTTTGAGCAGTTTTACAATTTTAAAGGTAATATACTGGGGGTAAGGTTTCAGGTGTGTGTGTTTGTGTGTGTGTGTGTGTGTGTGTGTTTGCTACCAAAATTCTTCAGAATCATAAGAATCATTGAAAATGTGGAGGCTGCTAGTTAAAAGAACAGTGCATTGAATAGTAAGAAATTATGTCATATGGTTTTTTTTGAATGCTGGTCTCATCTTTATTCTAGTATATTGGTGATTTTTAAAAAGGATTTGTTTCTAGAATAAACAAGAAGACTTGAAAAGCAGACTCAGGTTTCAATGAAATAGTTTAGCATGAATAAATTAATTGAAGCTTAATAATAAATCACAGATTGCATTTGCTGGGTACCTGCTAAATACCATGGACTAATCTCAATACTTTACATATAGAAACATATTTAATCTTCACAGCAATCATATGACTAAGATACTATTATTATCCTGATTTTACAGATAAGGAAACTTGAGGCATGAAGATTTAAGTATCTTGCCCAAAGTCATATACCCAGTAAGTTTCAGAGTAAAGATTTAAATCCTAGCAACCTGGCACTGGAACTTGTGTTCTTAAGTACTGTACATTTGCTGTGCTATGTGCATTTGCTCCTCTGAGCCTAGAAACAGTGGGGACCATGTTTGCCAGTGTGAGCTGCCAGTAGCCGGTAGCCAAGTGGCAAAGAGAATATGGGAGCATCAGCTGTTGAGGGGCTCCGAGTACTCAAGCTGCTACTACTTTATAGTGCAAGGGAATAGAAATGAGAGACAGGAGGCAGATCTAAGAGGCCTCCACCTCACTGGAGTTATATTACCAGAAAAATAAATAAATGTGCAGAATTTAATGAAGTTGCACAAGTAAATTCATTTCTACTGAAATCAAAATAAATTTTCTAATCTTGAGTGATGAAAACAAATCCTTCCACCAAAGTATGTCCACTGTTTCCCATTAGAGGATATCCTCAAGTTAACAGTCATCTTTAAAGAAGTTGATCACCATCTTGGTGGCTCAGAATGGCGGAAAATAGAATGGGCTGTGCTATGGTCTAAATAAACAATCATTTGTTTTTCCAAAATTAATATGTTAAAATTATAATGCCCAATGTCATGGTATTAGTAAGTGGGGCCTTTTGGAGATGTTTAAGTCATGAGGGTGAAACCATCATGAAAGGATTAGTGTCTTATAAAAGACTCCAGAGAGATTCCTTGCCCTTTCCAACATGTGGGGACACAGTGAGAAATCCCCGACCTAGAAGAGGGCCCTCCCTTGACCATGCTGGCACCCTGATCTTGGATTTCCAGCAACTAGTACTGTGAGAAATAGATTCTTATTATTTGTAAGCTACTCAGTCTGTGGTATTTTGTCATAGCAGCCTAAATGGACTTAGACAGCCTGTGAGTCACAAAATATTCTTAAAGGACTAATAAGCCAGAAAATTTGGTATTTCTCCCTTCCAGACCTTATTGGTTTTAAACTTCAAGTTATTCTTAAAATAATTTGACAATAATTTTTGCTTATTTTTTCTTTCATCTTCCTTCCTGAAACTCTTGACCTTTCTTGATTCTCTAAGAACGTTCTACACTCAGGGTTCACATTCAACAGGAATGCACCTGCATGCTTGACAGATATTCTCATGATCAAAGTCCATGCTATTTGTATTGTTAATTATATTGGTTATCATCTCTGCTTATGCCACTACCTTTGTCCATGTCTTATTCACTGATTGTCTTCTTCTTTTCAGGAATTCTCACCATCCAGCTGTGCCTGGGTGGTTCAGTCATTTAAGGTTCTATCTCTGGCCCAGGTCATGATCTCAGGGAACTAAGCTCTATATAGGGCTCCCTGCTCAATGGGGAGTCTGTTTCTCCCTCTCTCTCTGTCCCTCCCCTCCCACTCATGCTCTCTCACTCTCTCTCTCTCTTTCTCTCAAATAAACAAATAAATAAAACATTTACTAAGAAAGAAAAAAAAAAACACAGAGGTGTGGACAACATCATTCATTTATTCAGCAGATATTTACTAAACAGCTCCTCTACACCACGATCACTTCTAGGCACTGTACTGTCAAGGACAGAATGACAAAGATTCTTTCTACTGATCTTACAGGCCAGTGAGAGAAGACACTTAAAGTAAAACAATAAAAAAGATAAAACATAGGTAATTTTATGTTTTGTTAGAAAGTGTTAAGTGCTCTGTTGAAAAGAAGGAAGTGTGATTTGAGAGCATTGAGGAGTTGGCCATTGCAATTTACATAGAGCAGTGAGATTAGGTTTCCTTGAAAAGCTGAAGTTTGAGTAAATTTCTTAAAGACAGAGATGCAGATATATGGTGTAAAAAAGGGCAAGTAAGTAAGTATAAATCTCCATAAGAAGGGTGTGCTTTCTGGTACGTCAAAGTACAGCAAGAAGCCCACTGTCTTAGTGCAAGGAAAAGAGTAGTTGGAGATAAGATCAGAGATGTAACAAGGAGGCAAATCAAGCAAAGTTTTGTTGGACTTTTATTCAAAGGGGAGCCATGTAAGTCAATGTACATTTTAAAAAGTCATGCTGACTTGTGCATCCAGAAAAATGCAGGAAGTTAGTGTGGAATTTGAGACAGCAGTCAGGACACACTGTTGCAACAATTCCAGTGAAAGCTCATTGAATTCTACTAGGGTAGGAATAGTAGAGGCAGGTGAGAAGTAGTCAACTTCCAAAAAAAAAAAAAAAAAAAAAAGTAGTCAACTTCTTCTTCGTTTTTTTTTTTAATATTAGAGACCGTAAAATTTCTTGATAAGTTTGTTATGGGGCCGAAGAGAAAAGATGGAGTCAATGATGGATCCAGTGTTTGTTTTGTTTTGTATTGTTCTGTTTTGTCTATTTTTCTTGAGCAACTGAGTGAATTGATTATCAACTGAGGGAGAAAAAATTCTAGTGGTGCAAACTGTCAGGGAAAGATTATTATTTCACTTTTTATGAATAATATTTGAGATAGATATTAGACTTCCAAGGGAGATTTAAGTAGATGGTCTAAATTGGAGATACAATATTGGGTCATATAGGTGATATTTTAAGCCTTAACAATACCAAGAGAATGTGTATTGATGAAGAACAGAGAAGACCAAGATTCAGCCCTGAACACACCAATGAAAAGGGCTGAAAAGAGGAGAAATCAGCAGAAGAACCCAAGAAGGAAAAACCAGCGAGTTATAAGTGATGTCTGGGGTGTATGGGGTTCTGGAAAATGAGAGACTAAAGAATATTGATCAAGAGGGAGTGATCGATGTTTGGAATTCTACTGATAGATCAAGTAAAATGAAGACAGAGCATTGACTTTTGGATTTAGTAAGAAGGATATTGGTGACATTTACTTAGTTTCAATGAGCTATTAGTGTAAAAGTTCAATTGGAGTAGATTAAACAGAATGAGAGAAGGTCTGAAGAAAACAATTGTAGCATCTCTGGATGAATTTTACTACAAAGGGGAATAGTGAAATGAAGTTTGGCTTTTGGGGGAAATATGTGTGTATATGTATATATGTATGTATATGTACATGTAAGCATATATGGAACATGTTTGTATGCTGAAAGACATTATCCACTGGGTGAAAATTGAAGAATGAGGAGATTGAAACTTAGGGAAATGGGAAGTGGTTGCATTTTATAAGTGATAGAGAAAATGCAAACCAGATAAAAGAAAAAGAGCAATCAGAGCAGAGATTTTATAGAAGTAAAAAAAAAATAAGAATTCCTTCTTCTTTCTCTGTATTATATTTCTTGTATGAGTTTTGAAATAACTAGGTTATAGTCTGAATATAACCATTAAATGGAGGGTATTGGACAAAGCCACATTCCTCTAGGGGTGGTGTGTTTGAGGACACTGCATGTCAGTGACTGAGAGAGAAATCACTTGAAGAAGAGCAGCTGGCCAATCAAACACATCCCAACAGGGTGGCGCTATTTTGGTGAATTCATTATGGCCTAACTGTCAGAGTTGGATTCATGCTAATGAAGCTCACAGAGAATACAAATTTATTTATTTAAATAAGGCACTTTCTCTTCTGACTAATGCAAGAGACATTACCACATTTTATCTTTTAGTTCCTTCCTTTTTTAAGTCTATCTCCCTTCTCTTCGTATATTCTTCAGGCTCTTTGAACACAGCTAAATATAATTATTCAATATGTGTTACCTTAGTTACAGTCAAACGCAATCATGCCTCCCTAAGAACATTCTTAGGTCACTTTGATCAGCCTACAGGTGCATAGAAAATGTCTCAAATTAAATGATTTAGACAAATGTGGTGATGACAAATCTTATTCTACATTTTGGAGCTCCCTAATTAATGTATCATAGGATTACATTTACTACCGTAGAGGAGAAACTTTGTGTACGCCTCATATGCTACTCAGGGGTAGTGGATGGGTTCTTCTTTAAAAGCACAGCTATCTTGAATGTTAATCATCCAGGAGGCAAACAGGATTTTCAGAAAAAGCAGAGATTGATTATTTCCATCCCTCTAGGCTCCCATTTCACATATCTACAGCAGATATTTAGGCATATGCCCTCAGGGTAAGCACTAAACAGTACCTGTTAAATGATAGTTATTCAAGAAGTAGCACTGTCTACCAATTTGGTATTGTACGTGGTTACCAGCATAGAAATAAGAAATAAGAAATAAGAAAAATGAGCTTAGCGAGATCAAGTAAAAAAAATCCAAATGTACGTATTCTAGGGTAGTCATGGTGACTTCATAATGCTATAACACTACAGAGGATCCTCAACACCATTCATTCTTCGCAGGTGACTTTCATCCTTGAGGATCTCATTGTCCTTGGTAGTGACTTCAGCTCTAGCCACCACATCTCCATAAAGGGTAAATTCAATGGGAAGGTCTTCCCATTGAATTCACGTTCCCAAAAGCCTCACCTAAAACTTCTACTTACATCACACTGGCCACAAATTGATCTTGCTAAAAAACTGGGGGCACCTGGGTGGTTCAGTCATTGGGTGTCTGCCTTTGGCTCTGATCATGATTCCGGGGTCCTGGGATCGAGGCCCACATCAGGCTCCCTGCTCAGCGGCAGGAACCTGCTTCTCCCTCTGACTCCCTCTACTTGTGTTCCCTCTCTCCCTGTGTCTCTTTCTGTCAAATAAGTAGATAAAAAATCTTTAAAAAAAAAAACCCTGGAAATATAAAGCTCTTTAACTGGACACAATGCTACCACAATAAAATCATGATTTTGTTACTAAGGAAGAAGAAAATTATGCTTTTGGTATAAGCAATAAACTTTTTCCATAGTTGAATTGGGTTGTAAACCCTCTAAGGGTCTTTTTTTTGTTGTGTGTGTGTGTGTGTGTGTTTTTCCCCCAGAGAGAGAGCGGGGCAGAGGGAGAGGAAGAAAGAGACTTTAAGTAGGCTCTATGCCCAGTGCATGAGCTGGACATGGGGCTTGAACTCACAACCCTGAGATCATGACCTGAGCCAAATCAAGAGCCAGATACTTATCCACTAAGTCACCAAAGCGCCCCATTTACAAAGCTGTTTTTAAAGAATCTAATAATCTGTGTATTAAAGCCTTAATTTTATTTCAATTTGTTATGCCTGAGTTTTATTCTTACTTGAATGTTCCTGATTGGTTTCTGCTATTGATTTATTTAACTAGATTTTTAAGAGCGCTTCTCCAAGTATTGATGGGTGATCTTCAGACACGTTGTTTACATATAGAGTCAATTTTCTTTTTATTGCTTTGACAATTATTTTCCAGGCCAATTCCGTTAATAGCTTTTCCCTTAAAGTTATACTTTGCTTTCGGCAAAATAAATCATTTATTTCATATGTACTCTTCCCTATAGTGATTTTCATCTCATTATGCTAAAGTTGAATACCACAATAAACTTGTTGAGTTTCTGTGTAGTCTATTTTTCCAAAGCTCAAATGATTTATAATATTTCAATAATTATTAATTGACCCTCTCAGGTTTTTCTTTACAATCTTTTCCCAAACATAAGAAGATAAAATTTCTACTTAAACAATTCCCCCAAATGATGTTTTCTTTTTCATTTTCCTGTTTTAGATAATCTTATGTTCATGATAACAATTTTATGAGAATGTGTTTTTTTCACCTTTCTTATGTGAAGGCTAAATAATAAACATTTATTAAAATTATAAAAATTCTCATCTTTACAAGAACTTAAAATCAAATTTTAAACCAACTTTTTAAGAAGATTTTTAAAAATTTATTTTATTTGAAAGAGAAAGAGAGCAGTGGGAGGGACAGAATGTCAAGCCGACACTGTGCTGTATGTAAAGCCCAAGGAGGGACTCGATCCCACAACCCCAAGATCATGACCTGAGCTGAGTTAGATGCTCAACCAACTGAGCCACCCAGGTACCTCTATGCTATTTTTTAAAAAAATAATTAGTAATACATACTTTCAGAACACTTACTCTGAATCAGAGTAGTAATAATGTGCAGACATATAAACATCAATAACACTAATCCTGATTTAATGACAAAACATGTAAGAAAATGAACACCCTAGAGATCTAGAGACTTCTCAAATGATTCCAAAGAAGAGATTGGTAGGGAAAATATTGAGTTAAACAAAAAGATACTTGAGATTTTTTGAGACTGCGGTGAGTGTATTCCTAAAAGGGAGCTCATTAGACAAATATGCTAGCGGTTCTAATCACCAGTGGAGGTGCCGTGTTTTGTTTTGTTTTGTTTTTGGTCTCAAGTTTTATTTATTTATTTATATTAAGACATTATTTATTATTTGCCCCAGCGGTACAGGTCTGTGAATCATTAGGCTTACACATTTTACAGCACTCACCATAGCACATACCCTCCCCAATGTCCATCACCCAGCCACCCTATCCCTCCCACCCCTCCACTCCAGCAATCCTCAGTTTGTTTCCTGAGATTCTCTTATGGTTTGTCTCCATACTGATCCCTGTGTTTTACGGTGACAGGAATCACAGGGAAGAGCAGAGTTGATACGAATGAGTGTCAGAAGCAGGGAGGATTAAAAGCACTCTTATATTGCCATACATGAGTCTGAAATTATTCCATAGGCCAACATCTATCAAATCTTGTTCATAAGCATTTATACTCTTTCCTTCTCTGCCTCAGATTTGATGAACAAATAGGTTCAGGAAATACTGAATGCTGTTCTATATTCTTGTATATCTAAAATGCGTATAACTTCAAAATACTCTGAGAAGCCTATGGTAATAAAAACAGTTAACAACCACAATTTCCTAAGCTTATTTGTCCAAGTAACTTTTGTTTTTATCCCCCAGCCCTATTTTGGATTTCAACTGATATTCATGGAACACAATATGAAACACAATGTTATGGGCTTTGTAGGAAGCTTTGAATATGGCATCACATCAATGTACTTTTCATGCTTCAAAATTTCATTTTAGTAGTCATATTAAATTGGGAACTTGGAGAGACCAGAGGCCAGAAACCAGTTATCAGACTATTGTTCTAGTCCAAAAAGGGAATCAGGAAAAGCAATGTTAGTGGAGAAAAAGAGAAAATAATAGACTTGAGAGATATTTAAAAAGTAGAATGAGAAAATATATGGATAATTCAATAGAAACGCATTATTCGTGTGTAGGTAATAAGACCCAGATCACTACAAAGGAGAATAAGGGATATTACATGGGAGTGGTTACATATCTAAAAGAGATCATCAAAGCCTTATGAAAGATGCTTGATTTTGAAATGAAGAAAGACAAATGCCTATTAATAGTTTTCAAAGTCTCCTGACATGAAATAGTGATAATACAAAGCAAATATTTTAGCTTGAAATAAAATTAGTTCCCTCATAAGAAAATTTGATTATAATATAATTCAGTAAGAAAAGTTCAATTTTTGACATAAATGTGTTTTACAAATGTCTTAGGAACATATGTATTTTGTCAGTGGGGTAGCACACCAGGATGAGACTGAGAAAATCATGTAAACTGTCAGTCTGAACAAGGAAAATATGGCAGAAATGTGATCTGAGAAATAATGTGCTGGTAATGCACTGGGAATTAGAAGATGATCGTGAGGTACATTTCTGCAACAGGTGTGACAGGGAGTGAAGAAGCAAGTCTTTATTGGTTAGTTCTATTTTTAACACTTCAATGGACTATAGTGAGTCTAAGTTTGCAGTATTTGAAAGACAAAGAATTTATAAACCTTAAAATTGTATTCTTGGTCACTCTCCCATTTCTTTTATTTATTTTCCTTAACACTAAGTTCTGTCAATATAGGTGGCATTACCCAAAGTTTTTCATCAATCTTGATGACAATTAGATATTTCTACTGCACTAAAGTGCTTAGCATTTGGGGGGAGTAGTGGTCATGTTTATAAAACAATGTTTCATAATTTTTATTAGGATTATAATAAAGTAAAACTAACCATTTATATGTGGCGAGTACAACTTCAAGCTATCTTTTTTGTTGAGCTCTTTTCTGTTTATTACAATATAGACTGCAAGACTATATGTCACAAATGTAAGAAGATTAAACTAAGATTTCCAATATCCCCAAATTCTATAAGAGTATCATAAAATGTAGGCAAAGCAAAATTTAGATTAATATCTATGCCAAATAATGTAAGTGTAAAATACCCAACTTTAATTGAATGTAAAAAAAAATTAAGCACTCAAACATGACGGTATGAACACACTGAATGAGTGTTCTAATATGGATATATTTGGCTATCTAATGAATACACGGCAATGTGTAGCAAAGTGTGTGAAATCTTGAGTATTCTATCCCATTTCTCCTTTCTTGTGTTACTGCTGATCATAAGGAGAAACAGACAGTTCTTCTCTAAAGAAGTATAGGCCCATCTGCTTCTCGCTTTGACTCTCTTTATGTTTGAAAGTTTTAAACTAATTTTTAGACCATTTGTAAAGCAGATCTAAAAGAACTTGAATCTTTACATTTGGCACTGAAGAAGACAGCCAAAATCCTGAGTTCAACTAATTTATTTTTTCTGAAATATTTGATATTGCATCATCCATTGGTTTCTTTTCCAGCTGAAGTTAATATTGACTTTAAAAATATCTCTATATATTTTTCACTATTTACAAATATATTAGAAAATAGCAGATGAGTTCAAAATTTATATATCCTGAGGTCAGTATACTATTAAGTATATCTACCCTCATGGATTACTTAGTAACAGCATGAACCTTATTTTTTGTTCTAAATGAACATCACTATCCCTTATAAATAGACTCCATGAGCCCCAATTATAAGTCAGCTATATATATATATGTATCTAGATTCATACATATATGTATATTCTCTCACTTTTCCTTAACCAACTGATTATCCAGGAATAAAAGTAGTATCTATCTATAAAAATAGATTAATTTACTTTATGCTGAGAAATTAGACTGTCAAAAACTAAAATTGCTATTATTAATTTAATAATTATGCTTAAGAACCTTACTTAAATCTGTTCAAAGGACTAGTTACAATTGACATTAACAAAATACAAATCGCATTTGATTCTTTCTATCATTCTTCTTGTCTGCTTCCCAGTTTAAAAGATTTAAGTGTTATTTCATTTCAGGTGGGGGAAAATCTGTGGGAGAAATTTTAGAAAACTATAAAAAATATGAGACTTTAATCATTCTCTGCTTAATTCAACCAAATAATAGCAGAAGGTATAATATCTACAGAACATCTATTTATCCATTAACTGAATTAAGGGTCATTTGGGTTACAAGTAAAAACTTGCCATAGTTTATATCATTAAGGATTGTGATGGCTGCAATATGTTTCAAGGCAAGCACTTGTAAGGACTGGTCACTATCATCTACATATCATCACTAGCTCTTAGAAAGCTTTTATGCCGTGGGGCACCTGAGTGGCTGTCCTTTCAGCTTCTGACTTGATTTTGACTCAGATCATGATTTCAGGGCTGAAGGACTGAACACCACATCAGACTCTCCACTCAGTGGGGAGTCTTCTTCATATTTCTCTATCTCTCACTCTGTCCTTTCCCCTGTTTGCACTCTCCCTCTCTCTCTCAATAACAAAATAAATCTTTAGGGGTGCCTGGGTGGTTCAGTTAGTCTTCGGCTAAGTCTTCGGCTTAGGTCATGATCCCGGGGTCCTGGGATTGAGCCCAACATCAGGCTCCCTGTTCAGTGGGGGAGTCTGCTTCTCCCTCTCCTTCTGGCACTCCCTCCTTCTTGGCTCTCTCTCTTTCTTTGTCATAGAAGTGAAATCTTGAAAGAAAGAAAGAAAGAAAGAAAGAAAGAAAGAAAGAAAGAAAGAAAGAAAGAAAGAAAGAAAGGAAGAAAGAAAGAAGGAAGGAAGGAAAAGAAAGAAAGAAAGAAAGAAAGAAAAAGAAAGAAAGAAGGAAGGAAGGAAGGAAAGAAAGAAAGAGAGAGACATCTTTAAAAAACAACGAAAGAAAATAAAAAAAGAAAAGAAAGGGGAAAGAAAGGAAAGGAAAAAGAAAAGAAAGGTTTTATGCCCAACTCCAGGACTTGCTTCTTACTGTCTATTGGGGAATAGAGTGAGAAACATGCAGTGCGCAAGATGCTTGTGTAGGGGTTGAAAAGAGGAAATAAATTTGAGTTTGATTTTGTGGTATTGTGTAGGAGAAGCTAAAACCTGAACCATACAATATTCCTGCACGTTTTCCATAAATACAGAGAGGTTTTGCATTCTACTATCATTTAGAGATTCTCAGTGTCTCTATATCCTGCATCTCTAATATTATATGAAAGTGATATGTTTCTTGGCCATTAAACTTCTTACTAGAGCTATGTCGTAATGGTATTTCTTTTGCTTTTCAGATATTTCCAGAAGTACTGGAAGGGGGAAAATATATTAGTGTGCACATTTAAATAAAATAAGTCAATATTAAATGATTGTGTGGATTATATTGTTAGTTACAGAATGTGTTGATATATTCCCATGTAGGACTTTGCTAAGTATGTATGTCACTGTTGTCTGCATGTTTGGTCTTATTGTGGATAAAGCAAGTGGAACTCTCAATTAAGTTGGGCCTGTTTTATTTATAGTCACAAGTACAAGGCAATTAGACGATTGCTAAGTATTTATTTTAATATTTCATGTTTTAGAGACTATTTATAGATCTGAAACCATTTATACAGAAGAAAATTATAAAGCATGACTGAGTTATCTGATTCCTATCTTTTTCTGGTGCATTCTAAAATTGTCTGAATTGACCAGAATGGGCCAAACATTCTCTACCTATCATGGAGCCAAAGAAATGATTGACTGTTCTCCAAACAAACTGTCATGCTCAAACTTACTGAAGGGTCAAGATAGAAGCACTATTAAGGGTTACAAAAGATCTGGTCATAGTCCCCATGTCCCAGCTGCCTATCAATTGCCCCACAGAGCCCTGGGTCAGATACAATCTATAGTGTGCCTGAGGAAGTATCCGTGAATTCTGTAGTTCCTTGTGGTCTGTATTATATGTGGCTCACAGAATGAAGGCACTCTACACAGATGTCTACATCCCAGTAGAAGGAACCTGGTAATATATTTGTTACAAGGCAAAATGAGATTCAGGTTGCAGTTGGAATTAAAGCTGCTAGCCATTTTACCTTGACATAGGGAAGTTCTTCTGGATCATCTGGGTGAACCTAATATGATGCCATGTATCCTTAAAAGTAGAAAGGAGAACTAGAAGAGAGAACCAGAGAGAGTAGCATGAGAACAACTTGACCTGATATTGCTGCCTTTGAAGATAACAGAAGGGTGCCACAAGCCAGCTCAAGAAATCAGTGGCCTTTTGAAGCCAGAGAAGACAAGCAAACTGTTCCTAGCCAGAGGCTGCAGAAAAGACAGCCATGCCCACACTTCATTTTAGCCTGGGGAGACTTAGAAGTCTGACCTTCAGAACTGTAAAATTAGGCCACAGATTTACTGTTTAGTATGACAGCAGTGGAAAACTGTACGTATTTTAGTGCCTGAAACTGAGGCACTGTTGTAATAAATACCTAAAAATGTGGAAGGGACTTTGTAACTGGGCAATGGGCAAAGGGTAGCAAAAAGTGAGAGAGCATGATAGAAAAAGCCCTGATTGCTAGGGAGAACTCAGAAGGGAATAAAGAGAATGGTAGATGGGTGCCTGGGTGGCTCAGTGGGTTAAGCCGCTGCCTTCGGCTCAGGTCATGATCTCAGGGTCCTGGGATCGAGTCCCACATCGGGCTCTCTGCTCGGCAGGGAGTCTGCTTCCTCCTCTCTCTCTCTCTGCCTGCCTCTCTGCCTACTTGTGATCTCTCTCTGTCAAATAAATAAATAAAAATCTTAAAAAAAAAAAAAGAGAATGGTAGAGAAAGGATTGATAGCCTTAGAGAATCTCTAAATTGTCATTAATAGACTTATAGTAAATTATATTAAAGGTATTGCTGGCAAAGGCTCAAAAGGAAATGGGAACCTGTTTTTGGAAACTGAAGAAAGGAGATTTGCATTGTACAGTGGTAGAATCGGCATATTTGGTCCTGCTACTATGTAGATAGAATTTATCAATGATGGAAATGAACATTAACTGAGAAATTTCCAAGTGTTGAAGGGGCCTCTTAGTTTCTTTTTGATGCTTAGAGTAAAAAGCAAGATAAGAACTAAATTGAGGGAGAATTGTTAAACAAAAAGGAAACTTATTGAATGAATGGTTTGGAGAAAGCTCAACATATTCAGACTGCAAAAGATGCTGAAATTAAGAGATTCACTATTGGAAAAGTGGATTCTAGAAAAAAAATCAAGGGTAAGACTGGGCAACTTTTTGATAATACCTCAAAAGGAGCAAAAGTATAAAGTGTACTTTCACACATTAGCCTACGAAACTTCAAGTGTGTGACTCAGATTCTCTCAGGAACCCCCCCCCCCAAAAAAAAGATGGGCTTATCGATGAAAGATCAGTGGGGAAGCCTCTAACTATGACATGCATAATTACATGAAGGGTCACTGTCAGCAGCGCAGCATAGACTTGGCAAGCATCAACACAGTGAAACACAGAAGTGTGCTGGAACCCTCCTAAGCCATGGAGCTCATTTTGAAGCTACCACTCAATGATGATGCTGCCTCTGATCCTGGTTTGGTCTTTGGAGTTTCACATTTGAGAAATGAATTGCAATACATATGGCCATTCTTATGTTTGTTTTATTCAAGTATTGTACAAATCAATATGGCAGTAGCTAGCAAAGTTGTGCTGGGCAATACAGCTCCTTATCATATATTTTAAGAGCAGGGTAACTATCCTTCCTAAGCATGCATCATCCCTCTGAAGTTCTGGTAGGGGATGATTTTCATGTTTGGGAACAAATGATGACTTTTATATGGTGATAAAATCGTTCTCTAATTTCTGCTGTCTTGTATCCTATCAATGAAAGAATGGTAGAATTTTACATTTTGGAAGAATTAAGATTCCCTCTCTTTTTTTCTCTTTGTTTGCTTCTTTTTTTTTTTTTTTTTTTAGATTTTATTTATTTGACACAGAGAGAGAGAGTGCATGAGGGGAGGAGGCAGGGGGAGAAGAAGAAGAAAGGCTCCCATGGAGCAAGGAGCCCAGTGTGGGACTCGATTCCAGATCCCAGGACTGGGATCATGACCAAAGCCAAAGGTAGCCATTAACTGATTGAGCTACCCAGGCACCCCTGTTTGTTTGTTTCTTAAATAGATTCTTAACTATAGAGAGCAAACTGATGGCTACCAGAGGGGAGGGGAGGGGGCATGGGTAAAATATGTGTTGGGATTAAGGAATGCATTTGCTGTGTTGAGCACCAAGTGTTGTATGGAAGTATAGAATCACTCTATTGTATACCTAAAACTAATATTACACTGTATGTTAACTAACTAGCATTTTAAAAAAAATAAGTAAAAAACTGTGTCATCCTTAAAAAAAAAAATGTTGTCATCTGAAGGTTTTGTGAAACTAAATATATTCACAGCACAATTTTAGGTTTATGAGTTTGAATTCATACTCCTGAATATAAGATCTAGTTCTCATGTCCAGTCTTTCTACTCATGAACTCGGAAGGCATATAATGTATTATGAATAATTTTTCAGTACAGACATGTCCCAATTGCATTGCTTATGGTTTCCCTAGTCTTCTGCCAATATAATTTGACCTCGTGGTAGATAGAGAAGTATCTACAGAATAGTTAAAAATAGTAATCTAATATGACTTAGATGATATAGCCACATGGTATTTTGAATATGAATAGCAATTCCAAAAGATGAAAAATATCTTTGTTTATACACAAGAATTGAACACTTCTCTTGCATATTAATTTTCAGTAAATTATTATTTCACTATGAATAATTTGACTAATCTCAATATCTCATTGCAATGACAGATTATAGTTGCTATATCAAAGCAGCATTTTTGAAATAAAATTTTTTACCTTTTTCTGATATTTGGGCACCCATAAGGTTACATTTCCATTGTGAATTTTATAAAAGATAAATGATGCTATAAATGCTCATTATATAATTTTTCCTCGATATATTTTCATCAAATATACAAAGCCTAGAGGGTAATTTACGTATTATCAATTTATGAGAGCTAGCATCTTCTATCTGATGCTTCTAGCATGTGTTGTCATTTGTTCCCAAATTGAAAATACAGCTTTCTTTCCCTTGGATATGAAAAGCTTCTGCTAGAAAAGGATGCTTTAGAAAGAAAGATCATGTCCCTCTGGTTTTCACAGAGTACTCAAACAGTGTGGCTGTTTTATGGAGGGGGCAATTTGGATGCACTAGACTTTTCAAGAACATGAAAAGCCCTGCTGGGTAATCATTCTCTACATCTGGAGATGATGGAAAATATTTCTTCTGGTCTTAGTACCTTCTGGTACCTATACACACAGATGGAATGGAGATCCTGTCACATTTAAACACCCCTCTCTCCCTGCACTCCAATCTCTTTGATACACATTTATTTTCTTGAGTTTATTCTTAAGCTCTCATGGGTTTGGAAACATCAACTAGGATTGAATTTCTTAAGTCCAGGAGACAAAAATAGAGTAAAGACAAAGCAAATTATATTCCACAGTACCTATTCATACCCCTTAATTTACTGATGTATAGTACATTAGTTTTTAACCTTTAGGATCAGACTCTAGCTAGGAGTATACAAATACCATTGTAAATTTTGGGGCATTAGCTAGTTCTTGGTTCCTTTTTACAGTGCAAATTAGGAGAAATTTGCTTCATAATGACAAAGGTTGAAATTAAAATGTTCCACATTTTTTACAAATGACAAGATACAGCACAATTTTTATAATGTAATGAAGATTATTATATTAAAATACATCTTTTAAATGGCAATCCTCAGTTCTGTAAAGCAAGGTCTAGGGACCCTGGAGAATGTTGAAAGATAGTCTTCTAATAGAGGAAGAATATATTACACTCTAACTTTCTTTGAAAGGGGAGTACAGTATGGACTGTGAACCAATATATTT
Source organism: Mustela erminea (assembly GCF_009829155.1). Taxonomy (NCBI): domain Eukaryota; kingdom Metazoa; phylum Chordata; class Mammalia; order Carnivora; family Mustelidae; genus Mustela; species Mustela erminea. Next base: position 110,100,938 of record NC_045617.1, on the reverse strand, counting down.
AGTTAAAAATTTTTAATTTAAAGGAATATTTATTTACTTATTTGAGAGAGAGAGAGAGAGAAAGAGAAATAGAGAGAGCATGGAAGGCAGGAATAGGAGGACAGGGAAAGTGGGTCTTACGCAGTCGGATTGTGCAGAGCACAGAGCCCAATGCCAAGCTCTATCTCTGGACCCTGAGATCATGACCCGAGCTGAAAACAAGAGTCAGACACAACCAGCTGAACCACCCAGGTGCCCCCAAAAGACTTAATTTAAGAATTTCATTAATTTTCTATTTTCATAGAAATAACACGTGAATATTAGAGTGGTAAAACACTATTATGTTAATTGCCATGACAATCAAGCAGAGTAGTTATTGCTATTTTCTTTTTTCCAGTTTAGGAAACCAAGTTTCAGAGAGGCTAAATGCCACATAATCACATGCCTTGAACATATTGAATTCTAAAGACTACCAACTACCTTCTGCTATAACAGAGACCGTGGTAAGGAAAACCAAAAGGCTAGATACACTAACAGTGTTAGTAATAATTAATATCTTCAGACTTCTTTCACATAAAACATATACTTTTAAAGGTTTCAAATTCTGAAAAGTGAAATTACCTGTTTTAAAATCTTACTAAATTAGTTTACTGTTTATCTCACTCCAATCATATGACAATTCTACCTACCTAAGTGTCTATAAAGATATTCATACACACACATATATCAGGTGGTTTCCTCTAACTCTGAAAATGTATAGGAATTTGACCATTTTTCAGCAAAACTTGTATTTTAGTGATTCTGCATTTTAACGAATTTTAATTTTAATAATTTTTGGCATTGCCTACTATGTATGGCTTTATGTGATAAACTACAAACTTCAAAGTACTTTACCAAAACCCATTTATTTCTACAACAATCTTGCACTGAAATAAAACATTCTTATTTGCAGAGAGAAAAAAAATCCAACAAAAGAATGACCATTTGTGCTTTGGCTTAAATTATTTGACTGATAAATGAAATAGTCCTGGGAGATCCTGTGGCTTGCAACAGTTTCCATTCTATTTCTTGAGCTTTAAGCTATTTATCCTATTTTTTCTAAAATGGCACTTTCTGGTATGTTTTGAGTTGAGACCATGATGGGACTAATAAATGGCTTTCTGTCTGTAGCCACAACATGGAGACACATCTTGGACTCCTGGACATCTTCACATATGAAGGCGATTTAAAGGGTACCTAAAAAATACTTCTGTTTTAGTTTCAGGTTATGGATTGCAAGGGGGCAAGACCAGCATGAGTATTAGAATCTCTGTTAATAATTTTGGAGCTTAGTTAAGTTTCTAAAAGTCTTGAGCAGCTGCAAGCAAAGCAAAGCATATGCATGTTGAGACATTGGCTAAGTCAAGTTTCAAATTCTGAAGATTACTTTCTAGTCACTGGTGCTCTACATTAAGCTAAATTTATAGAAATTAATAGCCTACAACATTCATCGTGGAATGTAATTCAGGAATAGAAACTCTTGAGGGACATATAGGTAATCCAATACATATATTCTAGTTGATTTTAGGGCAGAAAATATGGATATAGCATTTTCATTATTTACTACTGCTGCCACTTCTGATTCTAAGTTCTACTTCAAGAAATAAATTAAACATTGATGGGTAATGAAGTGCAAAGTATGAGACAGAATCAGAGAACATTTGTCCAGATGCATATTTAAAACCAAAAGGGTTTAGAATATTTTCCTTCAGTAATTTTAATCACATGTTTATAAATGTTTTCATGCATTTGAGACTGTTAGATGTCTCCTCAATATTCAAATTCATTCATTTGCATCTTGAATCTTACTAATACTTAAAGCCCATAATGGATTAAGAAATTGGCAGAAAAAGTGATAAGCAAATCTAACCTGAATTCTTTTTTTAAAAAATTTTTAAAATTTTTATGAGCATATAATGTATTATTATTAGCCCCAGGGGTACAGGTCTGTGAATCACCAGGTTTACACACTTCACAGCACTCACCATAGCACATACCCTCCCTAATGTCCATAACCCAACCACCCTCTCCCTCCCTACCTCCCCTGGCCCCTGCTCAGTTTGTTTTGTGACATTAAGAGTCTCTTATGGTTTGTCTCCCTCCCGATCCCAACGTGTTTCATTTATTCTTTTCCTACCCTCCAAACTCCTGTCTAACCTGAATTCTTGAGATGTTAATCAAATTTTAATTTTATCCCCATCTTAAGGTCCTATTTCTAAATAATATTTACAAATAAGATAAATAATGTTTCTCGGAGGTAATAAACTTTTTATTTGCCAACTAAAGCATTACATCACTTATAATTTAATTAGACAGGAAGAAGTTGTGTTTTTAGTAGTCTCAGTTTAAGAAAAAACATCGGTTTTTAGATTTTGACTTCTATCTGGTGGTGATAAAATATACTTTTAAATTATATTTTATGGTAATAAATTAAAATTATAAAGTCTCTGATGTTATATAACCATGAATTAAAAGGATTTGCATTAATGTCTAATTACATAATTAAATATAATTACAGTTATTATATAATTATTCCATACTTGGTGTATGACTACTTATTCCCCCCCAAATTTAGATACTTCAAGCATCACTTTTTGAATGCTGCATTTGGTGAATAATAAATTATATCTATATCTATATCTGTATATATATCTGTATCTATATCTTTCTGTTGTCAACATGGTGTACATTACAACCCTAGAACTTATTTAGCTCATAACTGAAAGGTTATTTATATTAATTCTGCTTTCCTTTATTTGATCAATATCATAATATTCTGCTAATACATGATAAGAAGTTACTATCCAAGACACCCATATATCTAAAGAAACTATTTTAGATTTTAGAACCTTCTGCATAATTAAGAAGTCTTCTTATCTTACATTGAAGAATAATGTTGCAAACCTTTCATATTCACAGCGATAAGTATGTGTTTTCTTTTTCCTGTGCATAATAGCCTAAAGGCTTCTTTTAGTAATGTAAAATTATATAATGCATTTCTTTTAATCATGTAACTCTACACTAAAGTTAATGAAGATTACATACATCGAGACTTTTTTGTGTGTTTATTTTCCTTTAACTGCCTCATAACTGGAGAATGTTAAATAAATTGCTGTGCATTGATCAACAGAAAAAATTAATTATTTATCATTAAAATATTTTCTAAGGTTATTAATGAGCTAAGAAATGTTTATCAGATAATGTTTCTCAATGAGAAAAAAAGTGATCTACCATTATTCAGCTCTACAATATACTAAGGACAACTGTTTTATCTGTACATACAGATTTTCCTTTTGTTTAAGGGGTGTGTCACATTCCATTGTATCCTCCCCTTTTTAAAAAAGTTTTTATTTATTTATTTGACACAGAGATAGAGAGCACAAGTAGGGGGAGCAGCAGACAGAGGGAGAGGGAGAAGAAGGCTCCTCAACAAGCTGGAAGCCCAATGTGGGGCTTAATCCCAGGAACCTGGGATCATGACCTGAGCTGAAGGCAGCCACTTAACCAACTGAGCCACCCAGATGCCCCTCCATTGTATCTTGCTAACTCCTTTTTGATGAACACTGATTTCTAAATAGTCTACTATAAGAAGTTCTGAAAGATAACCCTTGTATAGATGCCTTTACATACTGTACAATTATTTCTTTCAGATATATTTCTTGAAATGAAGGTATAGGTAAAAGGAAGAGGAGCATTTGAATTTCCTGAGTTGATTTGTAATTCAGATATTTGAAATTCATTTTCCCATTGAAATCATAACAATTTTTGAGGCCTTGTGTGCAGTTTTCTAAAATTTTAATTCCAGAATAGTTAATAGTGTCATATTAGTTTCAGATGTACAATATAGTGATTCAACAATTCCATATATTACTGAGTGCTCATCAAGATAAGTGCACTCTTAATCCTTCACCTATTTCACCCATCCCCCCACTCATATAATGGTTGACACCGTAATTATTTACAGATTTTCATTATTACAAATAATATTAAAATGATGATGTTTGTATAGAGAATTTGTCACATTTCAGATTTTTTTGGTGGGGTCATAAGATAGGGTTTAGCAGTATTTATACATTTTAAGCTCTTTGCAAAATTACAAACATCATTCCAACTAGGTTGTACCAGGAAAACTTCCCAATGTAGTTTCTAGGAATGGAAATTTTACAACTGCTGTCCAAATACTTTAAATACATAGAAGCCTTCATGTACCATTGGCATGTGTTGCCTGGCTCTAATAAATTGTTCTTATAGTAGTCACTCTTTTTCAGGAACAATTTTCACCTTTATAAAAATCTTCTATCTTTAAGAACTTTCTTTTTATTGTTTTCATCATTCTTGTGCTATTAATTCTTAGTCTACTTTGCTGATCCCTCTTCTTTTGACTGACCTAAATAGCAGAAGTTTGCACGGTTCAATTTTTGGCTGTCTCTCTCTCTCTCTCTTTTTTTTTTTCCCACTGAATTTTTCTCTTTAGATGGAGTCCCATGTCTAGTGCTAGCATATCTCTTAAGCTTCAGATTTACTTGCATCATTCTCATTTAACCTTCCTCTGAGGATCCCAAACTGAACATATTCAGAGCATACTGTTTAATAGTTAATTTACCCCATTTTAGGTAATGACAACACTACCTACCAAGTTGTTAATCCAAAACATGGAAGTCATCCCTGACTTTCGGCACATCAAATCCACTGGCAAATCCTGTTAGTTTTACTGTCATCATATATCTGATAATATTAATTATCTTCACTTCTAACATTTTGTCCCAGTTTGCTTCAACAGACTCCTAGGCACTAATTTACTCATCTTTTTAGGTATTTCCATACAGCGGAAAATCTCAAGAGATTTTTTTAGACAAAAAAAAAAAAAAATCTAAAGCAATAACAAGCATATATGGAGATTTATAAACACAAAAGAGCACACACAGTGACCTAGAAAGCCTTCCATGATCCAATTTTGCCTACATCTTTAAATTAATCTTGTGTTACTCTCACACATTAAAAATACCCCATGTATACGGGCTGATTTTATGCAATTCAATAAGCCAAGTTAATTTCTCACCTAAAAACTTTATATTTATTATTTTCTCTGCCTGAAATGCTCTTCGCACATTTTCACTTGGCTTGATACTTTATCGTTCAGGTCTCAGTTCAAATATCAGCTTCTCAAACATGGTATCCTGATAAAATAATCTAAGTAGCATCATAGAGGCCATCCCTTTTATGCTGTATTATTGTCCCCATAGCACTTACTGTGTCTTGTATTTACCTAATGATGAATGTTTTTTGAAATATCTCAGAATATATCACCTTTATTAATAACATATATCCTGCATTGACTCTTATTCTACTTTTTTCCTAGGCCAGTCTTTGAACTCAGAGGAAAACATTTCTGGTAAACGCTAGATACTCATGAAGCCAGTATGACTTCAGTCTCTTGTCTAGCATGATTTCTCAAGATAGCATTAGCTTCAGCATTACCAATGGGTTCCCTTTCTGTCTCAAACATATGGAGTATTCTAACTTTGGGAAAAAAATAAAATGTATATGCATTCATGCATATATACATATATACACATATAATTTTCTGAGCTTTAATATTTACTAATTGTCATCTCAGATGACATTGCTAGTCATAAAGTTACTTGTATGCTTCCTTTTTTCTTCCTGCTGATTACCTTGTATTTACCTTACACTTTTTGCCTTTCACGAGATTGCAACCCTAACCTTAAGTGATCTGGCTCCTTAATTTCTGGTCTAAGAGTTTGTAATTGGCCCATGGAGTAGGTATATAAAGCACACAGCTCCTTAGTAATTGCAGACAGTTTCCTTCATATAGAGATATAGATGGGAACATAAAATAACTGAAATGTGAAACACTGTAGATTGTTAAATATTTCTGTCATTGATCTTCAATGAACCTTAATGTTTCTTTCCTTGTCATGGGGAAAAATATAAAATTGCAAGGAAGTTTTGTTCCTGTAATATTCCTTTAAAAATCTCATTTCCCTTTAATACACACTAAATTATAAATTTAGGTTCCTATCAGCAAGTTTTACATGTCTCCTACTTTTCTGCTACCACTACCTCGCCATCCTTGCCTAAATCTACTTTTCAACATCCTCTATGTCTACCTGACAATAAAGGAAAAGGAAGAGCTCCTCTAAATTATTATTGACCATTCTGACTTTTTTGTGCACATATTGTATCATTGGCTACAATTGTATGACAAGCCCATTTCTGAACCAATTCTGATGGTCCAGGAAAACTTTGTTGCAGATTGTCTTAAACTATATAAAATTGCTCCTGGTACTGAGGGAGCTCCAAGTCCAGCCAATTTACATGGTTAAGAATAGAGGTGGGGTGGTTCACCAAAAGAAATTCAGAATGCTATTACCATGAAGGAGAGGGAGTAGGTTACAGACAAAAAAAGGTATCCACTACAGGGATAAAATATATCAAATTGGAGATTACCTCTGCTTGGCTTGCTGGAAAAGAACAGCATGGGCTGACGACATTAGTCTGGGAACAGAAAGCCTGAACTATTTTCTGAAACATTTTGCATATTTGCAGAAAGAATACCTCTAAGTTCTTCCTCCTAGCTCTCTTCAGCGTCTGCTTGTTTAGCTCTCTTCAAGTGTTCTTCCAGGGCCCACCCACTCTAAATGAAACAACCCAGAATAGCTGTGGCTTTGCCGATAACATTAATTTCAAAAAGAAGCCACAGTGAGAGAGTGAGGAGCCATCAGGGAGAGAGGGAAGAAAATTAGATGAGAATTATGCTTTTTTCCTTTAGTAATTTGCCCATAATCTGATATACAACAAATATAGCATTTTTATAAATTTGACACTATGGTGTCTTTTATTTGATTGAAAGAAAATACACTTAGAAATTTCAGAGACCATAAGAACAAGGTTATCTAGATTTTAATTTACCTTTGGAACAAACTCCAACTTTACTAAGATTTTGCTGGTGCCTACTTCTTCAGTGTCAGGGTTTTCCATTTTATCTCTCAGCTTACTGTTCTCTAGCCACTCAATAGTCTTTCAATTTCAATAATGCTTTAACAAGACAAACTCCTTTATGCCTCGATCTTTTTCTTAGGCTATTGTCTTTGCTGTGCATGATCTTCTGACATTCTTCTCTCAATTTCTTCTTCACCTGACTTACCTCTGCAGTTTGTAGATAACTACTTTCTTCCCTTTCCCCTTCCATCCTCTCTCTCTTTCTCTGTCTTTCTCACAGGAATCATTTAAAGAAACTTTTTGTTCCGTAGCTTCTAGGGTAAGCTCCCTCTGGTCATGCTTCCAAACTATCTATCATCTATCTATCTATCTACCTATCTATCTATCTATATCTCTATCTATCTATCTATATATATATATATATATATATATATAACAATAAAATAGTTTTTAACTAAGATTTTACTAAGAGATTTTATATATATATAAAATCTCCTATTATTGACCTTAAATGCAATTTTTAAAATATTTTATGTGTATTTAACATACAATAAATGATACATACTAAAATCCAAAATTTGATACATTTTGACATGTCATAAACCTTTGAAACAAATAATGCAATTAAGACAATGAATATATATATTTATGTTTATAAAGTATTTATAAGTATTATACTTCCTGCCTCCCCTCCTCTAATCCATTTCATGCAAACACAAAGTTGATATGGGTCTGTCACTATAATTGACCTTGCATTTTATTTCTTTTTCCTAACTTCATTTTGAAATTATTATTGACAAACAAGAAGTCAAAAAGGTAGTACTGAGCAGTCCCCTGTATCCAATATCCAGCTTTCCCTAATGACAACTTACATAACTATAGTGAATTATCAGAACCAGGAAACTGATATTAGTAAAGTTCAGTGAACTACATTACAGGCCTTACTTGGATGTCACAAGGATATCACCAGGATTTCCAGACGGTAGAACTCATTTAGATTCATTTCTTCTTATCAAGTTTCACATATTTACATAAAAACAATAAAATAGTTTTTAACTAAGTAGTCTCATCTAGATGTTTGTTGCTATAGCTTCTGGTCCAGACTGCATTCTGTAGTCACGGATCTCTCCTGGGGAGGGATGAGACTGATGAAAATGTTCTAGAGAGTAATGTCAATCCTATGCTTTCCTTGTTGTGGAGAATTCATGTAAAATACAAAGAGGAAAAAAAAACTCTGCAGAAGGAAATAGAGTAAGGAGTTTGTCTAGATAAAGAACTAAAGAAAAGAGAAATGAGAAAAACTTTACAGAGTGGATACAGGAGAGTGTTTAGTAAAAATCTCCAGATCCACCATCAAGTAAATGAAATTGGAGAGGCATAGAAAAGTGATTTTGAAAGTGTTAGTTCTGGTAATGAATTAAATAATCTCTAAAATTCTTCAAGATATACCAATAAAGATAGAAAGTCCTTTTTAATTACACATCATTTCACATCTGTGCATCTATGAAAATGATTCAGTACAAATGCTTGACCATATGGAGTGCTAAAACTTATAGTGTATCACTGAATTCACCCACCACAAAAACCAAGATCTCAACACCAACAGCACCACTGCCAAGGTACACACCCTCCTATGTTCCCAATGCTGGTGAAAATCATTAACACCTCCCCATTTCTGGAGAAGGAAACCTTATTTTAATTTTTGTTTCTACCCTTAGAGCCTAATATTTATATTTATTTCATACTTCTTTCTGTAGATTTTATTTCTTAAACTTCTTTCCAATTCATTTACATTGTCATCATCATAGTCTTTGGATCCTAATTCAGGTCCCTGACCTCTTGAATCATAGGTACCACAGCAAATTCTAAATGCTCTATTTCCCTTCTTTCTTTCTTGGTCTCCAGTTTGTTTTCCCACATGGAAGCCAATATGATTTCACTGTGATACATATCTGATGGTAGTATTCTATTGTTCCAAAAAATTTTAAGGATTATTTTGCTACTTGGAGGAAGTCCAAAGTCCTTTTGCTTTGGTCTCCCTTTACTCTGAAGCCTCATACCTTGCTGTTTCCCACCTCAGACTCTTAACTCCTTGACATACCAAACATTACTTTTCTTCAACTTAACATGCTCTCTCCAGTCTTTGAGACCGTCCTTTTTATGTAAGGCAAACTTTCACTTCTCTGCATCCTGTTTCTGGTGTACCTGGGCCTATGCCTACACCTTTCAAGTTTCTACCTACAGTTCACTTCTTTCAAAAACATTTTCCCCTTCTCACAAGTCTTGATTAAGTGCCCATCTCTTAGATCTTGTTAGAGTATATCACAGTGGCAGTGTTTACTTGTCTTCTTCACCAGAGTGAAAGTGCTATACAAACACAAACTATGTATTTCTTACTTAGTGTTATAAAAATCAAACAAAAAAGCAGACAAAAACCCACAAAAACAACAACAAAAAGCCCACTGTGACTGGCTTCTATAACATCCTGTAAACATTTGCTGAAGTAAAATTATACCTCACATATTCTTTCTATGCAATAGTAAATATGTTAAATATTAAATTAAATACATCTATCACTTTACTGCTATCATGATATTGGATGAAACTATGGTTATCTTATATTACCTTGTTGCTGTGTCTCAGAATATAAAACTACGAGGCTAACTAATATGTGCTAGCCAAATACATATTTAGTACTACCACATATAGGCACTAAATAATAATTGCTTTCAAATGAGTAACATGAGGAATATTTTTTTCATTAACTCATTATTTTTTTTAAAGATTTTATTTATTTATTTGACAGAGGGAGATCATAAGTAGGCAGAGAGGCAGGCAGAGAGAGAGAGGAGGAAGCAGGCTCCCCGCTGAGCAGAGAGCCCGATGCGGGACTCGATCCCAGGACCCTGAGATCATGACCTGAGCCGAGGGCAGTGGCTTAACCCACTGAGCCACCCAGGCACCCTCATTAACTCATTATTAAGAGCACAAGAATTATCAAACATCTTCAAATGAATAATATTCTTAAGTAATTTTTAAGAATGCAATATCCTGTCTCCACATCCCCCCCCGCCATAAAGTTGCACTTGTCAGCTTTAGGCTTCTTTTATTTTAAGGCCTCTTATAATTCTCTGAGAGAACAAATGGACTGTAATAATTATAATATAATTTTTATAATTGGTGTCATGCATTTGCTTAGCAGACAATTAAGTATCAATTGGCTATTCAGTAAATGATATTGTCCAAATAGATTTTACATTTTAGAATTGTGAACACGGCCTCAGTATTTTCACATATCAAGAACATGGTTTTTTGCCATACAGACTTTACACAACTGTTTAACAGGCATCAAGCTTACTAACCATAATATGACCGTCATAAGATCCATTGCTCTGAGGCTCATCCTAGTCACTATTCGCCTCCCACCAAATCAACCACACTCCTGACTTTAGACATAATAGATTATTTTTGCTTGTCCTTGAATTTCACATAAATGACATCATATAGTATATACTCTTCCACGTTTCTTTTACTCTATATTATGTTGAGACATCAATATTGCTGCATGTCGTTGTAGATTGTTGCCGTTGTTAATATTCTCTTATTTGCTTATCATACAATTTCTTTCCAATTTACTGTCAATAGACATTTTGGGAATTTCTAATTTTGGGCTATTATAAATAGTTCTATTATGAACATATATGTATTTCTGTTAGGTTTCTCCCTCAGAGTGGAATTTCGGGATTATAGGATATTCATATATTTAATTTTAGTATTTACAATTAAACACTTTCCAAAGAGTTTTAAGCAGTTGGCCAACCTACTATCAGTAAATGAGAGTTCTGGTTTCTCCATATCCTGGCTAACACTTGTTACTACATTATTATTATTCTTATATTACTATTATTTATTTATTAAATTCAATTAGCCAACATATAGTACATTATTGGTTTTGGATGTATTGAGTTCAGTTATCCATCAGTTGCATATAACACCTAGTGTCCTCCTTAATGTCCATCACCCAGTTACTTCATCCCCAACTTATCTGCCCTCCAACAACCCTATTTGTTTCCTATATTAAGAGTCCCTCATGGTTTTTCTCCCTCTCTGATTTCTTCCCATTCAATTTTCCTTCCCTTCTCCTCTGATCCTCTGTGCTGTTTCTTATATTACTATTTTATAGTTATTATTATTATTATATATTTAAACCATCTTGCAGAGTATAGTGGAACAGGGATATATTGCTGTTCTAAGTTTCATTTCTCTGATGATTAATGAAGTTTAATAAAACACTTTTTTGTATGTTTACTGGTCATTTGCATCTCCTTTCTTATGAGGTGTCTATTCAGGCTTTCTGTCCATTTGTTATTAGCTTCGGTGTCCTTTTCACATATTATTTATAGAAGCTCTTTTTATCTTTTGTTGAACTTATGTATGGCAAATATTAATTTTTTCACCCTTTGGTCCTTTTTTTCTCTCTTAATGGTTTACTTTGATAAACAAAATTTCTTAAATTGAAAGTATATCAGTTTGTTAGGCTTTTTTAGCATTATAGTTAGTGTGAACACTAATTTTAATAAGCTGCACCTTAAAACTAAATATTTGGAAATCTATCTTTATAAAGTAACAAGCATATACTCTAAGACCTACATTATTCCCTGGAGCTTGTGTATGGGGCCTTAGGCAAAATAGTTAATTTCTCTCACCTCTATTTACTCACTGCAAAATAGAGATAAGGAAAATACTAATACTCATTTTCTAGACTAAATGCAAGAATAATATACTGATGATGGCGAAATTTTTTATAAACTGTGAAGCATAACACAGGTATAAGACAATGGTAAAAAGAACTGTATGATTTTCCTATGAAAGCCAAAATAGATTTTATAGGCCTTAATTTATATCACAACACTCACTTGATGTTCACCTCACAAAAAGGTGCTCGTCATCGGTCCACAAATATCTCTAATATTACTATTTTCATTACTTTAAATGAAATCCCTTTTATAATAATCAAATGATATATATTACAATTAGTATACAGTATACTGATTTATTTTCTATATAATCAAATAAACTTAAATTTCATAGTCATTTTATGATTCTTATTTGGGACCCACAACTTAAAAGGATGTCTCCTAAAGCATATCGATTCTTGCACGGATTGTAGCCATGTAAACTGTAAAACAGTTCAACCTATCACATTATCATTTTACACATTTTTAAGATATTTTAATATAACATTTGTAGATATATAAGATGTCTGTCGGTTTATTTATACAGTTAGTTAAAATGTATCGAGAATCTACCTGATTATTAGTTGGGATAGGCTGGATGATTCTTCATAAAAAGTAACTCCAACTTTTAGTAGATTAAAATACCAGTTATTCACCCATGCTGCATATCCATCCGCAAGTGAGCTGCTGTTTCTGATCCATGTTTTCCTCATTCTCAATCCAAGTTGAAGGATCAGCCACCATTTAGAGCATTGCTAGTTGTGGAAGTGATGATAGTGCTCTGAAGAATCTTTCTTCAGGTATGATCTTCCCAAGATACAATATAGGTAATTTTGTTCACAATTCGTGGACCTTAACTAGTAACGTGTCCCCACCTAAACAAAAGATGGCCAAGAAATGCAAACATAACATGTGACTGAAAGGGAAAGAGCTGGGAGATCTGGTCAATAGCAGAAATGAGGATTTGTACTATGATAACTATACCATATAGGTTTCTAGGGAACACAAATAAAAAAAGATGTGGCTTATGTCTCAATAGCAACAAATAAAAAAATACACTCCACTGAGATGTGTGTAGTAATAGCTCAGTGGCTTTGCAAAGAAATGCATGGTAAGCTCTTTTAGATGAGTGTGGAAAGACATCAGAAAGAAGAATAATCCATCTGTGTTTTGAAGGATAAAAAGAGTACAACAGACAAAATGAAATAGGGATCAAAAATTGTTTCAGCTAAGAGAAACAACATGATTAAATTGTGAGAAGTATCTACCTTTAACAAAGAAGGTTTGTGATTTAGCATTGCACGAGTACAGCATAAATGAGAGAATGAAGTGGAAGGAAAATTCTGTAAACCATGTATCTGATAAGGGGTTTCTATTAAAAATATAAGGAACTCATACAACTCCATAACAACAAACAAACAAACAAACAAACAAATAACCCAATTAAAAATAGTCAAGGAGCAGAAAAAAAAAAAAAAGTAGTTAAAGACCTAAATAGACATTTCCCTCAAAGACGCCATACAGGTAACCAGTAGGTATATGAAAAGATGCTCAACTTCATTAATCATCGGGGATTCAAAAATCAAAACTACAGGGTATCACCTCACACCTGTCAGGATGTCTATTATCAAAAAGACAAGAGCTAACTAGTGTTGGTGAGGATGTAGAGAAAAGGAAATCAATGAACAGTGTTGATAGGAATGTATATTGCTACAGCCATTATGGGAAACAGTATGAAGTTTCCTAAAGAAGTTAAAAACAAGGGCGCTGGGTGGCTCAGGGGGCTAAAGTCTCTGCCTTCGGCTCAGGTCATGATCCCGGGATCCTGGGATCTAGCCCCACATCGGGCTCTCTGCTCAGTGGGGAGCCTGCTTCCTCCTCTCTCTGCCTGCCTCTCTGCCTGCTTGTGATCTCTGTCTATCAGATAAATAAAATCTTAAAAAAAAAAAAAGTTAAAAACAGAACTTCTGTATGATCCAGCAATCCCACTTATGGCTACATATTCAAAGAGAAAACAAAATCATTATCTTAAAGAGATATCTGTACTCCCATGTTCACTGTAGGATTATTCATCATATCCAAGGTATGGATACAATCTAAGTGTCCATGGGTGAATAAATAGATTAAGAAAATGTTGTAGATATAGATAATGAAATATTATTCAGCCTCAAAAAAGAAGGAAATCTGGCCATTTGCAAAAATATGGATGGACTTGCAGGGCATTATGCTAAGTGAAATAAACTAGTCAGAGAAAGACAAATACTGTTTGGTATCACTTATATGTGGAAACTTAAAAAAAAAAAAATGGAACTCATAAAAACAGTAGAACTGTGGTTGCCAAAGGCTAGGAGGTAGGTGACATGGGAAGAGGTTGATCAAAGGCAGCAAGCCTTCAGTTATAAGAGGGATAATTTCTGGAGATCTAATACAACATGGTGTCTATACTTAATATTACTTTTTGTGTATTTGAAATTTGCTAAGAAAGATTATAAGCACTCTTACCAAAAACAAAACAAAACAGGAAAATAACTATGTAAGGCAATGGATATGTTGATTGACATGGTTATAGGAACCATTCCACAATGTGTACATATATCAAATCATCATGCTGTACACTTTAAATATATAATTTTACTTATCCAAAAAATTAAAAGAAACATAGTTAACAACAACAACAAAAATGGAGCTGAAGAAATACAGAATGTATAGACAAATAGCCAAGGATTCTAAAGAGATGTAACATGGTTATAATAGAATGTGGCTCATTACTGTCATAGAGGAGTAGAAATTATTTTGCCAATCTAAGACATTAGTAATAAGTCTATTTGAGGATTTCACTTAAATTTGGGAGAGGGGATTTTTAAACTCTGTTTTGCTCATTAAAACAAATCAAGATTATCATTATTATTAAAAACTATAGTTTAGCACTTTAACTTCTGAAAAGATAGATGCCTCTTGGGAAGTATAATTAGTTTTAATTTAGAATAACTGGTATGATTAATCTTTGATTGAGTTTTCTATATTTTACATTAATTTTTGAAATGGGAATGGCTGATTATCCACATTTTCCAAATAGTATATGTAGCTAATAACTCTTCTCCCAACACTTTTTTTCCCCAATCATTAGATGTCACAGTTAAGAATTCATGGAGTAGAAAACAAAACTGATTCAGATATAAATCTTTCTCTTATATCATTGTTGTCTTGTGTGTGCCAATGATGGCAAGTAATTGGAACTTTTTTCTGTTGATCTAAAGTAATATTGATTTGTTTCTTCATTTCATTATTCTAATTCCAGCCTCTAGCAATTGATTAGCATCAACAAAGTCTTAAGATGTAGGAAAAACAAAACAAAACAAAACAAAACAAAACAAGAAAACCTGAATATGAATAAAGGTCCATCCTGTTTACTGATGGGAAAATTACTAAAAACAAAAAAAAAACAATGCAACAATAGCAACAACAAAAATAGCTCACATTTTAATATTTACAATATGTCTGGTCCTATGCTAAGAACTTTCCACTTAATAAGTAAGGCATTCTATAAACCAAGTTTTACAAGTTGTTGTAATTCACATATCAGGATGTGGAGAATCAGAATATGTCACTGAGTAAGACCTCACAGTTAAACAGTTACAAAAGCGAGACTTGAATCCAGCTGAGTATATACTCTTAAAAAGAACACACTAATTCTTTCTTGTTACAAGCTCTAGATTGAAAAAAACAAACAAACAAACAAAAAACCACATTATCCTCAACATAAGCTCCAGCCTTCACAATGCACATTGTTTATATTTCTATTACAAGAAGACTTTTGTCACAAAGAAGCATTCTCTGATAATGATAATTTTCTCTTTCATAAGATGTGCTACAGCTAATGATGAAAAGCCAGCTTAAATATAAAGTAATTTTAAACTTCTGGAGTTAGAAATGAAATACTGCATTCAGCAGGATTTTATCTCAGGGATCTTAAGTAACTTAACTGCTCTGAAGTTTATTTTTTCCTCTGTAAAATGGGAATAATAATATTGCATTTCTCATTGTTGTGAAGACTCAGGGAGATAATGAATGAGAAGTGATTTATTAAGTGACCAGCACATAGTACATGCTCAAAAATATAACTGTTCTTTCCATCATCATCATCATCATCATCATCACTATCGATTTCATCATTTAGAATTGTGTAAACATATATTTTCAGGAAGATAGCTATTATGTATGTGAGGTTGTGCATAACTATATTTTTATATATATTATAATATGTAATACACATTAATATATAAAACTATTTTATTTGCATATATACTACATAGTGTGTATATTGTATATGTATACATATATACACATAAGTATGTATATTTATGTAAATATATATAACACAAAAACATTCTCCCTCATATTTTGGTATGTCTATATTATTGCAAAAATATTTGGATTGTGATTTTATTTTTTTTTAGATTTTTATGTTTTGTATTAGAATGTGACCTCATGATCTGTATTTGATTGGATGACTTCAAGCTATGCATTTCATAAGCCAAGCACATGAGGGCATATGGCACTAAGCAATGTCAATCTTTTGTAGCAAGTTCTTTGACTAGGGAGATTTCATGAGCTTAAATGTTAAAATTAAATATTGGAAATAAAGATTATTCCTTCACATAGAAAATAGCAGTCCAAATTAAATAAATTATTATTATATCCAAATTAAATAAATTATTATGTTGATTAAAACTTATTGGTATTTAACATCACTTGTATTAGATAGATGAAAAGCATTGTCAAAGCTCTCATCTATACATATTTTGTGTACTTTTAGATTGGTATAGGTTAGTATGAGACAGAAATCCTACGCCTTCCTGACATGTTTAATTGAAGACAAGAAAACAGTAGCATTCAGTTGTTGGGTTCACCTTAAAGGTAAAAAAATTAATGAATATAATTTAAAGAGTAACTTGAATTCTATTATTTTAAGCTGTCTAGTGTCAGAAATTTGGAGTGCAATAAAAGTTTAATAAATATTTGGTGAATCAAAAATAAATCAAATTAACTTGAATAAAATTACTTGGCACTTGATTTTTTTAATTTGAAGATATGACATTTACTTCTTAAGAATACAAATAAAAGGAGATATACAAGTTCTAAAATGTAAATTTGTGCAAACATGTTAGACCATTTTCGTAGCTTTTACATTAAAAATATTTAAAAGATGAAGAGAGTGAAAAGATGGACACATATAAAAGTAACTCCTGTGTATTGTGTTTGATAATATACAGGCACATGGAGAAGCTGTAACTAGGTTAATTAATAATTGGATGATTGAAATGTCACTTTCTCCAAGGGTGAAAATATGGATTATATTGCTACAGATTGTTTTTAATCCTTTGTCAAAAGTGCTTAAGTCACTTCATATCTACACGGTAACTGAAAACAAATGAAGTTCCCTTTCATCAGTTGTAATTTTTATATCCAGTAATTTCCATCTATGAAAGAAAATTAGAATGATAGATTTGGGAAAGATAAAACCATCATCGGCCACTGAGAAGTATCTTTCCTATAGAGGTTTTAGTATATTTCTGTAAGGTTTAATAGTTCTTCTAAATTCCATGGCTTTGTGCTGATAGAGGACAATGATACTTAGTTGCAATTTGATTCAAAAAGGGACAATAGGTTCTATTGCATTTGCCAACACTGATCTAGTTTTGCGATTGAAACTCCATTATCATTGTATGCAAAAGGAGTTTAAAACTCCCTTCTGGCCTAGGTGTGAACAAGTTTTGGTTAATTAGTGGTGTTGGCTAAGGGCAGCTGTGGAAAGAAATAGAGGAGTATACATGGCAGGCTATATTTGCTTTTTTGGATATTGACTGCTCAGATCACCTAAGAATACTTTTCTCAAACAGGATAAAGCCCTAAGTCAAAGAAGGTTATAGAAATAATCATCTCTTTTTAAAAAGATTTTATTTATTTATTTGACAGAGAGAGAGAGAGAAAGCACAAGCAGGGGGAGAAGAAGAGGGAGAAGCAGGCTCCCCACTGAGCAAGAAGCCTAATACAGGCCTCTATCCCAGAACGCCAGGATAATGACCTGAGCAGAACACGGATGCCCAACTGACTGAGCCACACAGGCAGCCAATAATCATCTTTTTATACTATTCATGATCCATCTTGAACTACATAGGTGCTACATACATAATACTTAAGAAACCCAGGAATGATGTTTTAATTCATTCCCTTAGTATCTACGGGCTTTAGGCTGACTTATTTAAACAATTTAGCCATTATAATAACTATTCCTGTGGTGGTTATGAGAATTTAATAATAAAATATATGAAACATGATTAACACAATATCTCACATAATAAAACCTCAATGAATGTTAGTAATTATCATTTCCACTATACTGATTATATATCAATAATTTGTGTCTGTGGAAGATACTTACACTGGCCATTCTCTAAAATATAGATATACATATGTACTCTGGCCATTCTCTTAAATATATATAGACTCATTTTTTTTCCATTAACATTATATATGTTAATGAAAACAACATATATTTTTCATAAGTTTAAAAAATAATATTTAGTATAATATGACAATAATGTCATTGCCTTTAAAGAGTATCAGAAAAAGCTACTAATTATATTTTAATGATTTATATTAAATTTAGTGTGATAAAATGGAAATAAATAATATTCCCATACATGTTTTATTGTTAAAAATAGTACATTGTGATAGGTGACCTAACAAGTACCTAAATTTGCTAAAATTATTAAAAGTATAATTTCAGTAAGTTCCTACCATTCAACATCTATTGTATGTCTTCAATTAGGAAGATGCTGTGACTGAAATAGGCACAGCATCATAGAAGTTTACAAATGATCAACTTTTTAGAAAATTCCAATACATTTTGAATAAAGCCTGAATACAATTATATAATTATGCACTTAAGACTGCCCAGTATTTTTCAAAAGCTTTCTTTAGTTTTTAGTTTTTGTGGAGGTAGAAACATTGATTGTGAAAGTATTGAAAGCTAATTGATATTAAATCATATTCCATTATTATTTTTTTTTTTAAAAATAAGTGTTGGCAAGGATATGGAGACAAGGAAACCCTTGTATACTGTTGGTACACTGTTGTAAATTGGTACAGCCATTATGAAAAACAGTATAGAGACTGATCAAAAGACTAGAAATAGAAGTATTGTATGATTTCCCAAATCTTTCTTTTCAGTATATTTCCAAAAGAAGTAACATCAGACCTCAAAGAATTATTTGTACTTCCATATTCATTGCAGCATTATTCACAATAGCCAAGATATGGAAAAATCTGTGATGAATGAAAGAATAAAATGTCATATATATATATATATATATATATATATATATATATATATATATATTTAAAGCCTGAATATTTTCAGCCTTTAAAAGATAATCCTTACAAATGGCCAAAAGACACATGAAAAAAGGTGAAAAAATGCTCAACATCACTTATCATCAGAGAAATACAAAGCAAAACCACAATGAGATACACCACAACTGTCAGAATAGCTAAAGTTAACAACTCAGGAAATAACAGATGTTGGTAGGGATGCAGAGAGAGGGAAACCCTCTCACATTATTGGTGGGAATGCAAACTGGCACAGCCACTCTGGAAAACAGTATGGAGAACCCTCAAAAAGTTAAAAATAGAACTAACATATAATCTAGCAATTGCACTACTGGGTATTTATCCAAAGGATACAAAAATGCTGATTCAAAAGGGCAAATGCACCCCAATGTTCATAGCAACATTATCAACAATAGCCAAATTATGGGAATATCCCAAATGTCCATTGACAGATAAATAACTAAAGAAGATGTGGCGTATATATGCCGACTTCTACATTATCTCACTCATATGTGGAATCTAAAAAAGAATATACACACACACACATACATACATATATACACAATAGAATATGGCTCAGCTATTAAAGATAATTAAATTTTTCCATTTGCAAAGATATGGATGGAACTAGAGTGTAAGACAAATATATGATTTCACTCATATGTGGAATTTAAGAAATCAAACAGATGAACATAGGGGAAGGGAAGGAAAATGCAATAAGATTAAAACAAAGAGGGAGGCAAGCCACAAATGGCTCTTAACTACAGAGAACAAACTGAGTGTTACTGGAGGGGAAATGGGTAACGGGTTAGACTAGATGGGTGATGGACATTGAGGAGGGTACTTGTTGTGATGAATACTGGTTGTTTTAGGTAAGTGATAAATCACTAAATTCTACTCCTGAAACCAATACTACACATATTATGTTAAGTAATTCGAATTTAAATTTAAAAAAAAAAAAAGGAAAAAGAAAATTTGGAGTTGAATCTTGGCTCCAGTTGTTTCTAAATGTGTGGCCTTGGGGAAGTCCTCTCACTCTTAACTTCTTGTACTGCTTTTGTCATGTTTTGTTATGAAGATTAAGATAATTTTATTAAATGAGTTGTGTGGTATTAACTTTTCTCCTATGATCTGGTTTTATTTATGAGGTTTGCCTCAAGTGATGAACAAAATAAAGTTCCAGAAAGGCACAAGACCAAAAAAAAAAAAAAAAAATTTTGCTATTTGCAACAACATGGATAAGCCTGGGGAAAATTATCTTTAGTGAAGTAAGCCAGACACAAAACAAAACAAAACAAAGAAAAGAAAAAAAAAAAACCTACAAGAAGCAAAAAGAATGGTGATTACCAGGGTAGAAAGGTGTAGGAAATGGGAAAATATTGGTCAAATGGCACAAAGTTGCAGTTATGTAGGATAAATCAGCCTAGAGATGTAAGTTATAGTATGTTAGCTATTGTGAATAATTTCATGTTGAATACTGGAAATTTGCTAGAGAGTAGATTTCATGTACTCTCATCACACACAAAAAGTGGTAACTATGTGAGAAGAAGATATGTTGATTAGCTTGACTGCGGTAATCACTTCATTATGTGTATGTATATCAAATCACCATGTTGCACATCTTAACTATATACAATGTTTATTTAAAAAAAAGAAAAAAAACAAACAAATTTGATTCCCTGGGAATAGCAGGGTTTGAGAGAGAAATACGAATTTACATTTAAATCTCGGCATGGCCAGTTACTAACCCTATAATACTAGGTAAAACATTTTTTATTTTTTTTGCTCCAATTACCTTACATGCAATAGGATATAAAAGTATTTAGTTTGTAAGGCAACTGTGAGGACTACATAGAAGAGTATACATAGGATCTGACTCCTATCAAGCAATCAATACTCATTAGATTTCTTTATGTTTGTCCTTATATAAATACTCCAATAATTGAATTACAAATTGGTTTCTCTCATAATATATGAGGGAAAAATATAGTGAACTATTCAATCACCAGTTTTATATGTCCTAGAGTAATCTTTTAAAAGGTTAATCAGATTGTGCTAATGTTGGGGCTAATCCTACCAAAAACCTTGCATAGTCTTCTTAAAATAAAAATAAAATATTTGCTACTGCTGACATAGCTCAATATATTTATCTTCCAACCATTTCTTCAAAGCCATCATATTTTGTGTCCTCTATGTGTCACACAGACAGCTGGGTGTCTGTCCTCCATAATCTCCCCCTCTTCACCTATCTTTGAGTGTTTACAGGATTGTTGACTTCCTTCTAACCAATAGAAAATGACAAAATGTTATGTTAAATAAGGATCCATTGTGCTAGTGGACTCACTCTGAAGTCTTTTTATCCTTGGTGGTTTTGAAGAAGGAAGCTAAAGTAAATCTTATGGCTGCAAGAAAATGAATTCTGACAACAATCTGAGTGAGATTGGTCATGGGCTCTTCCCCAGTTGAGCTCTCAGATGAGAACTCAGCCACAGACAAAACAATTATTGCAGACTCACAAATGACTCAGATAAGTATTTTTCCCAATTTGTAGAAACTCTAAGTTATAAAATATTTTAGTACATTAGGTTTATGATATTTTATTCTGTAACACAGAGAATTAAAACAACTTGTTTACCAGCAAAACTGCCTAGCTTTCTGTTCCTCAACATAGCAAACCTGTATGCTCATCATTTTTTTAACTCAACTATTCTAAGCCCTGCTATTCTCTGATCTGCTAAGTCATTCTCTACTCATTATATTCTTTTTTCATTGTGCTGATAGATTTTAAATTAATTTACTTTAAAACTTGTTAATTTTTTGACCCCACCAGGATATTGTAATCTCCACATTTATACTGAATTATGCTGTACCTCTAAAACCTTGCATAGAGCCAGGAAAGTGAAGAATTTAAATCACCTTTTTCAGAGTGCAGTTTATGTCTACACAATTCCAACCAACTGGCTCATACATCTCCTTAACATAATTGAACTTTTAGTTGAACATTTTCCAGCAAAATTATTTGCCTTATAATATCCATAAGTAACAACTACTGTGTAAAAATGCAAAAAAAAATGGTATTAATTAGCAGGGCATCTACTTGTAAAAAGTGCAACACTTTTAAAGAAAATTATATTTTAAATACAAAAGATGACCAAATGCAAAGCAACAGAGAGATTTCATAATTAATTTTTTTAATAAAGAATTTCTAATGATCATGTTTCTGGAACATAAGTCTGTAAATAGATCTTTTTTCAAAGATAACCATGCCTAAACTATATGCTACATACCAACATAAAACATAGATTATCTTCAAAAATTCCTGTTTTGCACTCAAATCTTGATACACTTGCTTCATTCATTTTGGGGTAATTCTTAAACTCTTTTTAATTGTAGAAAGAAAAACATGGGCACCTGAGTGGCTCAGTGGGTTAAGGCCTCTGCCTCTGGCTCAGTTCGTGATCCCAGGGTCCTGGGATCAAACCCCATGTTGGGCTCTCTGCTTGGCGGGGAGCCTGCCTCCCTTCCTCTCTCTCTGCCTGCCTTTCTGCCTACTGTGATCTCTGTCTGTCAAATGAATAAAATAAAAATCTTAAAAAAAAAAAGAAAGAAAGAAAAACAGGCACATTCATTCACAAACAGCAAACCACGTAATCAAAGCACATTGGTTTTACAAAGATATACCCAGAATCTGGAGCTGAAATGAAAAGGAAGTTCTCTTAAGATTCAGTTAAAATTTTTCAAAACTTTGTAATAGGTGAAATCAAACATGTTCAGGAAACAAAGGGAACACCTTAAATAGCAACTTATAAGTGTGGAGCTAATGAGATTGAGGTTGAGTTTAAGGCATCTATCAGTTAACATCTATGTGTTTGTAAATACCCTGTGCCTAGGACTACATGATGAGAATGTAAAGCAATGTGAAGGGAAACTAAATTCAATATTCTGAAGTGAGACAATAAATATGAGAAATATAAGTTCTTTGTACATAGAAGTTCAATACATAGTTGTTAAATAAGTGATTCTCTATTGAACTGTTGGAGAAGGTCATTCAGAGGTCATGACTGCTGGTTGACCTGAGAGCTAGACCGGATAAATCAAGGGTTCTCACTCCCTCCCTGTCCTTGGACTGTTATGTTCTGCTCGCTGTTCCTATAGTGGGAGCTATTCTTAAGGACGAAGCCTTGAGAGGGTAATGTGCTGTTGAAATCAGTGGAGTAGTATATATGAATGAGCCCAGTTAGGGTCTCTGTATAAATTTTTAAGATCCTGGCTGATTGGTGCAGATATCCCCTCTTCTGGTAGCCACTCAAGAGAAGCTTCATGTCTATATTCTCTTTGTTTTTTAAATATGCACCCTACCAAACTGGAGTGATCTGACTCTTTTTTCAGTCTCTTTGCCCTCCCTGTACGGAGGCCACTTTCAGATTTCATTTGGGAAGCTCCCAAGGTTGCAAACCAACATGAACTGCTCTATTAATTTGTACAAATTTTAAACATTTCAAGCCACATATAAATATTAGGAATTGACAAAATATTTAATAAAAGTTTAATAAAGTTATTAATAGTTTAATTTCCCCCATGTAGTCTTTTTTTTAATAAAGATTTTATTTATTTGAGAGAATGAGCAAGAGAGAGCATGAGTGGGGGAGGGGAAAAAGGTAAGGGAGAAGCAAACTCCCTACTGATCAGGGACCCTGATGTGAGCTTAATCCCAGGGCCCCAGGATCATGACCTGAGCCGAAGGCAGACACTTAACTGACTGAGCCACCCAGGAACACCCCCATGTAGTCTTCAAGAGATACAAAGCACAAGCACTGGGAAGTTGACATAAATATCCTGATTCTTTAGTTAGATAAGAGTATCACTATAAAACAGTAGTATGTTTGGTAGTAGATCAAATTCCCATGATTTTGGTGAATGTGAATCAAGTCTAGTCATCTTTGACTCATCATGTTATCATCATTAATGGTATTATTGATTCCCCCTCCCCCAAACACACACACACATTATGGCAAAATGAATAAAATCAGTACAAATCTGGTAAGAAATAACTGTGATTGATCATAGAAGAATTTCATAGTCTAGCTGAACTATCTGCTAGTTTATTGAAAGCAGTACAATTCTGAAGGGAGATTAAGCCTTGTTTAGACAGGAGACAAACATAGAGATAAATTGAATTCCTCAAAAATAAAGCTATTTTGAGTCAATGCAAGCTTACATTTTACCTTCCTTCAAGTTAAATGGTACATTTCCAGAACATTAAAATTGTACTTTCCAAATACTTTTAATTCTGTTCTTTAAAATAGTTGCCATACCTATATTGCCAAAAATACAAGATGTTCCTTTTGATAGTGTGTTCATTTTATCTCCACCAACTTTAAAACATGATCATTGTAGAGAAAATGAAATTTGGGGATTAGCAAATGGATAGTACGTCATGTAATACTGTAAATGTTGGTATACATTTGTTTCATGTATTTGACACAAATATCAAAAGTGTTTGATATAATTATTACATATATATCTCCTATATAATATATGTTGAGATCATGACTTTGACTTTGGCTCTAGGCTCCAGGGACTTTTATTGTGAGGAAGTTAATTTGCCTTACTAACCCTCAATCCCTTCATCTTTAAAATACAGAAACTAATCCATCCCATAGGTTGTCATAAGGATTAAATAACATAACATATTAAATGATTAGCAGAATAAGTGCTAAATATTTATATTATTCATCCAATGTCATCCTGTTAACTGCATATATCTAAACATTGCTTTTGTTTTTTGTTTTAAAATTATGAACATTTAAATAGAACATTATATAAAATTAAAATAAAATTTTTATTTCACTTAATTTTAAATACCATATCTTGCATTGCTTACCTTTAAAAAAACAAATCCTTAGAACGAAAATGCATGCCACAAATTTAACTCTGTGTCAGTGCTACACAATTGTAAACATAACCACATTTTTCCTCTGAAGAGTAACAACATTTTCCCAGTGGCAGAAAACCTCTCCCTTACCTGCCAAACACTACTTCTCTGACCCCATTATTCCTCTAACTTCTGAAGATAAGTTTGTAGACTCTGAGTTATTATGTGCTTCTCTTCTCCAAGTTACAACACATGCTTGCCTGAGGAGGTTTGCAAACCTTGGTTAATATTAATGAAACAATTGGGGCCTAAGCAGCCCAGAGAACAAACTTTGTCTTCATGGGCTGTGCTGCATCTCCTCATTAAACATGGGGAACATTCCTCTCACATTCAATTATAGATGCCTAAATAGTATTTTTTTCCCTGGAAATCTAGGATTTTTTAGCATTAGAGAGAGAAAAGTCATATTTTCTTTCCAAATAGCTTTTATTTCTCACACTCAGACATGAAGTGCTGTCAACCAGCTGTAAGTGTGTATGTGACTCACTGGTCAGGGAGATGCCACATGCTCTTTTGAGAAATGATGAATGATTTAAAACTCATGATCTGAAATAGAACTTGGATCCCTAAGGGTTACTGGAAGGCCTATCTGCAACAGCTTACAGAAAGCAATGTACTGTTGGTTATGCACTCTTTGAGCAGGCATATTCCTGGGTCTAGGCTACTCCTGGGTTTCATACATTATTAACTCTTCAGGAAACTGAGTATCTATTTAATGTAGTAAAGATGACATTAAGAAGACCATATCCAGGCTTGGTTTTCATAAGCAATGAAAATGTGAAATCTCAGTGAATTTACAAATTTTCTAATCTCAACTGAACTCTTATAAAATCTGGCCACTTATTACTTTCATTCATCTCTCCTTTTTTTTTTTTTTTTTTTTGCTTGCCACCACAATCTCCATGAAAGCTGTTCAGAGCCCTCTTCACTTACCTTATGTACCCAAACTAATCTTTATCAATAGATATAGGTCATTTCTCAGCTTCTCTGGAGGATTAGAAAAGGAAGGGAAGGATTTGCTGAAAGTCTACTGTTATCACAGTGCTGAAAAGAGCCGTAGATGTTAATGCCATGCTCCCGTCTTATGGATTAGAACATTTGGCCAAGAGATTTCAAGTAGCTTGCTGAAGATCTCACATATTGAGCTAATGACTGAGTATGGATTCTAACTCAGGTCTGTCTGATGCCAATGTCCATGCTGCTTCCAAGAAGTACACCTCAGGTTTTGCCAAGGTTAAGTGTCTTTTTGCCACGTGCTCACTCCTGTGTCTAGGACCTACTTCCTCAAGTTTTAACTTTTCCTAATTACATTGAAAATCCTTTCTCAATCCTTTGTTTTTCATTTTTAAAAATTTTAATTCTAGTGTAGTTAATGTACAGTGTTATATTAGTTTCAGATGTATAGGATGTGATTCAACGATTCCATACTCCGTGGTCATTAAGATAAGTAGACTCTTAATACCCTTCACCTATTTCACCTATCTCCCCCACCCATTTCCCCTCTGATAACCACCTATTTGTTCTCTATAGTTGAGTCTGCTTTTTGACCTCTCTCTCTCTTTTTTTCCCTTTGTTCATTTGTTTTCTTTCTTAAACTCCACATATGATTGAAGTCATATTGTATTTGTCTTTCTCTGACTGGCTTGTTTCACTTAGCTCTAGCTCCAACCCTCTTGTTGCAAATGGAAAGATTCATTCTTTTTGTGGCTGAATAATATTCTATTCTATTCCATTCTCTCTATATATATCTCACTTCTTTATCCACTCTTCTGTTGATGGATACTTGGGCTGCTTCCTTAGTTTCGCTATTGTAAATAATTCTGCAAAAACATAAGGGTACATATATCTTTTTGAATTTGTATTCTTTGGGCAAATATCCAATTAGTGCAGTTACTAGATCATAGGGTAGTTCTATTTTTTCTTTCTTTCTTTTTTTTTTTTTTTTGAGGAAACTTCATATTATCCTTCACAGTGTCTGCACCAGTTTGTTTTCCCACCAATTGTGCACAAGTGTTCCTTTTTCTCCACATCTTTGCTGATATTTCTTGTTGAGTTTTTATTTTAGCCATTCTGACAAGTGTGAGGTGATATATCATTGTTGGTTTGATTTGTATTTCCCTGATGTTGAGTGATGTTGAGCTTCTTTCCACATGTCTATTGTCCATCTGTAAGTCTTGTTTGGAGAAATGTCTGTTCATGTCTTCTGCCCATTTTTATTGGATTATTTGTTTTCTGAATGTTGTGTTTTATAAGTTCTTAATATATTCTGGGCACTAAGCCTTTGTCATAAATATCATTTGGAAATCTCTTCTCCCATTCAGTAGATTGTTTTCTTTGATGTGCAGAAGCTTTGCATTTTGATGTAGTCCCAATAGCTTATTTTTGTTTTTATTTCCTTTACCTCAGGAGACATATCTAGAAAAATGTGGTTACAACCAATGTCAGCGACATTTACTGCCTGTGCTCTCTTCTAGGATTTTTATGGTTTCAGGTCTCTAATTCATTTTGAGTTTATTTTTGTGCATGGTGTAACAAAATGGTCCATTTTCATTCTTTTATGTGTTCTGTCCAGTTTTCCCAACATCATTTGTTGAAAAGATTTTTTTCCCATGGCATATTCTTTTCCCCTTTGTCAAAGATTAACTAAACCTGTAATTGTGAATTTATTTCAGGGATGTCTATCCAGTTCAATTGATCTATTGTAAATATTTATGCAGCCAACATGGGAGCATCCAGATGTATAAAACAATTAATAACAATCATAAAGGAACTAATTGATAGTAATAAAATAATAATAGGAGACTTTCACACTCCATTTATATCAATAACCAGATCATACACACAGAAAATCCACAGGGAAATAGTGGCTTTGAATGACATACTGCAACGTATGTATTTAGCAGATATAGTACAAAAATTCATCCTAAAACAGAATACACACTTTTTTTTCAAGTGCACATGGTACTTTCTCCAGAATAGATCATATATTGGGCCAAAAAACAGCTCTTAACAAACTAAAAAAAGATTGAAGTCATACCATACATCTTTTCTGATGACAACACTATGAAACTAGAAATGAACCACAAGGAAAAAATCTGGAAAGAGCAAAAATATATAGAGGTGAATAACATGGCACTAAACAACGAATGGGTCAACCAAGAAATCAAAGAAGAAATTAAAAATTACATGGAGAGAAATGAAAATGAAAATTAAATGGTTCAGAATCTTTGGGATGCAGTAAAAGTTGTTTTAAGATGGAAGTTTATAGCAATACAGGCCTACATCAAGAAGCAAGAAAAATCTTAAACATACAAACTAACCTTACACCTTAAGGAGTTAGAAAATGAACAACAACAAAAAACTCAAACAAAAACAGAACTCCAACAAACAAAACTCCAAACCAGTAGAAGGAAGGAAAAAATAAAGATTAGAGCAAAAATAAATGACACAGAATTGAAGAAACAACAATACAGATAAAAGAAACCAGGCACTGGTTCTTTGGCAAGATCCACCAAATTGATAAATCTGTAGCCAGAGTCATTTAAAAAAAAAAAAAAAAAAGGAGAGAGAAAGAGAAAAAGAGAGAGGACTTTTCACAAATGAAAGGGAAGAAATAACAATGGACATTACAGAAATATAAATGATTGTAAGAGATTATGAAAAATCTTATGCCAACAAATTGGGCAACCTAGAATAAATGAATGACTTCCTAGAAACATAAAACCTATCAAAACTGAAGCAGAAAGAAGTAGAAAAGTTGAGTAGACTGATTATCAACAATGAAATTGAATTAGTAGTCAAAAAACAAACTGAGGGTTGCTGGGGGGAGGGGGTTTGGGAGAAGGGGGTGGGATTATGGACATTGGGGAGGGTATGTGCTTTGGTGAGTGCTGTGAAGTGTGTAAACCTGGTGATTCACAGACCTGTACCCCTGGAGATAAAAACATATGTTTATAAAGAATAAAAAATTAAAAAAAAAAAAAAAAAAAAAGCTCCCAGCAAAGAAAAGTCCAGGACCGGATGGCTTCACAAGAGAATTCTACCAAATATTTAAAGAGTTAACTTTTAAACTTCTCAAACAATTAAAAAAAAATAGAAAAGAAAGAAGAACTTCCAAATACATTCTATGAGGTCAGAATTACTCTGATATCAAGCCAAACAAAGACACCACAAAAAGGGCACACCACCAGGGCACTTGGATGGCTCAGTCAGTTGAGTGTCTGACTTCAACTCAGTCATGATTTTAAGGTCCTGAGATGGAACCATGTGCAGAGCCCTGCATAGAGCCCTGAGTTGGAAAAAACAAACAGACAAACAAACACATAAATAACAAATAACAAAACAAAAAGAGCCCTGAGCTGGACTCCATGCTCAGTGGAGAGTGTGCTTGTCTGTCTGCCCCTCCCCACAATCATTCTCTGTCTCAAATAAATAAATAAAATACTTAAAAATAAGTTAAAAAAAAAAGAGAGAGAGATAGAGAGAGAGAAAGAGAGACAGAGAACCACAGGCCAACATCCCTGATGAATATGGATGCAAAAATTCCCAACAAAATACTAGCAAATCAAATCCAACAATACATTAAAAATGTCATTCACCATTATCGAGTGAGACTTATTCCTAGGATGCAAGTATGGTTCAATATTCACTAGTGGGTCAATGTGATTCATCACATCAAGAAAATATACAAAAAACCCATACATATAACTTCAAAGGATGCAGGAAAAGCATTTGACAAAGTACAACAGCCATTCATGATAAAAGCCCTAAGCAAAACACACTTAGAAGAAACATACCTCAGCATATTAATATATTAAAGGCCTTATATGAAAAACCCGAAGTGAATAGTATACTCAATGGGGGAAAACTGAGTCCTTCACTAAGATCAGGAAGAAGTATGTCCACTATCACCAATTTTATTCAACATGGCACTGAAAGCCTAATCATAGCAACCAGACAAGAAAAAGGAATAAAATGCATCCAAATTGGTATTGAAGCATTAAACTTTCACCATGTGAAGATGACATATGATGTATAGAAGATCCTAAAGACCACCAAAAATCTACTAGAACTCATAAATGAATTCAGTAAGTTTACGGGATACATTTCAATATACAGAAACCCATTACATTTCTGTACACTAATAATGAAGCATAAGAAAGAGAAATTAAGAAAAAATCATTTACAATTGCACAAAAAATAATAAGATACCTAGGAATAAACTTAATCAAAGAGGGGAAGGACCTGAACTCTGAAACCATAAAACAGTGATGAAAGAAATTAGAGATGACAAAAAGAAAAAGAAGACATTCCATACTCATGAATCTGAAGAACAAACATTGTTAAAATGTCTATACTATGCCAAATGATTTACATATTTAATGCAATCCCTATCACATACCAACAGCATTTTTCACAGAACTAGAACAAATAATCCTAAAATTTGTAGAACCAAAAAGACCTCAAATACCAAAGCAATTCTGAAAAAGAAAAACAGAACTGGAGATAACATAATTCCAGATTTCACATTATATTTGAGAGCTTGAGTGATCAAAACAGTATGGTAGTGGCACAATAATAAACTACTTTAAAGGGAAACATGTTCTTTTCATGCATAGTGAATAGCATAAACAAACAAATAAACAAACAAAAAAAACTACCTTCCTTCAAAACTACTATATGCTTTCACCACAATCTAAACCCTTCTTTCCTTCACAGTCTATGTATTTTCGAGGGTAATTTATATTTATGGCCTTCACTGTCTCAGAAATCACTTTCTTTTTATTCCCTGGCTGTCTGGCATCTTTTTCTACCTGTTTTATTAAATGTTCTTCACAAGGTAATTAATTCTTCCACATTTATACATTTAAATATACTTTTTATTTAAGTCACACATTTATTCATACAATCCCGTGCAATTTCTTGAAACATTCTTTTATTCTGGCTTCTGCTACAAATAATTTTTTTCTTCTTATGAAAACAATAACCATAAGACATTTGTGTGCTAATGATTCTGCTAGGATCTCTACATTTTTTATTACATTTAGTCCTAATGACAATCTTTCAGATTAGAAATTATTACCACAGATCAGGAAAGTGAGGGTCATAGAACCTATGTCAGTTCCCCAAGTTAATTGCTTCTTTAAAGACTGCTTTTTCTTATATTCCACATACTGTGGCATTTCCTATGATTTCATTATAGTGTCTTCTGTCTCCTCATTAAGTTCTATTCTCTGAAAACATCTTTTATAATATGAATTGCCACTACCAGACAGACTGACTTAAATCTGAGCTCTATTGCATTATCTCCCTTAGAGTTTTTCCTTCTCCTATCCATATTTCCCCACCCCCAAGAACCTCATTATCTTATCTTATTATCGCCCTTTGTGCTCAACATTTCCAGCTACATAGTCCTGAAAAATGAAGCATCCTGATTCTCCCACACCTCAGTTGTCCTGTTGTTTATTCTATTGACGACTTTTTCTCCTAACCATTACCTTCTTTCCATTGGCAATGCTATAAAGTTGATCAAGCCCTCACTGCTTTTGCCTAGGTTGCATCAATAACTCATTGCAAGATCATTGTTAGTCTTATAGAGGATGTCAAATAAATCTTCCTAATATGTGTCTGTCTTCATATGAACCTCCATGAAGTTTCTGCTTAAGTCTAGCCAACAATTCCTTCCTTGATAGAACCCCAATTTCTTTAACAGAAACAAATCACCCAGAAGTAATCTGCATATAAGTCAAATGGAATTAAAGAAACCAGAATTTCTCACTTTTACACATTTGTTTGTTCTCTTAGGAGACAAAGTCAATTCTTTTCCACACATATCTTATAAGTTTTATTTATTATTATATTAGATCATAAATAATTTGAAAGAACTATGGTGTATATGCATATTTATATTTATGTGTGTGTGTGTATGTGTGTGTACATTACACCACAATGTGTGGTATTTGTTTTAAAAATACTAGCTTCTTACATTTTAAAATGTGTTTCTTTTGGAAATTTTGTATTTTTTAAAGAATTTAGAAGCTTGAAACATTTTCAGGAACGTAGAAAATCAGTCTCTCTCTTTCTCCCCCACCCTCCCATACACAATGCTCCATATGCACCATATATAGGTGTATATGCATGTAAGTTTGGCAGTGTTTTTTAAACTGAAGTCAATTTATTTGCATCTAATTTATTTATTTATTTATTTGAGTATCTTTTCCCATGTTTTAAAGTACCTTGGTCACTTTCAACAGGCATTTATGCTTTGCATAAAAAATGTGCTTTTTCTGTATGTTCAAGTTTTGGTTTATACTCTATATAATTAGAAAAAAGAACAGACTGTGTGAAAATGAGGGGGAGGGAAAAAGAACCATCAAGCAAAGGTCTTCAGTTTAAAAATATTGCTTTTGATTTTTTGTGTATATATATTCTGAATTTATTAAGCTCCTTTCTTATTGTCTATTTTATTCTTGGTCTGTGATATATAGATATAGATATAAATATAGATATAGACATAGATATAGACATAGATATAGATATCATCTATATAGATATCATCTATAGATATGTCTATATCTATATATCTAAAATTATATATGCCAAAAAGGCATCCAGTTCAGGGAAAATCAAATTTGTTGGCTTTAAAAGTAAAAAAAAATAAATAACATCACATGATAAAGGCAACATAAAATTGCCTGTGGCAGAGACAAAAATATTCACCAAATGTGCCATCTACTCCTCTTTATTTCCCATCCCTACTTACAGAGCCACCTGATTGTGTTGACCAAGGAAACTTAAGAATGGCTCATGTCATTTCTAGGCTGAAGCAGTGCCAAACTTATGTACAATTCTTCAGTCTTATTGTACTTATTTTGTGAGAACTGAAGAGGTTATATAGTGCAAGAAATACAGCCGTAGATGATGATGCTTCTATCAGTCTGAGATCTCAAGAAACTATAGAAAATGCAGACTTTTCCTGCAAAACCACACCAATCACCAGGTTAGCCTCTAGCCCAAGTACAGAAAAATGTTTGTTCTGATAAGCCAGAGAAATTATAGGGGTCAGTTTGTTAATACAATATAACATTGTCTATACTAGAAATACAGTGCCAATGTCAAATTCAGACAATTCTTTTATTATGCATGTTGTTTTAAGACTAATATTGTTTCTTTATTATACCACTATATATCATTTCTCACTGAGAAAAAAGGTCTTCTGTAAGAAGAACATCATCCTGAGAGTACTCTTCACAATAAATTAGCCTCCAAAGAAAATTTTACCTCATTTTAGATAATTTCTGATAGTTTTCAAAGTTTAAATATTTTAATTATTTAATACTGTCAATAACATCATGGAACAGAATCTATTCAAAAACAATTTGTTGTATACTCTTCCACCTTTGCTGTCATATAACTATTAAAATAAAACACAGAAACAATAATTAGCCCAAAAGGATCATTAAAATCTGTTTAATAAATGATCCAGGAACTGAAGTAACTACTCGACCTACAGCCAGTGAAATATAAAATACATAAAGTCATAGATACACATATGTTTTGGTACACTTTGTTATAAAGCTATGTATAAGTTGCAAAGAAAATTTTTGTAAAGACAGCCTTATTAGGAGATACGGTTGAAGAATAACATTCATTTTTTTCTTTCTTTTCTTTTTTTTTTTTTAAAGATTGTATTTGTTTGTTTGACACAGAAAGAGATCAAAAGTAGGCAGAGAGGCAGGCAGAGAGAGAGGTGGGGATGGCTCCCCGCTGAGCAGAGAGCCTGATGCGGGGCTCAATCCTAGGACTCCAGGATCATGACCTGAGCCAAAGCAGAGGCTTAACCACTGAGCCACCCAGGTACCCTAACAATCATTTATTTATAAATGTTTAGTATATATATATATATGTATACATATACATATGTATACATATATATATATTTGTGTATATACATATATTTGTAATTCACATTCATTGATAGTTTCAACCTTATATACTTCAGCAGCCATATTTCTTCTAGGGGACAATATGGCATCTGAGACCCTTTCCTAAGTTGGAAAAGTAAGCTATTCTGTAAGTCTCATGACAGGCAAGATTCTAGCTTCCACTGCAGGCTTGAAATATATCTACTGGTTTTGTCTAACCCTTGGTACTTAGTGCTGGACAGTTAGTCAAACTGAGACAATTCAGTTTTACCATCTGGATCTTTAACTGGTTCAATGACACAAAGAATCAGGGAGTAGGTTAGAATTTATTACGGTTGTAGCCACAATTGTACTGTAGAAGTCTCAGTACACGCAGAGTTCTCCAGTATTCTGGATGATTCTGTCTGCCTTCTGGTAGCTTTCCAATTATTTTCCTTCCTGGTCCCAGTAACCTACATCAGTTTTAGTTGTGTGAAACCAAGAACACGGACAAATTCATCTTTGCTGAAGCTTATAATGTACTTTCTATGTACTTATCTATCGATATATACTGCCAAAACACTTCCACAAAAATAAAATATATTCCTTTTTTTCTTGCTATAATTCTTAGGAAAGATATGAAATGCCTCATAATCACTCAACAGATGCTATTGAGCTTTAAAGAAACACTTTGTAAACATTATAACAGGATGAAGTGCAGTCTGTTCTTTAGTTCTTAAATCAAGTTAGTCCATTGAATTTTAATGAATGTTTCATTCCAGATATTTTTCATCTCAGGTATGTGCATCCATTTAAATGAATACATTGTACATTTGAGAATTTACATTTGAAAAAATAATTTAAATTTATTTTATATGAAAAAAAAACAATAGCTAGAGGATCTATCACCTCTATCTATAAATAGAAGATATGACAAGGAAATGCCTTTTGAAGTTGATAAAGAGGAAAACAATGCTTTTTGTTCTATTTACTGTAAATTACATTATTTAAACTATAATGAATTATAATCCATATTACACTGCAAAGACAAGGCTGAAAAATTTGATATAATCTGTTTTCTTTTTCACTTTAAACAAAAATTCCACTTTAAAGTCTAAAAGTCTATCTGCAAGATTCTGCAGGTCTCTCCTAACTACTAAGTAACATGTTTACCTTTTTTTTTTTAACAGATTATTTTTATTAACATATAATATGTTATTTGCCCCAGGGGTACAAGTTTGTGAATCATCAGACTTACACACTTCACAGCACTCACCATATCACATACCCTCCCCGATGTCCATAACCCAGCCACCCTCTCCACACCACACCACCCGCAGCAACCCTCAGTTTGTTTTGTAAGATTAGGAGTCTCTTATGGTTTGTATCCCTCCTGATCCTATCTTGTTTCATTTTTTCCTTCCCTACCTCACCTTCCCTTCCCTGCCTCTCAAATTCCTCATATCAGGGAGGTAATATGAAAATTGTCTTTCTCTGACTGACTTATTTCACTCAACATAACACCTTCTAGTTCCATCCATGTTGTTGCAAATGGCAAGACTTCGTTTCTTTTAATAGCTGCATAGTATTCCATTGTGTGTGTGTGTGTGTGTGTGTGTGTGTGTGTGTGTATCTCACATCTTCTTTATCCATTCCACTGTTGATGGGCATCTAGATTCTTTCCATAGTTTGGCTACTATGGACATTGCTGCTATAAACATTTGGGTGCATGTGCCCCTTCGGATCACTGCATTTGTATCTTTAGGGTAAATACCTAGTAGTGCAATTGCTGGGTCATAGGGTAGCTCCATTTTCAACTTTTTGAGGAAACTCCATGCTGGTGGTTGCACCAGCTTGCATTCCCACCAACAGTATACAAATAAAAACCACGAGTTACCACCTCACACCAATCAGATTGGCTAAAATTAACAAATCAAGAAATGACAGATGTTGGAGAGAATGCAGAGAAAGGGTAACACGATTAACTTTTACTGTAAACTCTTCACAAATTTAAAGTAATGTGGTTAAATAGTTTCTGGTCAACTATAATTAATTTGTAACTACTTTTGGATGTATCTTTAGGATTCCCATATCTTGCTTTAAAAATAGTGTTGGAGAGGATGTGGAGAAGACCCTCTTACACTGTTGGTGGAAATGCAAGTTGGTGCAGCCACTTTGGAAAAAAGTGTGGAGATTCCTTAAGAAATTAAAAATAGAGCTTCCCTATGACCCTGCAATTGCACTACTGGGTATTTACCCCAAAGGTACAGATGTAGTGAAAAGAAGAGCCATCTGTACCCCAATGTTTATAGCAGCAATGGCCACGGTCGCCAAACTGTGGAAAGAACCAAGATGCCCTTCAATGGATGAATAGATAAGGAAGATGTGGTCCATATACTCTGTGGAGTATTATGCCTCCATCAGAAAGGATGAATACCCAACTTTTGTATCAACATGGACAGTACTGGAAGAGATTATGCTGAATGAAATAAGTCAAGCAGAGAGAGTCAATTATCATATGGTTTCACTTATTTGTGGAGCATAACAAATAACATGGAGGACATAGGGAGATGGAGATTGGAAGGGGAGGTGAACTGTGGACTCTGAAAAATAATCTGAGGGTTTTGAAGGGGCGGGGGGTGGGGGGTTGGAGGAGCCAGGTGGTGGGTATTAAGGAGGGCACATATTGCATGGAGAACTGGGTGTGGTGCAAAAACAATGAATTCTGTTACAGTGAAAAGAAATATAAAATAGAAAAATAGTATACATAACAAAAGGCAAATACGAAGATGTTATTGTTTCCTCAGTGTTGTTGTTATAATTCTGAGCACTAGTGCCCATTATTAGACTATAGAAAGAGGATTTAAAGACTTAGTCTAATATTTCACTATAGTACTAAAATACAGTTATTTCAGAGAACTGATGAAGGTGTTTGAGATGAATTTTCTAATGAAAATCTGTGTCAGATTCTGCCTTCCCTTAGGATTCTAATGAACTACCTCTGTGTGCAGCCTTGCCAAGTCCACCAGTCACTGGGAACCCAGTGTAGACAAATTTAGGAGTCCTTTACTGATAGGTAGGGCATGTGGTATTCTTTAAGTGTGGGCCTTCATCCCCTTTGAACAGCACTCATCTCTCCCATCTTATCTTAGGTTCTAAGCTATAGGTTCAGGTCTTAATGCATGTGACTGTTCCTAAGACTGCCTTCGTCCTTCAACTTCAGTTATCCATTTAGACTGGAAAGCAACTGAAAATCCCTTCCCTTAGCTCCTCTTAGTATCAGTCTGTATGAGCAGAGTTGACACTCAAAGCTTTATCAGTTATTGAAACTTGTTGGGCTGTTTTGTCAGTGACCTTTCTGTCCTTAAGACTCCTTTAGAAATGGTAATGTTTAGGGGTGCCTGGGTGGCTCAGTGGGTTAAGCCGCTGCCTTCGGCTCAGGTCATGATCTCGGGGTGCTGGGATCGAGTCCCGCATCGGGCTCTCTGCTCAGCAGGGAGCCTGCTTCCTCCTCTCTCTCTCTGCCTGCCTCTCTGCCTACTTGTGATCTCTCTCTGTCAAATAAATAAATAAAATCTTAAAAAAAAAAAAAGAAATGGTAATGTTTAACCTCATACCTGAGTATCATATGCCAACTTTCTTAAGAGAGCTGGTCTTCCCTAATAGTTCAGATTCATTTTCCCTTACTTTATCTCTCCCACAAAATTGATTGATTTTTCTTGTTCAGGCAAATTGAACTCCTTTATTCTTCATTGTGAACATTCTCTTCTTGTTCTCTCAGTGTGAATTTTTTCTTCAGTGAATTCTTTAAGAATGAGAATTAGCAAAGTAGTTGGAGAAATAAGTTGTAGAGGAAAATTGTGCTTTCTTTGTCTCAGGTTGGTTAAAACTGTCAGGTTTTTGAACTTTTTCCCATTGACCTTATTTTCCAAAAGTTATTCATTTTTGCAGCTTCCTGCTCAACGCTTTCAAGTTTTTCATACTTTTTATCCTGCATCTGAATTCTCTATTTATACTTGAGCTATAGTAACCTTATCATTTTCTTTTTTGGAAGTTAATATCACTTTTAAAATGGAAGATTTTAAAAGTAAATAATTTCCTTATTAAATATTTTTCATGTATATTAGAGTTATATGTGAAAAACTAGCTTGGCAAAAGATGTCTGGAAAGAAAAATGAAAAAAAATTATTATGTTCAGCTCATATTAAGAAAGCATATCTCTTATCACTAAAGATTTTAACCCACATAATTCTATAGGCATGAGAGACACCAGGAAGGAACAACACAGTACTTACATTGAAAATGCTTCCATTTACTGGAGATTCTGTTTTTAATTTTTTACAGGAAAAATATAATAAATGGCATAATCAAATGCTAGTTTTTCTTGTACATTATTACATTTTATTTCAGTGCCATATTTTTATTTGTGAATTTGGAAATTTCTGTCTCTTTTAAACCTACAGTCTGAGAATTTTCTTTGTATCAGCATCATCACAATTAATAATGAAACTCCATTTCAGAATCTATAAAAGCATAAGAATTCATAGATCTTTCCTCAAGGTGTTTATAATTAATCTTTAAGGTCAATGACCATACTTAAAAATCTGTCAATGTGAGACTGACTTCTATGAAACATAACAATATTACTCTCTGACTTATACCAGGTAATCACTATTATCTAGGTAAAATCTTCCAGTAATTTTCTAGTATTTAGATTGTCTTGATATTCTATGATCGGGCTACTTGATTTCATATTAATGTCCCGGAAATTTCTGTTTTTCTGTCACCAGAGCTTATGTTTAAGTCTAAGTTCAGTAAAGTTGAATGGCTTAAGTGGAACAAGGCAAATATATAAGTTAAAGGCAATAGTACTACTGATAAATACTCTCAAACTAATCCAGGTGACTAGTATGGATTACTAACATTTATTGCAATTTGAAGAAAGCATGGTGGAGGGATATTCAGTTGGCTACCTAGACAAGTATCCACAGGATGGCAGCATATTGGTATTATCACCATGTAGCGTGATCTGCCTCTATAATAAGCATCTGTTAATCTTAGAAATTGGACTCCATTAGTG
The DNA here is from genome assembly GCF_009829155.1 of Mustela erminea. NCBI lineage: Eukaryota > Metazoa > Chordata > Mammalia > Carnivora > Mustelidae > Mustela > Mustela erminea. Next base: position 110,061,911 of record NC_045617.1, on the reverse strand, counting down.
CAGTCTGAAATGACAAACACAACGGTAGCTAGAAGACATGCATAAAAAACACAACATTAATTTACCATCTTAATAAATAGTTTATAATAAGTGTTTATTGCATTGATGGCTACTGACTGTACTTTGTTAATAGACACATCTACACAGTAATCCAAATTAAGATTGTAAGATTTCTTAATATGTGTGAAGTTTACCAAGGGAAAACATGAAATGCTGTTCATTTTTAGTACATTTTTCTCTACAAATACACTGAAATGCCAATTTCCATTAACAGGTTTTACCAACACCATCAAGTAGATACTAATAATGCCACTACTGCCACTACCACCATCACTACCACTACTACTACTACTACTACTACTACTACTACTACTACTACATATCTACCCTAACACTTCTACTAGCTGTTCTTGATGTTTCCGTGAAAGGATGTTTATTGGCATACCCTTGAGGCCTTTCCTTGTCTTCTGTCTTCTCATTTATTCTATTGTTGTGACTTATTGCTTATTGGAGTGACTTAAGCTGATTGATGGGTTTAGAAGGAAAGATTGAACACACTCAGATCAACTCTGTCCTCTCTTCTCTTTTTTGCCTGGGAATTCTATATGTAAGCAACACAAATACTGTTATGTTTCTTGAGGATATCACTTTTACAGAAGTAAACCTCTCATGTGAAGAGGGTTTATTAGGTCTGGTGCTATTATTACTGGTTGCAAAATTCTGTCTAAATCTGAGTCAATATTTTTTAAGTCTACTTATATAGATTTAAATTATAATGTTTCATAATCAGCTTTATCTATATTAAGACTTTCTTTCCCCCTACATCTGCCGTTTCCTGACCTATTTCTAAATTGTTTCAGAATTCAGTCAGAGAAGATATGTATTATTTATTGGGCCCTGCTATATTCCTTAAGACTTGCTACCATTCATAAGATATCCACTAAATACTGAAGTGCTTTTCATGGATGGGATGGTTACTCTTATCATCATTTTATAAATGTAAACACTGAAGTCTTGAGAAATTAAGAAATTTGTTAATGACCACATTCCATACATCTGTTATCTATTGCTATGTAACAAATTATTCCAAAACTTAGTGGTTTAACATAACACCATTTTATTAATGAACAATTTCTGTGGGTCAGGAGTCCGGCCACACCTTGGTTAGGTCCTCTGTTTCAGGGTCTCTCAAAAAGCTGCACTGGAGGTTTGACCTGAGGGCCACAATGTCATTTGAAGGATCAAATGGAGAAATACCTGCTTTTACATTCATTCAGTTGCTGATGGTAACATAGTCCCTTTGCAGGCTGCAGTTGGCTAGAATTCAGCTTCAGTTCTTTTCCACATGGGCCTCTTCCACATGGCAACTTGTTTCATGAAAGCATGCAAGTTGAGAAGGCAATAAACAAGGTCTGAAGGCCAAACTGAAATGATAGTCTTTTGTAACCTAATCATGGAGATGACATCTCATCCCCTTTTCTGTACTTTATTGGTTAGATGCAAGTCACTAGGTCCAGCCCATGTTCCAGAGTAAGGTTTTACATAGGCCATGACTACCAGAGATGGAGACCAGTAGAGACCATCTTACAAGCCAGCCTACTGCACTGCAGTTCTGTGCAAGAGTTGGGATTTGAATCCAAGTATTGAACAGAATCTTTTTTAGAAGGTTTAGAATATTGATCAGGTTGTGGTTAAGTTTCCACTTGGCTATCAGTTTGAGCTGAATTTATTCATATCTATTATAAGATATATTTATCTATTTATCTATCTATCTATCTATCTCTATCTCTTAGATAAAGATGAATATTTTTCCTGTATTATTTAATTTCTCAAAATCAATTGTTATAACACAATTATTTCTAAAATAAACAAAATTATTTTTATTTCTAAAATAAAATAAATATTATTTTAATATTAATTTTAAATACTAACTTTTAATACTAAGAAAGTGATTCTAGATTATATATAGTGATCAAATTAAAATAATCTTTTACTAATATATAGAATTACAAAACTGCTTTGTATATTTTAAAGTCAAGTATAATTCTCAATTATTGTTACTCTCCAAATTACAATGACCTACATGATATCTATACAGGTCTGCAAGTTGAACTGAGCATATTGCTTGAGATGAGGAAATTACCAAGTCTTATGACAGTATTTTTTTAAGTTCTCTCTTCCACTTGTTTATTTTTCTTAAAGCACAACATTAACATTATCAGTAAGATTCACAAAATAATCAGAGTCTACATCCAGAGGTATCAGAATTTTGCCAGTGGACATGAATTAAATATTTCCCATTGAATTGTATTATAATACTTTAAATAGTTTCTCCATTTTCAAATCATTTTCAGTAAGTGGAGATTTCACATATTTCAGGTTTAGACTCTTCTTCCCCTCAGGCTCAGACTCTCATTCAAGTAGATATTGATTTATATATAAACACTTAACTAGACCTGTGAAGTATCTGTTTATAGAAACTTGCAGTACTTCCATAGTAATATAAAGTATTCCTACTTAATCTGTTTGTCTATAAATGTAAGTTTTTGTCTTTCACATTTCTGAAAGCAGTATGGACCTATTGGTAAAAATAACCTCTGAAACACAAAAGTGTTCTATTTGTCCAACACATGTTAATGGGTCAATCCAGATTGTTATTACTTGTTTTTAAAAGGAAACCCTCAAATTGCCCCACATTTCTGAAAAATCCTTCTAGATTTTGTGACATTTTACGATCAAGACTTACACTATTTGTACATCTCCGTTTTGTTTGCTATTCTATCTTGTGAGCTTTCTCCATTCTCTTAATTTTCTTTGTAATAGCCACTAGAAAATCATAACATTTCATATGAAAAAATACCATTATTGCCCTTTCATAAAAAATCAATATAAATTGTGGTTTTTTTCTCATTCTATTTAGACATTGTCAGATATAATTATGCCCTTAGAAAGATCTTGTAACTCATCAATAGTATTTTGGTCTGTTAGCACAGTAAAAATCTACAATACTTTAGCTTGACAAAGAAGAAAATGTAACTTTATTATAGGTTACTTAACATGTGAATGCATAGGAAATATAATCACTGTTGGTGTGTTTTCCCTATTGTATCATGTAATATTAATTATGGTTATTAAAATTAGTTAAGAAAGATAATCCTTAGTAACTCAAAATCTTCTCTGAACTGAAATATTATTGTCTGACTGACCTTTTAAAAATAAAATGTACTCTAAAACCATTTATTTTGTAATTGCAAATAAAAGTATATTTGAAATAATTCAGCTTTGAAACTCAACACTGCTGTAAAATATAGGTTAGATTAATACCACGTATGCTTTAAAAATGCAGCCTAAAGAAAAATTATTCCTCAATTCAGTCCAACAAAGGGTTTAATTTGGGTCATGAGAACATTAAGTTCTTTCTACAATGACCACTTATGAGGTTTTCCCAACAGCTATATTCAAAACTTGCCACATGGTAATGAAAAGCTATTCAGAAAACACATAATGAAAACACTCGTGATCCTACATTTTGCTGTCGATATATATCAACCTTATCCTACACCAAATTGTATGATTATTTGTGGACTTTTAAGACTGTTTTGTCTATTTTCTTTTTATTAATTATGTTTTTTATATTTTTGGACATTTGAGTTAGGAGTGTTGGTGCTATTTATAAAAAATAAGATTCATTTAGTAAGTCTAAATGTGAGATAGCATATTTGGAAATATGTAGAATCCACATATTATAATAGTGGGAAGTCTCTACACACACAAATCTTTGGTAAAATATCAATCAAGTGTGAGGAAGAGAGAAAAATCTAATTTGAAGATATATCTCCATAATTAATATAGCAATCTAGACCTTGCTGCATAATAGAATTACATTTTGAACATTTAAAAAATTATCCAGGTTCCATCTCCAGATATTTTGATTCACTAAGTCTTTTTTTAAAAAATATTTTTGTTTATTTATTTGACAGACAGATCACAAGTAGGCAGAGAGGCAGGCAGAAAGAGAGGAAAAAGCAGGCTCCCCACTGAGCAGAGAGCCCTATGCGGAGCTCAATCCCAGGACCCTGGGATCATGACCTGAGCCAAAGGAAGAGGCTTTAACCCCGCTGAGCCACCCAGGTGCCCCTTGATTCACTAAGTCTTGAACGGGACCAAAGCATCTTCATTTCTAAATATACTTCGATAATTTTCCTAGGCAGCTAGCCTTGAAAACCATTTAAATTTTTTGATGGTAGAAATTAGTATTATGCAACATGGTTGTATATTATAAAAACATGTGATAAATGTGATTATTTCTCATGAGAGATTGATTATTATGATTAGCATTATGTATTAGATATTTGAGGAATTCTTTCTGTGGATTCTGATAGTAGAGAAAAAAAGAGATATATAAAGATTTAACTGATTAAGTCACACAGTTTGAGAAACAAAATATCTCTAATGCCAATAGGAAGAGTTCTAGGCTGAAACTTGGTGAGCAGTATAACAAAATAGAACATATCACAGAAGGTAAATGTTGTAAGCGGAATAATATTTCCCTCCCAAACAAAATACTAAGGTACTAATCCCTGGTATAAATGAATATATTACATTATACGACAAAAAGGCATTCACCTGACTTTATGATAAGGATATTGTCCTGGATTATCTGACTGGATCAGTGAAATCACAATCATCCTTGAAAATGGAAAGGGAGAGTGCTCCTGGGTGGCTTAATAGGTTGAGTGTCTGCATTTGTCTCAAGTCATGATCCTGGGGTCCTGGGATTAATTCTCACATTGGGATCCCTGCTCAGGGGGGAGTCTGTTTCTCTTCCTCCTCTTTTACATGCTCATGGTCTCTCTCGCTATTTCTGTCTCTCTCTCATAAATAAATAAATAAATAAATAAATAGATAGATAGATAGATAAAATCTTTAAAACAATGGGAGAGGGAGAGTGATGCAGTATGAGATAAATTTAACCTGCTTTTGCTGATCTTTAAGATGGAAGAATGGGGCCATGAGCCAAACAATGTAGCAGTCTCTAGAAACTGGAAAAGTCAAAGAAATATATTCTCCCCTAGAATGTCCAAAATTAATGTAGACTTACAAGTACCTTGATTTTAGCCCAGTAAAACATATTTCAGATTGCCAATTTATAGAACTGTAAAATAGTACATATATTTACACCACAGAATTTGTGATAAGTTGTTATAACAGAAACAAACAAACAAACAAACAAACAAAAACTAAAACAGTGGGTAGAACACTAAAATGGGAACCAGGGAAATAAAAGTTGTCAGAAAAATTGTCACATTCTAAAGAAGAAATCTGGGAGCATGTATAATCCAGGCACTGAGGCATGCTCTCTTGTTCAAGGTGGAGATAGACCAAATGGTTTCCAATTATAACTTGAGACTATTTTTTCCTTCTTTTTCTTCCTTTCTTTTGCTTTTCTTTCCTTCCTTCCTTCCTTCATCTACCTTTCATTCTTCCTTTTCTTCCTCCTTTATCTCTATTTACCATGGAAACTTTTAAGGGCAAAGTAAAAATTAACAGCAAATTTAATGTTCCATATAATTTATCTAAAATAAAACATATTCTGGATAGACGATACAAGTAATTCTGGCCTTTAAAAGACCCTATTGAACTCAAAGTTCCCTATTGAAAACTTGGCAAGTTAACATTCACCTATACATTAATCTGTGTGAGGCTGTACAAACACGTCAGTCAATTTTTAGACATTTTGGTCTCCCATTAATTACCAGGATATTGACCATTAATGTATAAAACACTTTTACTATGCATTAAATATTTCTTACATCCACCCAAACAAATGTTTCTCTTTTTAACCCTTTTATTACTTTCAGTACATATACCTAGTCTGCTTAATTTTTAATTATAGTCTCACAGTTCTTTTTTATCATATATGTAAGCTCTAGCTTCATAAGATAGTAATATCTGCAAAAGCAGAGAACCCATACTTCTTAGTATCTCCCAACATGTGATGACAAAGGCCCAGTTTTCCTGTAAATACATTCTCTTTTAATGAAACAATTCCCATTAACTTACATATTAAAACATGTATTCCCATTGGTCCAGGTTAGAAGCAAGTCAACAGGATTACACTACAGATAGAAAAAAAATTGAAATTTTAACTAAAAAAAATGATTTGATAATTGAATAGTAGGAATAAAATGAAGTGCCTTTTTTTTTCCCCTTACTGCAAGTGCTTTAGTTTTTTTCACTCTAGTGTTATACCTCTTAGTTTTGTGATAAAATGAGCACAAATCTTCTCATTGTACGGCGATGAGAAACAGGAATTGCATGAATCAGATAAATTAGAATTAGTATGATATTGTGCATTCCGATATTTACTTGGTCCAAAAACCCTCACTATAATTACATGTTTGAATAAGCGCTTACAATTGGCCCTAATGACTGATTTAATTTTCGCTGGATTACCTCTTTCCATTTTTCCCTCTAGTGGAGTGACTTTGAATTGCAAAATGATCCAATGAAGGCAATGTCCAAGTAGAAAATTAGGACATATGAAAGCCAGGACATAGGAGGAACAGGTCAATCATGATTCATGGTGAGAATTATTGTCCTCCTCTTAGTTTTTCCTCTAACATATTTATTGGGCACCCGTGGTGTTCATGCTGTACTAGGCTCTGAGCATTCAAGAAGCATGGAAATCAGTAATTATGCCTGTGCTGTCCACTTGCTGGAGAGGTTCCTGACCATCCACACAGTTTTCTGGACATATCTCTCCACCTCTTCAGTATTGTTTCCCAGGATGATATTCCTTGAGGTTTCCAGTCGTTTTGAACAGAATTTGTACATAAATTCTGTCAATGTACTTTTTATTTCTCCTTCTTTTTCTTTCTCTCCAAAATCACTTTTCACTCACATTTTAGTACTCTTTCCTTAGTATTTATTCCAAGAGGCCATTGGTACTTTCTCTAGAGTCCATTACACTTCATCTTCTTCAATGGTTCCTTCTTATCAATGATAACTAAGTCCAGATGTCGTCAATTCCCTTCCCGCTCCCACAGCTGTTCATTGGGTTCATTGGGTCAAATAAAAATATTGTCAGATAATTTGTGATTAGGATCTAAGGCTTTTACTATGTTTATTACAAACAACTTCTTATATCAGGTATTTATTTTTGTTCAACTATATTCTTTATATATTCATTCTATAAATACATACACATGCATAAATGTATATGTATATATGCATATATATGTTAGAAATTAGCTGGACTTAAATATATATGGTAATATTAATTATTTGGCTTTAATACATAGAGTAATATTAATTATTATATTAAAAAAAATAATTTCCAGGCACAGAGTTGAAGTTTTGTACTCCATCCTTTGTTATAAAAGGAAACTCTTTCTTCTCCTTCTTTTAACAGCTTAAATTAAGATGATTTTTTTTTAGTCTAATGTACAAAAAGCTAAAATTTGATGCAAACTTCTTTAAAAATAAACATTTATTTGTCTTTGTTTGCTGTTTTATAGATATGCCCAGAGGCATTGAGTACATTTTTGTAAATGAAAAGTGAATCTGTGGGAAGTTGATAACAGACAAGACTATTGCCAATTATATCACATGCATCTGGTAGGAGAGGTGGCTTATCTTAACTGTAGGCTTCTCCTAGTTTAGTTAAAACAAAAGTGAACCCACTACTATTTCTACCTGAGAACTTGTATATTTGAATATTAAACTGAAGGTCATAATGTCAAATTTGTTTCACCAGAACATTTTTGTGTTCAAAGCATATTATATTGATTAATTAAATAAAAGACTGGGACTCAGTGAACAACAATTTTAAAATATGTCTGAAATATTGTATTATCGAACCTGGAATCCTGGCAGGTAAAAACACCAGATAATGAGATTCATTTAATATTTCTATAAAGGTCTTAAACATTTCCAGCTAAATGTCTTGAATTTCCAATCATATACAGGCTTATTTGACTTATAATGAGCAAACCTTAAGTCATTGGGCTTTTAAGTTTATTATTATTTAGTGATTGGGAAAAATATAAGGGTATAAAAACTGTCATAGGTGGTGAGGCTGGACATTAAAGCAATCTACTTTATGATGTCTATTTTCTTTTTCCCCCCTTTGGCCTGTAATACCTTAAACCTTAGTTCAAAAACGTTTTTTAGTAGCTTTATTACATTGGTACAAACACTTTAAAAATCATTAAAACTATTTAGAACTATCTACTACTTAAAGCAGCACTAAATTTAACATGACTGTCTTTAAACAACGCACTTGTACCATACTTTATTCAGGCCTTACAGTGGAATCTTTGGAAATGTGTGCTCTCTGTGAAAAATGAATAATATTCTGTTCCCTAAAGTGTATCTTCAAGAACCATTCACAAGAACATTCAATGGTATCTCATGGTTAAAAAAGTAAAAAATCCTGATAGGACCAAAAGTATCTGGGTCCCTGCAGGATGACTTAAAGAATTCCTCCACTAAACTTAGATAATGAACAAGAAATTTGATGTTAAAAGCAGTCAAGGATTCTCAATTTAACTATAGGTGTTATTTTTCACTTACTGTTGCTGAAAAGTAGAAATTCTGAATTTTAATCTATGGAATAAAAATGGAGCAACACCTGGCCAAGATTTTGTGGGTATTTTTAAGGAATTGGAATCTTATGCTGATAAAAATGAGCATGCAGGAACAGATAATTAGCAAAGGACTAATTTTGAAAACACAAAACCAATTTTCAAGGTAATTCTATGAGACTTGGTTCTTATGGGTAATGATTCTTATGATTCCCATGAAAAACATATATGGTATCTTGGGTACAGAGATAATAATTAGGAAGATTTAGCAGTAAGACTGGATCTAGGTCTGATCTAAGAACTATAGCAAAAGATGACTGTTTACCTGTTATGTTCTTTAAACCAAGAACGTCAATAACACAAATGCCATTCTGTGACAATATTCATATATACCAGTCCTCAATTATGTGAGAGAAAGGGCAAAATTTTTGTGTATGCCATACATTATTAGTAATATTTCTTCCTGTATAAAGTTGGTCAATGAAACAATTCTTCTGTTTATTGTGACATGATTTAAAGTATTTTTTATTTTCCCAGATACAACATTTTCATGTAGAATCGCAAAAAAGTCAGCTTGAGACCAGTGGTTTAGTTATCTTATTTTTCATGCTGTTTAGAAAATACTGCAACAAATTCCAGTAATATTTCTCTTTTTATGCAGCTAACATTAGTTTCCTTGTCCTCCTTCTGCAAATCCTGTATTTAAAATGATCTGTAGTTTGTGAGTTATTCAAGTATGGCACAATGGAAAGTATTCCAATGAATGTGAGTTTACTACTTTCAGGAAAATTTGTGTTTATATACAGAATTTATTTGTGGCTTTGGCATGAAAAGGGTATTATTTTCATCTTCCTTTCTTGCGTTAGTAAGTTTTCAATAATTTTGTCATGTAATCAGTAAATAGTAAATTTTTTCTCTTCATTTTATCATAAAAATTTTCAAATACATAAAAGTTGAAAGAATTTCACAGTGAATATGCATGAACAGATCAACTAGATTCTATAATTTTTTATTATATTTGGTTTATAGCTCTCTATCTTTTTATTGATTAGTACATCTTGTTTTTTTCTTAATGCATCATAGATAAGTTGCAGACATCAGTATACTTTATCCCAAACGTATCAGCATATGTATCAGTCTTAAAATGTGTTTCTTTATACAAACCCAGTTCCTTTAGCAATGTTATTTAAAAATTATCTTTTTTTTTTGTTTTTTTGTTTTGTTTTTTGGCAGGGGGGTTTAGAGGAATATGGCAGCAGAGTAGGAGGATCCTAGGTTCAACCTATCCCATGAACACAACTAGACAACTATCAAAATATCCTAATAATCTCAGAAATCAATCTGATGACTGGTAGAAAAAACTCCAAAACTAAAGGTAGAGAAGAGACTATATTGAAGAAAGTAGGAAGTGTGGAGATACAGTTTGGGAAAGAAATGGATCATGGCTACAGATGTGGGGAGGGAGCCACAGTTATAGAGAAAGACAAAAGACAAAATAGCACACAGGAGACCACATGAGAAAACAAATTCCCATAGCAATTGGCTTGGAAATAAGAGGCGCTGGATTTCATAAGTTTTTGCAACCAGTGAGGCTTAAAGCCCGGAGTTTTAAAGGTCAGTGGGCTTGGCTCAGGGTTAGTCCATAAGCATTAGGGCTGCTCTTGGAGAGAAGGCAGGGCAAACGGCCCATAGACATACAGTGTGAAAATCGAAATCAGAGTGCCTAGGGCACACAGTAGTGAGGTCATTCTGTCATCTCAGAATGCATCCCAGAGAGGCAGCATCCATGAAAAGACCCCTCCAGGAAAAATGAATTAGAGAGTGTCTTTTCCCTTACCCACTCCTCACCTTAAGCACAGAACCACCTCCAGGAAGCAGCACAGTGCTAATACTCTCTACATAACCCAAAGGTTTTGCAGTGCATCGGTTCTGGCAGCAGAGGCACAGGTCCTCATGTCACAAGCAGACCAGAGCAGACCTAGTTGAAATTTGCCATATTTAGGCCAGGGATGAAATCCTTCCTACAACAGGCAAAGATAGTCTCTGCAGATGACTGGTTTGAAGGATAAAGCATCCAAGGCACAATAGCGGAGCACATGTGGCACTCATTACAGACACTCCCTGATGTAGCGGGTACTGGTGAATAAGGGACACTACACTAAAGGGCACAAAAGAACCTCTTCTTCATAAGGGCATTATCCTTTAAAGTAGGAGATATAGCTGACTTTTCTAACACAGCTGACTTTTCTAACACAAGTAGGCACAGAGACTTAGAGAAAATGAAAAGACAGAGGAATTTGTCCTAAATGAAAGAATGAGATGAGGCCATGCCAGAGATCTACATAAAATGCATATAAATAGTATGCATGATAGAGAATTTAAAGTAATGATTAAAAAGATACTTGCTGGACTTGAGAAAAGAATAGAATGCTACAGTGAGATCATTAACACACAGGTAAGGAATAACATAGCAGAGATAAAACGGTCAATAAATCAAATCAGAGACAAGCTTGATGGAATGAAGAGCAGACTGGAAGAAGCAGAGGAATGAATTAATGACCTAGAAAGTGAAGTAAAGTAATCAAGCTGAACAAAAAAGAGAAAAAGGAATTAGGCAAAACAAGAATAGACTCAGTGGGGCACCTGGGTGGCTCAGTGGGTTAAGCCTCTGCCTTCAGCTCAGGTCAAGATCTCAGGGTCCTGGGATCAAGCCCCACATTGGGCTCTCTGCTCAGCAGGGAGCCTGCTTCCTCACCCCTGCATCTCCTTTTCCTGCCTCTGCCTACTTGTGATCTCTCTCTCTCTCTCTCTCTCTATTAAATAAATAAATAAATTCTTAAAAATAAAATAAAAGAAGAATAGACTTAGAACTCAGTGACTCCATCAAAGGTAATAACATTCATATTTTAGGAGTTAATGAAGGAGAAAAGAGAGATGGGGGCAAATAATATATTTGAGGAAATAAGAGCTGAAAACTTCCCAAATCTAGAGAAGTAAACAGATATTCAAATCTGGGATGCACACAGAATTTCCAACAAAATCAACAAAAGTAAACCTGCACCAAGACATATTGTAATTAAAATGGCAAAATATAGTGATAAAGAAAAAAAATATTAAAAGCAGCAAGATGAAAAAGAGACTTACATGTAAGTGAAATCCCAAAAAGCTAATAGGGAACTTCTTGGCAGGAATTTGCTAAGCCAGAGAGGAGTGGTGTCATATATTCAAAATGCTGAATGGGAAAAATCTGCAGCCAAGTTTATTCTATCCAGCAAGGCAATCATTCAGAATAGAAGGAAAGACAGAGTTTCCCAAAGAAAAACTGAAGGAGTTCAGGTCCTCTACACCAGCCATGCAAAAAATTCTAAAAGGGATTCTGTGACTACAAAGGAAAGACCAAAAGTGACAGTATAAATGTAGGAAACACAAAAGTAAAAATGAATATTGTTGTAAAAAATTAGTCAAGGACCTAACAAAATAAAAAGATGTAAACTATGATGATATATATGTAAAATACATGGAGGAGAGGTGTAAAGAATGGTTTCAAACTTAAATGACCATCAGCTTACTACAGACTGCTATATGTAGAAGTTATATAAAAACATAATGGTAACCACAAATCAAAAACCAGTAATTAATATGCAGAAAATAAAGAGAAAGAAGTCCAAATATATCACTAAAGAAAACCAGGAAACCATGAAAGAGAGAAAGACAAGTAGGGATCGGAGAAAATCTTTAGAAACAACCACAAAATAAGTAATAAAATGGCAATAAATACGTAACTATCAATAATTACTTTGAATGTAAATGAATTAAGTGCTCCAATCAAAATACATAGAGTGACGGAATGTATATAAAAAAAGACCCATCTATTTGTTCCCTACAAGAGACTCATTTTAAACCTAAAGATACTTGCAGATTGAAAGTGAGGGATAGAGAAACATGTATTATGCAAATGAATGTCAAAAGAAATCAGAGTAACAATACTTATATCAGGCAAAGTGGACTTTAAAATAAAGACTGTAACAAGAGACAGAGAAAGTCACTATATAATAGTAAAGAGAAAAAAAAACAGTAAAGGGGACAGCCCAACAGGAACACATAACAATTATAAATATCTGTGCTTCCAACAAAGGAGTGTCTGAATATATAAAATAGTTATTAACAACATAAATAACTAATTGATGATAATAAAGTAATAGTAGGGGCTTTAACATCTCACTTACATCAATGGACAGATCATCTTAAAAGAAAATCAACAACGGAACAATGGCTTTGAATGACACCCTAGACCAGATGGATTTATCAGATATATTCAGAACACTCCCCCTTAAGATGGCAGAATACACATTCTTTTCAAGTGCACAAGGAACATTCTCCAGATTAGATCACATACTAGGTCATGAAATGGGGCACCACAAATATAAAAAGACTGAAATCATATCATGTAACTTTCTGACTACAATACTATTAAACTAGAAACAAATATCTGAAAAGACCAAAAATACATGGAAGTAAAATAACATGCTACTAAAGAGTGAATAGGTCAACCAGGGAATAAAAGAAGAAATAAAGAAACACATGGAAACAAATGAAAATGAAAACATGTTGGTTCAGAATCTTTGAGATGCAGGAAAAGCAGTCCTAAGAAGGAAATACATAGCAATACAGGCCTACCCTTAAAAGCAAAACAAAAACAAAAACAAAAAACCCACCTCAAATAAACAGCCTAATCTTATACCTAAAGGAGCTAGAAAAAGAACTACAAGCAAAGCCTAAAGCCAAAAGAAGAGAGGAAATAATAAAGATTAGAGCAGACATAAATTTTATAAACACTAAAAAAAAAAAAATCCAACAGAATATATCAATGAAACCAGGAGCTAGTTCTTTGAAAAATAATAAAATAAAATTGGTAAAACTATAGCAGGACTTATCAAAACAAAACAAAACAAAACAAAACAAAACAAAAAAAGACCAGAACTCAAATCAATAAACAAACAAGAAAGGAGAAATAACAACCAACACCACAGAAATGTAAACAATTTTATAACTATATTATAAAAATCTATATGCCAACAAATTGAACAACCTAGAAGAAATGGGTCCTAGATCTAGAAAAGTTCTTAGAAACATATAACCTATGATGACTGAAACAGGAAGAAATAGAAAATTTGAACAGATTACCAGCAAATGAATTGACTTAGTAATAACAACAACAACAACAACAAAACTTCCCAAAAAAACATAGGTCCAGGACTACATGATTCACAGGCAATTTGTACCAAATATGTAAAGAAGAGTTAATACCTATTCTTCGCAAACTATTCCAAAAACTAGAAAAAGAAAGAAAACTTCCAAATTCATTTTATGAGGCCAGAATTATCCTGATACTCAAACCGGATAAAGACACCATAGGAAAAGAAAGCTCTAGGCTAATAACTCTGATGAACATAGATTTAAAAATCCTGAACAAAATACTAGTAAACTAAATCCAGCAATACATTAAAAAAATTATTCACCATGATCAAGTGCTTTTATTCCTGAATTACAAAGATGATTCAATATATTCAAATTAAACAATGGAATACATCAAATCAATAAGAGAAAGGATGAGAATCATATGATCATACCATTCAATAGGTTAAAAAACAAACAAACTGACAAAGTACATCCATTCAGGATAAAAACCCACAACAAAGTAGGGTCTTTAGACAGAACAAACTTCAACATAGTAAGTACCATATATGAAAACCAACAGCTAACATCATCCTTAGTGGGGAAAAACAGTTTTTTCCTTAAAGTAAGGAACAAGGATGTCTACTCTTATCACTTTCACACAACATAGTACTGAAATTCTTAACCATAGCAATCCAACAATAAAAAGGAAGAAAAGGCATCCAAATTGGCAAGGAAGAAGTCAAACTTTCACTATTTGTAGATGACATGATACTATATAAAGAAAACCCAAAAGACTAGACCAAAAAACCGCTAGACAGTTCTAAATATGTTCAGTAAAGTCACATGATACAAAATCAATGTATGGAAATCTCTTGCAATTCTTTATACCAATAATGAAGCAGCAGGAAGATGAATTATGGAATCAAATCCCACTTACAATTACACCCAAAATAATAAGATACCTAAGAATAAACATCACCAAAGAGATGAAAGACCTATATTCTGAAAACTACAAAACACTGATGAAAGAAATTGAAGACAACACAAAGAAATAAAGACATTACATGCTTGTGGGTTGAAAGAACAAATTCTGTTAAAATGTCTATAGTATCCAAAGCAATCTATATATTCAGTACAATCTGTTCCAATATACTTTTCACAGAGCTAGAACAAACAATCCCCAAATCTGTATGGAACCACAAAAGCAATATTGAAAAAGAAAAGCACAGTGGGAGGCATCACAATTCCAGACTTCAAGCTCTATTACAAAGCTGCAGTCATCAAGACAGTATGGTACTGGAACAAGATAGACATGTAAGTCAATGGAACAAACCAAAAATAAACCCACAGTTATATGGTCAACTAGCATTTGACAAAGCAGTAGGAAAATATGCAGTGGGAAAAAGTCTCTTCAACAAATGGTACTAGGAAAACTAGACAGCTACTTGCAAAATGATGAAACTGGACCACTTTCTTATACCATGTACACAAAAATAAATGCAAATGGATTAATACCTAAATGTCAGACCTGAAACCAAAAAAAAAATCCTAGAAGAGAACAAAGTCAGTAACTCCTTTGACATTGGCCTTATGAACATTTTTCTAGATAGGTCCCCTGAAACAAGGGAAACAAAAGCAAAAATAAACTATCAAGACTACATCAAAATAAACATCTTCTCCTTTTTATTGTGGAGGAAGTAATCAACAAAACTAAAGGCAACCTACAGAATGGGAAAACATATTTGCAAATGAGATATCTAATAAAAGGTTAGTATCCAAAATATATAGAGAACTTGTAAAACTCAACCTATCCCAAAAGAAATAATGCAATTAAAACTGGGCAGAAAGTATGAACACCCATTTCTCCAAAGAAAATGTCCAGATGGCTAATAGACACATGAAAAGATGTTCAATGCCACTCACCACCAGGAAAATGTAAATCAAAACCACAATGAGATATCATCTCACACCTGTCAGAAGGGTTAAAAAAAAAAAAAAAAGATACAACAGGTATTGGTAGGGCTGTAGACAAAAGGAGTCTTCCTGCACTGTTGGTGGGAATGGAATTTAGTGCAGCTACTGTGTAAACAATATACTGTATAGGGAGTATAGAGTATAGAGGTTCCTCAAAACTTAAAAAATATTAGTAAATAGTATTAAATATTTATATTATTAAATATTTAATAATATTATTCAGCAAAAAAAGAATGAAATCTTGCTACCTATAACAACACAGATGATTATCTCGAGAGTATAACGCTAAGTGAAATGAATCTGAGAAAGACAAATCTGCATGGTTTCACTCATATGTGGATTTTAAGAAACAAAGTAAATAAGCAAGAGAAAAAGAGAGAGAGAGAAAAACCAAGAAACAAACTCTTAATTGAAGAGAACAAACTGGTTGCCAGAGAAGTGGATAAGGGGATGGGTCAAATAGGTGATGGGGATTAAAGAGAGCACTTGTGATAAGCACAAGCTGTTGTATGGAAGTCCTGAATCACTATATTGTATGTGTAAAACTAATATAACACTGTTTTCTTTGCTAGAATTAAAATTAAAACTCAAATAAAATAAAATAAAATAATTACTTTTTTGCTTTTTTTTAATAAAACTGGTATTTTTTCTCCCTTCAGAATGTTGCCAATAATATCTTTAAAGAATTTTTTATCATTTATTTATTTATTTTTTAAATCAGAAAGTGTGTGTGTGTGTGTGTGTGTGTGTATTTATTTATTTTCAGTGTAACAGTATTCATTGTTTTTGCACCACACCCAGTGCTCCATGCAATACGTACCCTCTCTAATACCCACCACCTGGTTCCCCCAACCTCCCAACCCCCCCACCGCCCCTTCAAGACCCTCAGGTTGTTTTTCAGAGTCCATAGTCTCTCATGGTTTACCTCCCCTTCCAATTTCCCTCAACTCCCTTCTCCTCTCCATCTCCCTATGTCCTCCATGCTATTTGTTATGCTCCACAAATAAGTAAAACCATATGATAATTGACTCTCTCTGCTTGACTTATTTCACTCAGCATAATCTCTTCCAGTCCCCTCCATGTTGCTACAAAAGTTGGGTATTCGTCCTTTCTGATGGAGGCATGATACTCCATAGTGTATATGGACCACATCTTCCTTATCCATTCATCCATTGAAGGGCATCTTGGTTCTTTCTACAGTTTGGTGACCGTGGCATTGCTGCTATAAACTTTAAAGAATTTTTTAAAAGATTTATTTATTCATTTGAGGTGGGGAGGGATAGAAGGAGCGGGGGAGAGAGAACATGAAGCCAGCTCCCTGCTGGATGTGGAGCCAGAAGCAGGGCTCCATCCCAGGACCTGACTGAGATCACCACCTGAGCCAAAAACAAGAGTTGGCTGCTTAACCGACGGAGCCACGCAGGTGGCCCTATCTTTAAAGAATTTAAGGCTAGTTTTAAATTGCTTGATATGAAGTAATAAATAATTTATTTCCAATGCACATTCAAGCTTGAGCTTGAAAATGAGTCTTCTTTTAAGAATCTCTTAGACAATTCAAATAAAGGATAGAACCTCACATTTTAAAGTCTAGTTATTAGCCTTCTCTGTGAGGATCCTCCTTCCAACTGTTGTTTGCTTTGTACTCCATGCTGGGAATAAAACCAGTGTGCAAAGGACCAAAGTAGACATGACTTCTGTGTCATCTTCTATAATAGTAGTTGCTCGGTCCTTCCAAGGGGTAGGAGATTTATTGCTTGATTTGTAGTGTAACTCTTTCTAAAACTTGAGGAGTTTTTGTTTTGCTTCACTTTGAATAAGAGTAGCAACTGAAAATTACAAAAATGTTGTGTCAAAAATGTTTGATTTTATTGCTGTATTCCAACATTTATTAATGTCTTCCAAGTATCACTAATCTTGGTGTTTGTATTATATTGTTATATTTAGTGAATAGATTTGTTTTGTGTGGAAACATTTTTTCACTTTTGTAATATGATTGTTTAGCTTCTTTTTCAAAGGCCATTTTTTTTGTCAGTGTTAAAATATAAACTAGACCTTAATACCTACCTAATTATATTGACTCTTAGAATGATGCATGGCCACTAAATAAATAGTGCTTTGTTATTTGTTAATTTGCAGTTATCAACTTTATAATACAATGTTCTTTTTTAAAAAATTTATTTATTTATTTGACAGAGAGATCACAAGTAGGCAGAGAGGCAGGCAGAGAGAGGGGGAAAGCAGGCTCCCTGCCGAGCAGAGAGCCCAATGTGGGGCTGGATCCCAGGACCCTGAGATCATGACTTGAGCTGAAGGCAGAGGCTTAACCCATTGAGCCACCCAGGTGCCCTTACAATGTTCTTTTTAAGAGAGATTTTATTTATTTATTTATTCGAGAGAGAGAAAGAGAGCAAGTAGGGAGAGGGGCAGAGGGAGAAGGAGAAGCAGATTCCTCATTAAGCAGGGAGTCTGACACAGGGCTCAACCCCAGGACCCTGAAGCTATGACCAGACCTGAAGGTAGATGTTTAACCAACTGAGCCACCTGGTGTTCCTATAATAGGATATTCTTTTAAGAAAAAAATATTTTATTTATTTATTTATTTGACAGAGGGAGGCACAGCAAGACAGGGAACATAACGGGAGTGGGAGAGGGAGAAGCAGGCTTTCTGCTAAGCAGGGAGGCTGATGCGGGACTCGATCCCAGGATCTTGGGACTATGATCTCAGCCAAAGGCAGACGTCTAATGACTAAGCTCCTGAGCCACTCAAGCATCCCTAAAAGGATGTTCTTAATTTCATCCTAAGTACATTATATTAAACGGTGACATCAAAGTTCACACTTTCTTAAAGCAAAAAAGTAAACTGATATTTTACATTGCTGAAGTAATCTGTATTGTTATTTGCTGCAAATAATATAAAAACTGATCCAATGCTGAATTGAAACATTCACCAAAAACTGCAAATAAATTAGAATATTTCTCATTTAAAATTTCAAAAAATCTCATTTAATAAATGATCTTTAAAAACACAAGTATAAATACATATAGATATACATATAATGCTTTTAACAGAGAAGAAAACAATGTATTTTCATTTGGGTAATATTTCATTTTAAGTAAATAAAAATATTCTCTGTACTCCATTTTATTATGATTCCATTTTGTATTATTATCTATATACTTTCTAGTTCTCTGTTGCTAGATCATATAATAGATCAAATAACTATTGGAGGCAGAATTAGTAAATGCAAAATAAAACAAAGCACTTTAGCCTATGTTGTCCAATTAATTACCCTTTTACTCACTTTCATATAACATTGCAAATGCAGTAAAGTCACCAATCAGTAATTTGTAGATGAAAAAATAAATTTATCCGTATACGAAATTGCGATTTTAGGAAAGACATAATCCTATATCCTCTACATTATATCAAAGCTGTTTTGGGGAGCCCGGGTGGCTCAATCTTGGTTTCAGCTCAGATTATGATCTTACAGTTGTGGGATTGAGCCCCACATCAGCCTCTGCACTGTGTGGAGTCTGCTTCAGATTCTCTCTCCACCCCCCCCTCAGAAATAAAACAAATAAAATCTTTACAAGAAAACACTGTTCTGGGAAAAATCATTCAGCAAGATTCAGAATTTTAGTGCATTTTCTAAAATTGTTATCTAAGAAAAATTTGAATAATGATTCCTATTTCCATATAATGGGAAAAATAAAACAAAATAGAATCAACCTCGCTTGCCCACCTGCCAAACATATGGGAACATATGGAAATCTAAATAGAATTATAAGATGTAATCCTCATTATGCTTATGTTTTCTTAAATCTCCAAAAGAGCAGTCCTAGGGGGGAATATCCATAGTAAATAAGTCATTTTCTACCATTAGTTTCACAGACTTGCTTAAACTGCTAATAAATCCCATCTTCTCTTGAGCTCAAAAACATCCTGATTTTAATTCAAGGTTGAGCTATAAAATCTACATTAGTCTTTGTCTGTAAAGATATTTTTATTTCTGTTTATTTCAAAGTTGACATCAGGAGTATTTGAGCCAGGTTTTCTTAGTATGGACCTGGAGTTGACTGAAATACATATAGGATGCAGGCAGATAACAAACGAGGGAAGCAGCTGATTGTAACAAACAAAACTGAGTAATTTCTATAAAAATAATAACTGATTCTTGGTTGGTGAATCTATGTTGTGAATATGAATAAAAGTTGGAGGAATAAGAAATACTGAAGAAATATCCTTTTTGAAGGGAGTAGCACAGCTGATTATATAACATGGTAATGTTGATTCAGTGTTGTTCCATCTATGTCAGAAAGCTAATTTTTTGTAGATATTACAAGAGACTGTCCAACTTTCAACTGTCAGCACCTAATTAAGTTTAAAATGCAGGGGAATAAAAAAACCCAACAACACAGCAACTCAATACCACCACCACCAATAGTCAATGAAACCCATCTGCCTGATCAATAACAACCTGAGGGCCAACAATGCTCAACTTATTCCAATTAACTAAAAAATTCTGCCTCCTCTGCACCCTAAAATCCCTCTTCTAGATACAACCATCTTTCTAGGGAATGAGGTGTCGTTATGTACTCCATCTCCTGATAATGCTCATTAGAAGGAGATGAGTATAGCCAATGTCTAGCTCTCTGGGAGCATTCTCCAAAATGAATCAGATTAAGACCAGAAACATTAGCACACTGGATGTATGGAAACACTGGTGGGGGCTCCGCTCATACTGCTAATGTAACATGCTTTCTTCCCTTCCCTAAATCTTTGGGGATACTTTCTCTCTCTTCCACACTGATGCTGGGTGGCAGCACTTCTTCCCTTTAGATACAATTAGCCAATAAACTGAAAGAAGAAGCCAGGCAAAGGCATGCAGGTAAATAAAAATGATTTAGTCTTAAGGTTTTGTAGAACTTAATTGAAAATATTTTCCAACAGAGTAGATAGCAAAACAGTTAAGCCCCTCAATAACTTCCTCTGACAGGAGTCATCTGTTTGTTTTAGATTTTGTTATGAGATTTATGTTTGCTTTGTTCATACAGGTTTCCCCTTATCTAGAGACACAGATCATGTGGGTCAATTTGGTGGGCTCTACAGACTATGAACTAGTTTATTTGAAGTCTTTTCTGGAGAGAAAAGAAAATATACAAAATACCTCCTTCTCTGCCACTACTTAGAACCATGAATATTTTATACTCTAAAAGGATGTTCTAATTTCAGATTTCAAGTCTGACTTTGTCATAGTAACTCCCATTCAAAAGCATGTAAGTGTTTTATTTACATTAAATATTTAGTACATAACGTGAATATCTTTCTATGTCACTGCAGATACAAGAATAGCTTTGCTTTTCCAGGCGCCAGGTACCCTTAACTGCAGAACTCATACCAGAGGTCTGTTTGATAAAATGTGCTAAAACATCTGAAAAATTGCTGATAGAATTCTGGGCCTTCTGGCTTTTTTTTTTTTTTTTTTTTTTTTTTTTTTAAATTTTAAGAGGGAGAAAGAGTGCTCAAGAGAATCGGGTGGGGTGAGGATGGGCAGCCCTAGGGAGAGGGAGAGAGAATCTTAAGCAGGCTCCATGACCTGTGTGAACCCAATGTGGGGCTTGATCTCAAGACCCTGAGATCATAACCTGAGCTGAAATCAAGAGGTGGAGGCTTAACTGACTGAGCCACTCAGACACCCCTGGCTTTTTTGCTATCTTGATTTGCTTGACATACTAAAGAACATGTATATCTTGCTGGTATACTAACTTCATGACCAAAGAAACCATATACTCCCAAAGGAATAAAATCCTAAATCCAAGTCTTCATATGAAATATTCCTAGAAAATATTACTCATGCTCATACTCTACAGCAGTGTGATTTTTATGTCCTTAAGTCATGTTATGAGACTAGGTGCTCAGATTGCTAACCAAGGAATCGACAGGCTAACCAGGCTCTTTGGCTATCTCCCTGAACATATGTCTCTCAGAGGGAACATTTTTTCTGAGGTCTAAAATGCTCTGTTAGTTTCTGAATAGCTGTATTAAAACCTCGATTATCTCCTGTTCCTCTGAGCATGGAAAACATATCCTGGAGGTCAAGCCCCCTGAAGGGTCACTTTTTTTAAAAGACCATTGCAGAATTAAATGCAGTTACAAGCAGTTTTAAAATCTCCATTTAGATCATATTTGAACAACCCTTAATCCCACATCTTGGACCAAAGTAGCTGAATCCACAGGAAGGTTAAACGGTCATTTAAAATTACACGTAGTAACTGATGTAGGCAAATCTACACGATTCTCCTCAAATGAATATCAAGTGTCTGCTTCAGATAACTATGTGTAATACCATTTTTTATGACACCATATTTAAATCATTTTTATTAACATGCTTCTAAATGGAACATCATAATATTACTTACTCGTCATCTCAAAATTTTTATGAATACTCTATTATGTACATAAATTTTCCTGTACCCCAATAAGATGCAATAAATACAGCAGCACATTCATTTTCTATTGAGCAATTGAAGAAAATGTGCTAAGGCTATAGCTGAATTTATATTTTTTCAGAGTTAATATGTGAGGATATTACTCATACTTAGCTGACAATGGAACACATACGAGAAAGGTGATTTGAATCAAAAGAGATCTGACTAATCTTTTAGAAATTTTACCAGTCTCTTCATTAAAAGGCACTAGAAATTAAAATTGGAACTACCTGTAATCTTGTGTATAATATAGGTTCTAAAATCATGCTTACACCCCCTGGGGGAGGGTTTGTATGGTCTCTGCCCTGATCAGATCCCTCTACAGGACTGATGGACTTACTCACTGGGCTTCTAGACAGCTGCCCTTGCCTTGCCCCAGACCGTGCTTCCTTCCCAGACGCTGCTGCAACCGCCAACTGACTAACTGATGCATCAGAAAGCCAAGCTTCTTCACCTGTCAGAGAGCTTAACCTCCTCCTCAGAGGCTTTCAAGTGAAGCTGATCTGCACCACCACTCTCTACCGAGAACCAAGCATGGAGCAAATATATGGTGGGTGTTCAATGAACATCTGCTGAATGAAGTCTGATGAAGTTAAACTGTATGTGGAGTAGTCCTCAGGCTTTGGATTATTTTCATTTTGTTCTCAAAAAGTTTAAAAGATTTATATAGATAATAGAATATGGTGTAATAGGGTTAATTTTAGTCAATATATTTCTATTCTTTTCTCTGGAAGTTTTTGGTAGTGAAAGATTTATCCGTTGATAATGATAAAGTGAGAAAAGCTGAGCACCTCTGTCACACTCAGGAATAAAACAATCAAACATAAAAATGAGGTTAATTCTCATTCTAGTTACCATTAGAACTTAAGATCAAGTTATACTTAATTTAAAGAGAGAGAGAGCCTACATGCAAGTAATTCCAGATTTAAAACTAGTGTATCGAAATGCTCATTCATTTCCTAATAGCAATCTTTGAACATTTTTGGAAGGATGACCAACTTCAGTTAATCATATTCACTTTGTGAAATGAAAGCATGTTTATTATTTTTTAACGAAACAGTTTAAATTTGAGATTGAACATTTGTTTTGTGAAATTACTGATGTCTCATAAAACTTCCTGTTCTGGAATGAAATTTTCTGAGAGTAAAAGATGAACCTCCAGGTGTAACATCTGTTACCATGAGTATAATAACAACCTCATTCAGCAAGAACAGCTGCAGCAACTGCCAGGTCTTCTTTCTGGAAGAAACCACCCTGGGGAAAAAAAAAAAATAGTCCTTGTAGAATTACCATGGGCTAACACTGAGCAGAAATGTTAACCTGTTCAGTAAGTGAGAGTGCGTGTGGCAAAAGTTAGAGTTTTATTTTGTTTCTTGACATTCTTTCCATTTATAGATAACTTAAATAATGTTAATTTTTCTGATTAAACGCTAAAAAACATAGGGAGAGTTTTATATTAATAATGTGTGTGCTCTTATTGTATTTTTACTATACTTAACTCTTTGCAATATCATTCCCAAAATTGTTCTCTATCATGCCTTTCAGATCCAGTAAATTACTGCTAAGTTATATTTTAAATAATAAAAAATGCAACATATTTAGTAATGCAAGTTTTGTATGTTATACAACATGGAAGAATTACAGGACACCCTATGTATTGTAGGCTCTGCATGGATCTTTAAAGTTTTGTAGGATGGAGTACAGATATCTAATATTTGTGCACATCTCATTGTCCTTTTCTTCTAGGTGAACGAAGGGATTACATTCCCATGCTCTTTTGTAATTAGATAGAGACATGTGACTATTTCTCATACTGTGTTTTGAGCAAAAATAACATATATTTATGTTATATATATATCACCTGCAGAACAATGCATTTAATTGATGGCTTGAGACCATACAGTGCTACCTTTCCTGCTGCATTGACCAAAGATACCACGTGCTGCAGAGAGTGCAGCAGCAGAATGGCAAAGCCTCTGTCAACCCAGAATTGTGAGAAGCTACATGGAGGGTAAATCACCAGGGTACACTTTCAGACCCACAAAAGACTTTGACAAGTGAGAAATCATTCTTCCTTGTGTTAAATTAGTGGGAAATTGGGATTGGGTGTCACTACATCATAATCTATTCTATTCTAACTTTTGCATATAGCTAAGATATATTAGTGAGAGGCTTATTTAAATTTCACAAGATTGTAACCATATTGTTTTTTAAATATTCATGATTCAATAAATAACCCAGAGACACCTTTCCTAAGAACAGGGCTGTTTGGTTTTGTAAAAAACAAGATCATTGTAGTTGGCCCTACAGACTAAGTTATACTTAATGTTACCTCTATCAAACAGTGCAGTTATTTCATGTGTTAAAAGTCAAATGTGCACCATGAATGAACCAATTTTTGGGAGAATCCTTTTAGATTTTCTCTTTGCATGTTATAGATAGACACACTTTACTACAATTAGTGATATTCTTGGTTTATCT
This sequence comes from Mustela erminea, assembly GCF_009829155.1. Taxonomy (NCBI): domain Eukaryota; kingdom Metazoa; phylum Chordata; class Mammalia; order Carnivora; family Mustelidae; genus Mustela; species Mustela erminea. The sequence continues at coordinate 110,037,201 of NC_045617.1, read as the reverse complement.
ACTACTATTTCTTAACTTTGTTAATAGTGTCAAATAATATTTGACAATGCTGTCAGGATTCCACAATGTTGATAATTTTATCATTTTACAAATTCTCTAGGGAAATAACTAAACGGAAGTCATTATTAAATTCTATGTATAGTTAAGTAGATCTCATGACCTCTTTTACCCTGTTTCCTACATTCTGTTTTTAATATTTTCTCAGTCAGTGTACTTTTTTATAATGTACAAATAATACATTATATATTAATAAAAATTTAAAAAATAAAAAATATTAAAAATATATTTTCTCAGATTTAAGTGCATTTTCTTGCTAATCATTCTGAGGGCTTCATTCTATTTCTCAACTTTTTACATTATTGCATTTATTATTATTTTAGAGGTTGAAAATTCCATTTGCACTTTTGTTTACAAAAAGAAACAAGCAATAACACATTTATTTAACCTGATATTAGAATAAGCTGCTTCCATGTAAGAATAGGTGCTTTTTTTCCCACCTCCTCTTCCCTCTCCCCACAAACACATGAATATAGTCAATGAGACAGAAATTAATGCCATATATTTTTTTAAATATATTGAAAAATCCTCTGATATGGTCACTATAGACCTTATGATGGATTTTTAGAACTATAAATGGAAACTTGTGGTCTGAAGACTTTCTTATTATTTGAGAAATTATTTATATAAAAATATTGAAATTATGTAAAAGTAAAATATACAATACAAATTTAATAAAATATTCTAATTATAACAAAATAAAGTAACATGTAACTTCATTGTGTGATAAACCTTGTATTTATTGCAATAGTGTATCAGGCACAAGTCAGGCATATAATACAGCCAAACAATCATTACATGGAAGTAATCCATCTGATGGTTCCTTATTAGTAGTATACCTGAAATAGATAACTACTAACTATGGTCATACATTCAAATGAGAAAATGAGTATGTGTTCTAGAGAACTAAGGTAGTAATAATCGTCAAATTGGTCTTCATTGTTGAAGTAGGGTTACAGAAAGCATCATGTGGTCAGGACTACATTTCTTAAATTACCTCAAAACACGTGCATGTACTGAGACATTACTTGAGTAATATTAGATGGTACATAGCCTGAGATTCAAAGACTACCTGAATCACACCTGCCAACTGTTTCCTTTTCTACGAGATTTCTGAGGGAGGTGTACTAATAAGGATCTAATAGAATGAGGGAAAATACCATCTTATTGTTAAATGGACCAGGGCCCGACACTGAAATGCAGGGTTCTGGTAACATGGGATTTCAGCAAACTTGCAGGACAGTCAGTAGGCAAACCGGAGTTGATGTTTCAGTCTTAAAGCAGAATTTCTTTTTTTTTCCAGGAAAACTTAGTTATCCACATCCACAAGATACCTTTACAGTACCACATAGAACAGTGTTAGATTAAATAACTAACGGTACTATAGCCTAGCCAAGCTGACACATAAAACTAACCATCATATATCCCTCTGACACTAAATATAAATCTTGGTAACTTATCATCAGTAGGTTAGAAACTCAGCGTAAGAACCTAAAGCATTTGCTTAACTAGGAGTGTCTAAAAAGGAAGAGATAAATATTGAGCCGTTCCTGGATCTGAATCTAAAGCGGAATGAAGAAAATCAACAACAACTCTAAACACAAACACAATTTTTGCAAGCATGGGATTTCACAATTGTGACACATATTGAACATTGCAAATTGACCAAGCAGAGAGCAACCTATCCTGCCTTCTAGAAAGGAGGATGGAGTGAACAGAGTTAGACAGGCTTGGAGCTTTTCTTTTCCCTCCACAAACCCTTGGGTAAATCTACTTAAAAAATGGCAGAAGCTGTCCTAATCCCTTTGGCACTAACCATTCCTGGACACCCAGAAGTTGCCTAGTAAGGAAGTGCCAGGAAGTTAACATAACTGAGAACAGTTCTCAAGTAGTGGTGGATAGTTGTTAGGATAAACGCCTCAGGTTCCTCTTCTCCAAGTAGGACATCTCAATGTTATATTCAGCCCAATCTCAAAGTTCTCCAGTGAGATTGAGCCCCAATCACTCACAGTGAGAACCCACTCATTTACAATCTGTAGTGGTTGCCTGTGTTTTGTGCGTCATTTATCTACTCTCCAAATAAACAACTCATAATAAAATCCTTGACTCAGACTCTGCTTCCAGGGGAAGGCAAGGATGGGATCTAAATCTAAGATAAATGCATATGAAATTCTTCACATCATCTTATTAAAAGCTTTGAAAAATGTTAAAATAAAAAATCTGTTATCTCTGTGTAATTCAATATACTTAAAATTTATTTAAGCACAGAACACTTTATTTTTTTACTACTACTACTACCTTGACCAAATAGAGGTCCATGTATTAAATTTTGAGAAATTCTAACCTAGAAAAAATATTAAATGCATTTATCTTTTTTAATGTATTCTACACCCAATATGTGGCTCAGCACCTCAAGATCAAGAGTTGCATGATCTACTGACTGAGCCAGCCAGGTGCCCCATATTTATCTATAATCCTTAACTGTTGTGAATACTAATTTATTTTAAAAATGATACATATGTAACACTTCTATTTACTCATGTAATTTGTGAAATTGTATAGAACTTCTGGATTGATGGATTTATCTATATTTTATATACCTTTTGTTTTGGCAAGACACAACATGCAGAAGTCCTACAATTCATAATATTAGCATAATATGTTTTAATGAATAAACATGAAACATTAGGTGTGGAAAAATGCTGTAAATAAGTCCAAAGACAAATCAGATACAGGTATTTATAAGTCATATCTCAAAGACATAAAAACATATAAAAATATATAAAATATATATTTATAGATATAAAAATTTTATATTAAATCTGTAGAAAGAAAAGGTCAATACCAAAAAAATAAGATAAAATAAAACAAAGAGTATGACAGACTATTAATAGGAAAGAAATCATTTTAAAATGTGAAATAAAAATACTCATCCACCTCTTATGACAATTATGTAGACATAAACTATAACCAACACTTAGGTAACATTTTCTGCTATGTTAATAGTCAATGATTCATGACTTGATATATCACAGTATAACCATACATTCTTTATCAGAATTATTAACTGGCACAACTACCTTGGAAGATGATTTGGCAATACCTATAAAATTCCATTTTTAAGAATGTATTTACAAATAAACTTACATGTAAAAAGTCTATTTGTAGGAATATTCACTGAACCATTATTAGAGGATTTAATAAATTATAATAATTCTACACTTGAATATTATGTAGTTCCCCAAATAATGAAATAGGACTTTATGGTTGTGATCATTATATGCAAGAGATTTGTATCAATCATTGCTTCTTGAAAAAAGAACTAGAAGACTGAAAGGGGTAGGATGAAAACATTTTTTTATCATATGATTATTGTGCCTTTTGGGTTTTGTTCCCATCGGCACGCACTGTTTTAGGAGAAAAATTCTACATTTGCAATCTCTTTCTCCCCACTGATTAACTATCTGAGAAAAAACCCTACTTAATAAAAAAGAAATGTATGTCTCCTTTGGTTTCCTTTTACTTTTTTTATTGGCTATATTTCCTTGACCCCATTTGTATATATCAAATATACAAGAAAGAAAGAGGCAGAATGAGTGAGAAATGTGAAAATCACATGGCTGTATTTTTCCAATTAGAATTCCTCATGGAATTGGCATGTTTTGAAAGCTAGCTACAACTAGGTCCCAGACCCTGTGCTAGGTAGGGGAGAATCAGAGATAACTGACAGGGAATCCTGCCCTCAAAATCAAAGGTCAATGGTGACCCTTAGGTGTATAGAGAATCCCAGAAATTAAACAATTTTCCACACCCTTTAATTCACCTGTACAAAATACACTGAGCTCTTTCTATGCTGTGCTATGAGGATAGTAGTCTATGAAAGGTAGAGACTAAAATTTATTTCTCTGACAGAAATCTTTGTAACAAATGACTTGGGGTTAGCAGATTTCCAAATATGACTATACTTCCTAGCTGGGGAGATTGTCCCTAGTGAGCTGAATATTTAGAAACGATCTTTGAAACAGATAGCTTTAACATAAGAGATTTCCAGAACCAATTTCTAAAACTGTTATTATTCTAATCAGATCAAGGTTTTCTGTACCAAAAATACAGCACGTTTTAAAGGAGAAATTTAAATCCTTTCAATTCCACAGATAATTCCTTCGTCTCGTTTGTCCCTAATATCCCCACAACCTTTGCTATGTTTCCCTTCTTAGTCTCCATAGGAAACTTGAGTGTTTTTTTCCTTCTTCTCTTTCATCTTTGTACTATCATCAAGATCTGCATAAAAAGAGTCACAGCACATAATATTTAATGCTCTAACTTTGAATTTTTCTTCTTACTGGTCATTGAGCATGATTGATTGTGACTGTGAATCCAATGGCCTCAGGTCTAATTACACTTTCTAGTACTTTCTTCCCCTTGCTCTTGTAGTTGGAGATTTAGCAGCCCTTATGACACTTTGCTACATGGAACTTCTATTCTCTGCATAATGATTCTGTTTCTCCTCTCAGCACTTCAGCCTGACAATCACAAATTTCCTTCCCAGGATGATCTCCTGGTTGGTGCCTCCTACCTCAATGTGTTCCCTTGTATGAGGCACTTTTTCCTTGACAACCAGAACTGAACACGGGGAGGGGGGGCATTCACTGAAAATTTCTATAATGAGACTACCCATCCTCTAATCCAGTTCATATATTTGATTTTGAGAATGTATGTAAAAATACTTCTTTCCTTTTTCTTGTAAAAAATATTGTGTACATGTCAGTTGTTACTTGGGGATTTGTTTGTGCACAGTATATTTGACTATCAGTAAAGTTTTTTTTTTTTTTTTAAGATTTTATTTATTTATTTGGCAGAGAGAGAGAGAGAGAAAGAGATCCTAAGTAGGCAGAGAGGCAGGCAGAGAGAGACAGGGAAGCAGGCTCCCTGCTAAACAGAGAGCCTGAAGGGGGGCTCTATCTCAGGACCCTAAGATCATGACTTAAGCCCAAGGCAGGAGGTTAAGCTACTGAGCCACCCAGGCGTCCCGACCATCAGTAAAGTTATAAAAATTGTTAATTTATGTAAAACACATATACTATTGTTTATTTTACTGTAATACTTTTGTATTTGTAAAATAAGAATGCTAAGATATAGGTTCCTCTGTCTCTCCTCATGCAGTTTTCTAAACAAGGTATAAGAGTTTAATCCAAACGAGATCATTGATAGCAAATTGTTATAATTACACAAATTTTGAGCAACCAAAAGAGAAAGTTACTAGGTACTAAGCTATATTGTTTGTGTTTGCATTAATGACAACACAAGCAAGGGAAATTTAAAAAGTACACTGGAATGCTGAAACCATTAATCAAAATAATTATGGGTGAAACTAACAAAGAAAGATGTGCAAAGCTTTGGAGTTAATGAAACAATTCAATGAGCAACATAAGTACTAGGCAGAAAGCTTTCTCTGACTGTTAGAAGTTAAGCAACTGATTGGGAAGAGTAAGCAAATGCAAGTTAAGATCGAAAATAATGGAGCAAATTTACTGTGTCAAACTGAATAGAATATTTCAGCTAACAACATTGTATTCCTCAAATCTATTCATAGCAGACAGAAGACAAGAGAAAATTGGCTCTCTAAAGTGACAGGGGAGAATTGTATCTTGTGGATAAGGGAAAGAAAATTTGCTAAGCAGTTTATTTTTTGCTACCATCAGAACAGAGAGAGGCCCAGATTCCTGAGGCATATTTCTTTGTATTTGTCACGGCCCAGAATCATTAGCACCACATCCAATCAGAGCTGCCTACCATGGCTCAGCCTGACCCTCATCTGCCATCTCAGAAAATATAAACAACTCAGGTAGTGGCCACTTATACTCCGGAGGTATCACCACTGTTTTCTGGATGAGATATGGAAGTAAAAATAGTGTGTTTCCTTCTAGTTAGTAAACCTGCCAGAAGATTTAATAGACTGGCGTGATACTCAAAACCGCTGACCTATCTGGGCATTATCATCCCAGACTACAGTGTCAGGGAAAAGGGAGAGGAAGAAGATGAAGTTTATTTGACCATAAACTTGTTTAATAACTTATTGATATAAATGTTAAAATGCAGATGCCTGGACCTAAATTCAGATATTCTGAGTCTGTATGTTTGGGTTGGCATCAGAATTTTCCTTTTTAAAAGCTCTCAGGTTTTATCAATGTTAACAATCTAAGAACCACACAGACTAGAGCTAGAGAGCTTTCTTCCATTTGTATGTTCCTGATGTAACAGATGATTGCCAATTGGTTTCTGGCTCTATCCTCTGTGCTACCCCAACTCTGCTCTGGATCATGGCGACCATATTTCCCAGGCTCCCCTGCCTTCTCATTTCTGGGAGAGATTGGTCAACCAAAGGTACTCTGAATGCATCATCATTTCTTTTCTTGCTTCTCTAGACCTGGGGAGGATAGCGGCTTTCTCCTGTTGTGAATCTTTAAATTGCTTCTCCACACTCTGTTTGATTTCACAGCTATTTCATCACGAATGTAACCAATTATCTGTGTTTGTTAAATATATTTATGAAAAATCTAAAATTGCTTGTCTTTCCTGGATGGGCTCTGATTGCAAAAAAGTATTGCAATATGCCACGAACCTAGCATATTCATAAATAATTCAGATGAGAAATAAAAAAATTGGCAAAGTTAAACCTTGGGCTTTGGGATAAACGAAATCATGGAAACTTCATTATGTATCTATTTCTTAAAGATAGATGGCAAAATATTTCCTGTTAAATATCCTTAAAATATTCCTAAAATCTAAGAAATTTCAATCATCTGGGGGAGATACATTTAAATATTGATAAATAGATTATAACTTCAAAAAAAGCAGTTAACTCCATTGAGAAGAAGGAAAGACATTGGAAAGGTTTTATTTCCTCAACTGGGGCAGGAATGTAACTCTTACAAATCACTCTGTGTGAGACTCAGGAAGCCATAGTATTGACCTTGGTCATGTCAAAAGTCATCAGATCAATGAGTCTTTTAAGTCAGATAAAGTCCCAGAGAAAAGAGACCATCTGGGGGTTCCCACAGTACCTTCTTATGCGTTGTTTCTGGTGGCAAAGTGTTTAGGTCAGGGTCATGTATAATGCATAGATTCTTAATATTTAGTGATACAGATGACTACTCTTTAATTTTTTTTTTTTTTGTCGCTTTAGGAATCAGAGTCACCATAGTATAAGGATACTTAAGATAACCAGAATTCAAGGAAGTTGATTTGTAAACCACTGATTTAAATCATTACTAAGTGGTTTCCTGTGAGGAAGTAATTTTCCTGCCTCTGACAATTTTTATGCTTGGTTGGGGAATAGGAGGTGAAGGAAGAATATGAGAGAAGCTCTTTTTGTATCAGGCCCTGAAACTATTCCAATAATATTTTGGAATAAAAATTTTCTACTAAACATGTTAAATTTATGCTTCAAAAGAATAATCAAATGGAATAAGACTAAGGAAGAATTATAATCATCTTTGAAGTGTTACATTTGGAACCTGTGACTTGCACAAAAAAAATATTGATTTTGTTTTGATACTTATAAAGATTTGGTAACTGAAAATAATGTTTATTTCTTTTAAATTCTTTGTATATATTGGCAGCGTTCTAAGTGCATTACATATTTTAGCTTATTTAAGAATCAAAATAACCCTACATGACATGTACTATTATTATCTGTTTTGTTTTTTTAAAGATTTTATTTATTTATTAGAGAGAGAGAGAAAGAAAGAGAGAGAGAGAAGGAAAGAGAGAGAGAGAGAAAGAGCAGAAGCAGAGGGAGTGGCAGGCGGAAGGTGAGGGGAAGCAGACTTCCTGCTAAACAGGGAGCCCAATGATATGGGGTTTGATCCCAGAATCCTGGGATCATGACCTGAGCCAAAGTCAGAGGCTTAACTTACTGAGCCACCCAGGCACTATTATCTCTGTTTTGAAGATGAGGAAGCTGAGACCAGAGAGATTCAGTAATTGCCCAAGTGATACAGCTCATACATGGCAGAGCCAGGATTTGGGCCCAGGCACTCTGCCTCCAGAGACCATGCTTTTAGCCACTAGCAGGTGCCCCCTCCTCTTGTACCATGATACCTGACACCCATTATATATTCTATGCAGAGAAAAATCAGGGCTCAAAAACTTAACAGTTTTAAGTTGAGTGGGAATAAAGTTCTGAAGGAAATAAAGACTTGCCTATTTCTAATCCCATGATTGCTAAATGAGGACATAATGGCCACTTAAAAACTGGAGAGGTATCCATTAGAATCCTAGAGGAGAACATACACAGTAACCTCTTCGATATCAGCCACAGCAACTTCTTTCAAGATATGTCTCCAAAGGCAAAGGAAACAAAAGTGAAGATGAACTTTTGGGACTTCATCAAAATCAAAAGCTTCTGCACAGCAAAGGTAATAGTCAACAAAACAAAGAGGCAACCCACGGAATGGGAGAAGATATTTTCAAATGGCAGTACAGACAAAAGGTTGATATCCAGGATCTATAAAGAACTTCTCAAACTCAACACACACAAAACAGATAATCATATCAAAAAATGGGCAGAAGATATGAACAGACACTTCTCCAATGAAGACATACAAATGGCTATCATACACATGAAAAAATGTTCATCATCACTAGCCATCAGGGAGATTCAAATTAAAACCACATTGAGATACCATCTTACACCAGTTAGAATGGCCAAAATTAGCAAGACAGGAAGCAACATGTGTTGGAGGGGATGTGGAGAAAGGGGAACCCTCTTACACTGTTGGTGGGAATGCAAGTTGGTTCAGCCACTTTGGAGAACAGTGCAGAGATTCCTCAAGAAATTAAAAATAGAGCTTCCCTATGACCCTGCAATTGCACTGCTGGGTATTTACCCCAAAGATAGAGATGTCGTGAAAAGAAGGGCCATCTGTACCCCAATGTTTATAGCAGCAATGGCCACGGTCGCCAAATTGTGGAAAGGACCAAGATGCCCTTCAGCAGAAGAATGGATAAGGAAGATGTGGTCCATATACACTATGGAGTATTATGCCTCCATCAGAAAGGATGAATACCCAACTTTTGTATCAACATGGACGGGACTGGAAGAGATTATGCTGAGCGAAATAAGTCAAGCAGAGAAAGTCAATTATCATATGGTTTTGCTTATTTGTGGAGCATAACAAATAGCATGGAGAATAGGGGGAGATAGAGAGGAGAAGGGAGTTGAGGGAAATTGGAAAGGGAGGTGAACCATGAGAGACTGTGGACACTGAAAACAATCTGAGGGTTTTGAAGGGGCAGAGGGTGGGATGTTGGGAGAACCAAGTGGTTAGTATTGGAGAGGACACAGATTGCATGGAGCACTGGGTGTGGTGCAAAAACAATGAATACTGTTATGCTGCAAATAAATTAAAAACAAAACAAAACAAACAACAACAACAAAAAAAAAACCTGGAGAGGTGTTTTCAAACGGGGATGTGGAAATCTGCTCTATTCCTTTCTGGTGGTTAAAATTTGAAATGGGAATTGTGGGATCTGCTGCTTACATGCCTATTAGATAGAGGGGACCAGCTCTCAGTAAGAAAAACTGAACCCAACAAGGTAGAAAAAGGAGTAATGAGAGTGGTTTGCACGTGTTGGCAAAGGAGATTGAGGTGGAATGATAATTTTGGCAGTGTTCCACTCTCTAGGTCCAGTTGCTCCAGAAATCCTTGTCCTTCCCATAGTTAGTTACATGAGCTTTAGTGCGAATGATATATGTGTATTTTTTTTTTTTTTTTACCAAACCTGGTTTGAGTGTTTTGTTTCATTTGCAATAAAAAATACCTATTGATGATATAAACAAGACTTTAATATTATGCATAATTGATTTTCATTGAGGACAGGGTACATCTGTATCAGAGATTATGACGTTAAATAACCTTGGACATCCTTAAAAAATCAGGGAAGGATGAGTGAATCCCTGAAAACAGGAGAAAGAAAACAAGAGAGAGAGAATTCCTCTCGCTACAGAGAGAAGTCCCTAACCACCTTTTGCTAGCTTTGAGCTCAGAAGGGATACAGTTTTACCAATAGGTCCCGGAGACACAGCACTAGCCCATAAACAATGGGGTAAATGAATGATACTCTAAATTCATGAACGTACAAATATACTATTTTTTTAGTACTATTTTAGCAAAGTTTTTAAAAATCAGCAACCTTGTTTATCCTTGTTTTGGCAAGCAAAAGGAGGGATTACCATCTATATTTGCAATGAATTGAGGGAAGAGATGACAGAAACAGAGGTGGAGGTGAATTCCTAAGACAAGCTACAAATAAGATGTTTCTCAACCTCTACGTTCTTTAATTGTGCTCAGAAAGTAGATTATTTCCTATTATTCGTTTCCTCTGTAGCTATATTTTTCCTTTCCTTCCCCGTGTGTCATTCCCTTTCTCACCCAGGATCTGAGCTCTAGCCGTTGAGAAGTGTTTCTTGACTGTAGAATGCCTTCTCACCTAAGCCTGCTCATGCTTTTCCTTCTCCCTAAATACTCTTTTGACCTCAGTCTGATGATTTCCTACTTGATTCTAGCCACAGTATTTAACATAATTTCTCAAGCATTTCTTTCCTTATGGCCGTTAGATTATATTAGGTATTTGTTCTTTGTGTCCATTATGTTACTTGGCTCATTAGATTAACAATAAATGCTTGACAAAGGACTGTTATCTTAACCCTTGTACTTTCTTTATCAAACCATTTTACACTATTGTTATGACATATTTACCTACATCTGTAGGTTATCCTCAATGATTTTGTCTCATTGTCTGATTGTCTGATCTTGTCTCCTGATTTGTTTTATTGTCTGATCCTGTCTCCAAGATCATAACCTGAGTGGAAAGCAGATGCTTAACCAACTGAACCATCCAGGTGTCCCCTCTATCGGATCTTTAAAACACTGAATATTGGTGTCTATATATACCATACCAAAAATAATTCATAAACTTTCAACTTGGCAATTTAATTTGAAATTCGCAATCCTAATTGTATTTATCAATTTAGTATTATTTACCTTTTCTTGTCACTCTTACATACATACTTTCATGAAAATTATAGTTTCCAGTTTAATCTAGTTAAACCAATTTGCCTAAAGTTCATAAATGAGAAATAATTAAAAATACTTTAGTGATATTTTTTAATATTTCATTTTGAGCTAAAGAATACTGTATGTTTTAAAAATTTCAGTGGTAGCAGATATTTCAAATTCTTTGCCAAAATTAACTGCAGGTTCTCTTCCTCCCTAGAAATAAAGAAATTTCTCTGTGTACATTCACACATCTTTCTCTGAGTCCTGAGGCTGGGACAATACTACTTTCCCTTATCTAATCCTGGATTACTGACCATCTCAAATACTCAGATTCTTGCAAGTATTCTAGAGTTAAGTAAACTAATTAACTAATTAACAAGTGAACATGGCCGTTGAAATTTTAATGTTAACAGTAGTATATTTGTACGTTCACGAATTTAGAGTATCATTCATCCTATATTATCTTCTTTCCTCCCCTTAATTATATCAGTAATCAGCAAATATATACTGAGCATCTTCTAAGTGTAGGACAACACATGATGTGATGGGAATTGGAAACATATAAGGTTCCCTGGAAGATTCAGGTATGTAACTGCACTGTTACTGGAGCACAGAAAAAGCACACCTGCCTCACCCTGAGGTGTTAGGGGAGGGTTCTTTGAAGATTTAAGACTTCAACTAAGTCATAAGTGTTAAGAGGGAAATAACTATAGTTAAAAATAAAAATAGGAATGAGAGTGGGGACATTTAAGCAGAGAGAACCATAATGAAGTCTTAGAAACCAAACATAACATACAGTGTTCAGTGAATTAAAAGTAGTTTTATGTGTCTGGGGAATAAAGTATGAGGCCTAGAATGGTGAGAAATAGGGCTACAGAGCTTGGCATGACCTAGCATGTTTTCTTAAGAACCTTGGATTTTATCCTGTACATAGTGAGGGAAGCAGAGAGGTGATGGCAGATTTTAAGCAATATTATGAGATAACTACATTGTATTTTAAATAATTCATTCTGCATGCAAGTGTATTGTGACACTGTAGGCAAGAAAACATATAAAAGGGAAACTTGAATTAAAAAAAAATAAAATCTTAAAAAAATGTAGATAAAAGTGAATGATTACCTTCAAAATATGAAAATTAAATCCACAGAAAACTTCTTTTTTTTTTTAAAATATGTTTTATTTACTTATTTGACAACTAGAGATCACAAGTAGGCAGAGAAGCAGGCAGAGAGAGACAGAGAGGAGGAAGCAGTCTCCTCGCTGAGCAGAGAACCCGATGCGGCACTCGATCCCAGGACCCCAGAATCATGAACAAGCCGAAGGTAGAAGCTTTAACCCCCTGAGCCACCCAGTAGCCCCCACAGAAAACTTTTTAACAATACATTCCTTAAGACAGCACTGAGGCAGAGTACCTGGTCACCTATATAGCTTCATCAACTAAAGCTTCCTCAAAGAGGAGAAACAAAAACAATTTTAGATAAAGACAAAGAGATTTTATATTTTAAATATTATCAGTAAAATAATTTCTAAGGGATTATATTATGGCAAAAAGAAATGTTAACCAGAGAAATACAGTAAGTTAAAGAGATAACAAAAAAAATAAAACAAAATCTTGCAGTGGGCGAATAATGAGTATATTTGTAATATATATGCATGTAATTAAACATAGACCATCCATATAAACATTTCCTACATATGAAAATCTGGAACTAAATTAAAAAAAAAAAAAAAGGAAAAAAAAGGTAATAGTAGGGGGGGATTCAATGAGTTTTAATATGTTGAAGTTTTTATCATGTTCAAGAAGATGATCAAGATTCTAAATGGCTAAAATTATTTACTTTAAAAATATATACTATACTGAATAATTTTCTTTGAAGTCTCATGTCATGTCTACTTACCAACTCTTTTTTCCTTGTTCCTCAGAATTGTTATTAAAGAATTACCTTCATTTTTTCCTTTAAGTTCTACTGGTAAAAAAGATCAACAGAGGAAGACAAAGTTTGTTGTGCAACTAGAATATATAAAGCATGGCACTGTGCTTGTTACTGGTAGGATGAAGCTTTCTTCATATTTTTAATAACATGATGCATCTAGTTGTCTTCTCCAGAGTTCAAAAAGCCAGTCCACATACTCCTCCTTTCACAAATGATCCAGCTACTCTAGTGTTTGTGGTTATAGGGCAGAACATAACAATCACTCATTCTCCAGTATGCTTAGAAAGCTCCTCTCCTTTCTGCTTAGAATTGCTGCTTCTGTTTATTCTAAATACCGTAAACTGGCAGAGTCCGTTGTCTTTGGAATAGGTGGTCTTGACTTCACACTTCTAAGGGTAATTCTGACTACATTTGTGCCTGTGTGCCAAGACAGCAGGTGGGCAGAAGAAGTAAGCAGAGTTTGAAGAGACTTACGAGAGTGGGGAAGCCCTGTCCACAGACGGGTTCTCCTCTCAGTGGGTTCTGAAATCAATGTTCATGAAAAACACCTGAGGGAAAATTATTGTTTCTTTTGAAAAGGTAATTAATTTTTAATAAAAGTTTGATATTTTAGAAAATTCTAACCTTGGAAATATAATTATATTTCACAAAGAAATGGATCATAACTGCTGAGAAGACATACTCTATAACAAAGTATTGAGTTTAATAAGGCTATGAGTTCAATAATACATATGATAATGTGTACCATTAGAGACAAAATATAGTTTCTCTGTATTAATGTCTTTGGCTATTCAAACATTCTCACATACAATAAGGAATTATATTTTTGTCATAAGTTTATTTAAAATGTGTTCCTTACAAACTCCCCAAGGAAATGGTCCCTTCTGGATAGCTATTTATATGGCTTTTCCCTCTGGGTTCTTATTATACTTTTCTTTTAATCCAGTCTTCTAGGGGGCATTTTTGCAGTTAATCCAAATTATTAAAACCTTTTTTTCCTGTGCTATAAATACTTAAAAGGTAGCTTTTCATTTATTTGAGCAGTCCCACGCAGATTTTCTTTGTAATTTATACTTCGGAGACAATGTTTTCTGCTCTACCCAGAGTCGGAGCCATAAAAGGAGACCAGGATAATTGTATATCGTTACTTGCTTGGCTCATTTGGGGTCAAGAAATTTTAACTTCCAAGAGGAAAGACTGAGTATGACATGCCTGAATTTCAGCATTGTAAAAATAAAATACTCTTAGCAGATATTGTCCTAAAAGTGCTTCACTGAAATGTTCTGTTTTGTTTACCATTAAATTGAGAGAGTTTTGAGAGTTTTTATTCAAGCCCTTCACTTTATATCTTTAGATTAATATGCTGTGTCAGAAGTAAGCGAGTCCTGGGTCTGTGGAAATTACATGAGCACTCAAGTGGATCCTAAGGGGACCCGGGTAAAATTATGTTAGTTCAAGTTGCCTTCTGTGTCCCCTTGGCGATGTCCTCTTTCCCTCCTTCCAGCAATCTTTCCTCTTTCTCTCATTATCCCTTCCTGATCATGAAGATATTAGTTACATCTTACTGGCATCGATACATTTCATGTCTTTACTTAAGGAATGACATTATATATAATTTCCTGCTTAATGATTTTAAAATGTTATCACACAAATAGGTGATTTGACTGATGGCCATTGCCATGCAGCACGGAGAGGACCCCTGCTCTTTGCAGGCAGATTGGAGCCAGCATTTTTCCTATACTGTTTATAAGTTATGTGACCTTTATCAAATACAGTAACATTTCTGAGACTCACTTTCCTCATCTGTGAGGTAGGATTCATAAAAATACCTCAGAGTAGTGTGTTGGTTGGAGATAATAAAACACCTAGTGCATGACAAGCACTTGGTCCATGTTAGTTTCTTTCCTTTCTCCTTTTTTCATCATTCCTTTTTAAATGGAATCAAAACACTGTGACTTCTCTTTAAACAAAACATATTTAAATAGGTAAAAATTAAGACTATCCCTAGAAAAACATCTTAGGAAAACGTTATGGCTCTAGAGCCCTCACATCTTAGGAACTTTTTGATTTCAAGCCTCTTCCTTAATGCAGGTCCCTGGAAAACTCCTGCTTACTCCTCTTTTTCTCCTACCTAAACCAGTTGTTAAGAAATGATCTGCTAATTTCATGTACTCATAGTTGAAAATGACTCATATGATTAAATGCTCCCAGGAAAATTTGCACTTTAACAGAGCTCAAAATTTTACTGTGAGTGCATGTTCCCTGGTAGTAAAAGTTGGGGAAACTAGTGATAGGCAGCAGATGAGAATCTATTTGCTTTTTAATCTGGGTTCTCTATGGCTGTCATTCATATTAAACGAAATAAACCTCTGCCCTTTGTACCTTTCCCATGCTGACTGAGACTGTGAACATTTTACTCTGAGAAGAAAGATGACAGTGGTTATGTTCATGGCCTCATGGAACAACAAAGCCACATAATAAGGTGTTTGACTGATTTGGGAATTAAGCATTATAGAGACACACTTATGGAAGGGCACTTTGACTTACTGTCCTGAATCATTCACATATCTTCAAGGAAGCTGACTTGTTTAAAATTCTCTGTGACTTTAACCTCTGATTCATCACATTTCAATATATTCTAGCCTATATTCTAATTTATTTCAAAATTTCTTCATACTTTTTCTCTATCTTTAACATTTAAGTCTGCCATCTGCTTAATTTGTTTTGCTGTGCAGGATTTAGCTAGAAGCACAGTGCAAATAAAGCACTTATGGTGAATAGCTTTTATTTTGCAAGTAACAAAAAGAGGGGGGGTCTATGTAGCACATAGTTGAACACACTTAAACAGCAAATGCAAGAGGAGGGTCAGAAACACCGTTTGCTTAAATGTGCTGAGGGCGGTGTTTATGTGCATATTTGGGAAATAGGATGTGAAGACAGAAGAACAAGTGAGACAGAAAATAAAGGTAATTCCACTCTTCCTGATACAGAGTTAGAACTTGTATAAACATGCCAGTGCATACTCATTCATCTTCTAGGTGCAAACTGCGTGCCCTTCTTTGTAGCATGACTTACAAAACGGCATGAGCCCTTTCCACTAAAGCTGTCCTTCCTCTGTAACCAGGCTCATTGTTAGTCTGACCCAAAACGGCCTTGAGTCAATTCACTCATGCACTCCACAATGCCTTACTCATGTATATCACGAGAAAGTGGATTTATAAAAGAATTAGGTGCCTGGATTCATATCTAGGCTATCTAGATACGAATTCCAACTCTGCCATTTAATTGCTATATAGTTTGAACAAAACATAAACACTCCATGCTTCTTTAATGCTATTGCTAAGATAATGAAGATTATAGTAGTTCCTATATCATAGTTCCTGGAACTAAATAGTTAAGAGCTGCTTATGCCAAGTATAAGAAGCCATTGAAGCTATTTTCCTCTATTTCTTTGTTTGGTTATTCTTTTTTTTTTCTTATAAATTTACTTCTTATTTTTTTCTTTTTTTAGGTAGAGAATTGTCAGTTATGATCATTGTGAAAGTGGAGATTTATTTTGTAAGACTGTGATAAGTACAAGGAATATATCTCAATAGTTCTTTTTTAAGAGTTGAGTATATTACATTAATCATTTGCTTCATGAGGAAGCCAACAAAGATGGCAGATAATATGATATGGGTGTGCTAGTCGGGACCAAAATACAACTTAAACTGGAGGATTAGGGGGTTGGGAGAAATGTAGCAAGGGGATGGAATATTTGATTATTCAGGCTTGGTTCTGGGGAAAGAGTAGACTAAAGAAAGCATGAGGAAAGGTAAGAGTGGCCTCACAAAAACACCTGGATGGAATGGAATTACTATATAATGTAGGAAATTCATTCTTGTTGGAAAGGTACAGAGATAGAAAAGTAAAGGCCCATTAGTATTACCTTAGAGCAGTCTACATACTTCTCATACTTCTCGTTTTATATATGCACTTTTTAAAAATGACAGTTCTGACATAAGGCAAGTACTTCCACATAATACTGAACATGTGTTTACCTTTTCCTCAAAGGTTGACAGTCTAAAGTTTTATTCAGTTTCTGCTCCCAGTTCCAAGGTCAGGATCTTTGGGTAATCAAGGTGCTCTTGTTCAATCTGGATATTACCCTACATAAATTTGTAGTATGATTCTTCGTGATAAATCTAAAAATCCCCAAGTATTAAGTCCACAATGAAGTGGATGGAATAGGGTAAACACAGTGAATAAATACTTTCATTTGAAAAAGGACAGAAGAGTAAATAACATACAGAGGAGCTGGGTCACATATCACTCCTGCTGGAAAGGAACCAGAGGCCATTGTTCTTCGACAGTTAAAGGAACCTAGATCTCTCTTTCCTCTTACAAGATGTCCCCTGTCCATTTTCTTCCATCGCTGCAGCTGAGAAGATTATTGGAGTGGTCCATTTTGGATACAGCACTGATTTGGCAGACAACGTCCTAAACTCAGAGATATTTGAATTGTTGTAGACATTGAAAAGTTGCCAGGGTTAAAATTTCTCAGCAAAATACTACCCTTAAAACCTTAGCTGCCTTTGTTGGACTGTTCCCTGCTTCTTCCCTGGACTGGTAACCAGTACCCATACCTGCTGAGTCGCCTTCTTAAATCTAAATTTTATTCTGATATTTTCCAGAGGTTATTTGTTTATTTATTTCTTTTTAATTGGAGTACACTTGACACACAATGTTACATTAGTTTCAGGTGTACAACATAGTTTTCAACTTCTCTGTATGTTAGTTTCTGTCTCTTAGCAACCCATTTCAGTGTTTCTGCCATGAACAATGAGACTGCTAATCTGTCCTCGCTGCATGAAGAGTATATAATTCTTAACAGTAGGGTTCCTATTTTCTTCTTCACCCTGGAAGTACTTAATGGGTATTTGGGTCTGGCCCTGTCTTTACAGTTTTGATATTTTGTTCAATATATAATTTTGACATTTTATATTACTTTTGATTTATTCAAATATTTGTCTTCACTGCCAAGGTTTTTTTAACGCCCTTTTATGTGATCCAAATATATCCAGATCCCGTTGAATGGAAATATTTCTCCTAAGAGTGACAAAATTATGGGAGAAACTCTGGTTGGCATGGTCTAGATCACATGCCCTCTGAAATGAAAACTATGTCTAAGAAGACAGTGTAACCCGATGGTGTACTCTGACTGGCCAGATCATCTACTTATGGTCAGAGAGTTTGCAAAGGGTGAGTCCTGTTATAAACACAAGGACTGAGCAGCATTACTGTGATGTAAAACTGGTTCCTCAAAGATGTGGAGAAGACAAAAAGAAAGATCCATTTTAATAAGAGACACACACCTGGATGAGGGAGAGGCAGTAAGGTCATCTTAAAACTTTGAGAGAGAGGGACTGAGGGTCAGGTAATAACCAAATGAGGGAGTAGGTACAACATTCACAGTTTATGCTAGACTGCTCCCAGGGGTGGCGCTGGTCTTCCTGAGGAAAACAAAGACACTATCTTTCAAAACATCCTTTTCCTCTCCTTGGTTGGCTCAGTTCAGAGAAATGCCAGGGCTTCCTTTTTGAGAATGGCGATTATCTCCCTGAATCTAAGCAATCCCAACAGTGTGCGAAATGTGTGCTATTTGCATTGAGGAGGGCGGAGGAGATGGGAGCATGAAAGAAGCTTCTTTCCCTTCCTGTGTAGAAATTAGGAGATACAGCATAAAGAAATGCACTGCACAGAATATGTTTTTATAGACCAAATTGTCCTTTACAGTCTTCATTGATCAAATACAGTGACCTAGGACACATTCTTAGTATCACCTTAAAATTTTAAACAATCTTCTTGCTGTATAAAATACTTTGCCTACAAATAAAATAAATCAATAAATTTGAATCATGAGCTAGAGAAAATTCTGGGCAAGTACTGAATAAGACTGAATATTCTGCTGAATATTCTTCAGCAGATTTCAGTCGAGTACTTTAAAGTCTTTCAACATGTATGAGTACATTTAGTACGGAAATGAAGCAAATGTTTAAGTGATTACATAAGCTGGCCTCTTCTTCTGCATGTGGGGGAACAAGCTGTCTCAAGGGCACATGAGGCATCTGACTCCCCCAGACAACTCCAGTGAGGGCTGTTTCTTCTCCGGGCTCCCGAAACACACCTCAGAAAGGCCCTTGCATTGGAGAAAAGAAACTTATTTGAGATTTAATTATTTTAGGGTCTTTTTAACATATAACTCCCGCATTGAGTGATTGTGGGTTTAATTTCTCACTCATGTCAACACCTGTGCTCCTTGGTAAATCTTGAGTTCATAGACACCTAGAAATTACATGTTTGGGGTACCTGGGTGGCTCAGTTGGTTAAGCAACTTCCTTTGGCTCAGGTCATGATCCTGGAGTCCTGGGATCGAGTCCCACATCAGGCTCCCTGCTCAGCAGGAAGTCTGCTTCTCCCTCTGACCTCTCCCCTCTCATCCTCTCTTTATTATAAATAAAATATTAAAAAAAAAAGAAATTACTTGATTGTTTCTGGAACCCTTTGAAATGGAAGTAATATTATTAATATGTCTTTGTATGTACATTTGTCTCATGAAAGAGCTTATGCAATTTTATAGAGAATTGTGGAATGAATCCAAAAAGGGATAAGAACCACTGATTTAGAGGAAGTCTGTTCTGAGTAAGATATTTATGTAACACATTAGAGAAGATGCTTGAGTCCCCACTCTTTGATGCAGCAAATGAAAATGTGAGGAGCCCATGCCCTCACAAGATAACACACCTCATCTGCTTTAATATTTCTCTATGCACCTTCAGAGTGTTGTGATCAGGAAATGGATATCTCCTTATCTGTAATTCCACTATGAGAAAATGAGCCCAACTATCAATAAAGAAATATAGAACTGTGACAAGTTTCCAGTTTCCTAATGATATTTGCACAGTGCTGTGGAAGGTTGTAGCTGTTGAAGGGATTCCAGCTCTCATCTATCACAATAACTACACTGCGGTTTCTCCCTTCATTCAGAAGAATAGGAACTGATTATTTTCACAGCCACATTCTCTCTCTTCCCCAAAGGAGGGTGGGCAACTTAAGCTAGCTAGCCAGAGCTGACGACATTGGCATTTTAGAGTGCTAGGCAATTTCTTCACCGGATATCTGGCATATGGTATATGTTACTAGGTGTGAAATGATTGAGATGTTTAATGAACAGTTTATAGTTGAGTTTCCAAGGACCCCAGGCGTTTAGAGATGGCTGATCTGTGAAGTACCCAGGAATGAAAATGACCCTAGGTAAATGAACATGATTCACTCTACAGATGTGTGTATTATACAGTCAAATAATGAAATGAAAGCTTCACAGAATGCGGATTGTATTTGACATGCAGTTCCTTTTAATTGTTGCTGAAATAAAGAAAGTGACACAAGGAATTTGTCCACAGCTTCATTATAAATATGGTTAGATTTGGTATTTAGGAAGAAAATATGATATTATTAAAAGTGAGACTGAACCCTGTAGACATACCCTGAATGTCACTGCCTCAACTCTTCTGAAAAAAATACAGCTTTGGCCGATGTATATAATAGCAACTGATTGGTTTCAGGGGTAAGAAATCAATAATCATGGCAGCTTAATTGATATGAAAATCTTAAAAAGTTCATACTCTCAGGAATGCAATCAGATATAAGTTATGCCCTCCATCTTATTTACTCTACAAACAATTTCTGTAGACTAGATGCTTAATTTTACAGCATCAAAAATATCTCCATGAATATATTAAAAATGAATGAAAAGAAGTGGTAAGCCCAGGACTAATAGGTTTAATACAGAAACTACATTTTTTAAAAGATTTATTTATTTATTTGACAGAGAGAGAGAGATCACAAGTAGGCAGAGAGAGAGAGGGGGAAGCAGGCTCCCTGCTGAGCAGAAAGCCTGATGCGGGACCTGATCCCAGGACCCTGAGATCATGACCTGAGCCGAAGGCAGCAGCTTAATCCACTGAGCCACCCAGGTGCCCCCAGAAACTACATTTTTACAACCATCTGTTAATTCTCCCTGGTCATACAACTCCTCTGCTAACTAGAATATGCAGTTAACCAAGCCCTCCTAATTCTTAAGCATGCTGTATAAACAGGTGTTTATTTTGTTTTTTATACAAAGAAATTATTCTGTGGGAGTTAGTCTAGTGTTTCCACACCTGTCGATCACTTACAACCACTACCAGTGAAGAAGAAGCAAGCTCCAGAGCCTTGATATGACAGAAAATTAAAAGTCACATTAAAGAGTCTGGCTTCATAAACACACTGACAGTTTGTAAAGTCAATGAACTTAATCAGGGATAAAAATAAATATTTACGGGAGTTTAAGCTCACTGAGGCAGATTAGTTGTTTTTCTTATTTGATTGTTTTTCATGAGAAGGCTCAGTGGATGGCAGATAACACATTCCCTAACTTCAAGAACTGTTTGGTAATATCCTAAGGCCAGTTTACATGACCCAAATTTACTCCCTCACAGTTTGGTTTTGATAACCTTTCACTGTGATTGTGATCATCATCATCATGATTATGAATGATTTTAGAAGCATTTTCTACATGTGTATAAGCAATAATTAGTTACTTACTTTATCATTTTTTCTTAGGAGGTCTTCCTTCTTCTTTTCTCTCTTTCTTTTGCTACTCTCTCTCCCTCCTCTTTCTTTCTTTCATTCACAATCAGAAGAATTCTTATATTATCCTAAACATGCAGATTTTGCCAGAGAAAACTTGTTGTCACTACCTCTATTTTTGCCTTTGTTACTTATTTGCATTATTGATTTCCCTGTACTTTGAGGTCCTAATCTATAATATGAGGATTATAATCTCTGATAATTGCAGTGATTGAAAATAATGGATGACGTGTGGGGACCCCAGTGGGTGCTCCCTTTTCTTCCTTTTCACTGAAGTGTTTTTGTGAAGTGTTTTATGCTCACCCTTTCATATCAAGGCCCTCCCCTGCAGCATGTGCATTGTTTTACTCTGGGCAATGTCCCCTATCTCAACATTTGCCTAATATCAAACTTTATCTGTCACTGACCCTGTTCCCTTGAGACTCTTTTCACATCTAAGAGATAGGGTCTACTGGGGTAAAACTAATATAAATCAGCAGCTGTTTGGATGTATAACTTTCATAGATAAGATATTTTAACACTCAATTTCAATAAACTGTGTCTTACTCTAGAGAAATAAATCTGATAGGAGATGTTTCAGATGTCTCAGCAGGTCAAGATAATTTTGCTTTTATTGGGTCTTTCCATGCCTATTAAATGCTGTAAATGTGCATTGTAAATTCTGTCCACTGTATGGTATGTGCACAACAACCAAAGAGAACTCTATTACTTCTCTTTGATTAAATAATTACATGATTAAATGAATATTACACCTATCTTATTATTGGCTTCATATGGATTTTTTAACAACTTACGACTAGCATTTATTTAATGTGATATTTACTATTTAATGTGATTTGCTTATCTATTGGGAACTCACTAGTTTTTTACAGAATAATTGCAAGTATTTGTTCTTCTTTGTTTTAAATGTGCTATGAGCATCTAAGAAAATGGGGAAGGGACAGTGACTCAGAAAGACAGCTGGGTTAGGAGAATGGTACAAAGTACAAATGCTCAAATATGAAAATGCTTACAGAAATACAACAGCCATGTTTTTTTCCTGCTTAACCACACAGTTGGCTGGGGTTCTCTGGAACCTGATGGTAAGTGAGGCAGAGTCGTCCAATATAATCCTCTAAAGGAGAGGAGAAATAATAAAAATGGATTTTTAAGTCTCTGCTTAAAGATAAAGCCAAAAAAACATAAATCTCCTTAGCAATGTCCCTCCTGCCTGTGCTCACCTACTCCTTCTCTATTAGATCTCAAATGTGTGATAATGAGACACAGATTTTTACCTTCCCAAATATTAGCAATATGAGGATCTTTAAACTTGGAAACTGTTATCTTTTCCCTACATGAGCAATTTTGGGAAGTACCCCTTCTACTGCTGTCCCAACAAAAGATCCAACACAATGATGGTATTAGTTCTCAGAATGTGTGATGTAGAACAGGTGGCAGGAACATAAATTCAGGAAGTATTATAGAACCACTAAAAATATATGAAATAAAATCTGTTTCAGATTCTTTGCGGCAATTTAAAAATATAAAACGTTGTCTCAGATAGTAAATACAATATGAAAAGAACTATAAGTGTTATGTTATAAAGTGACCGACCATCGCTGCATCTGAATTATCTGCCTATGCCTGCACCATTTGTTTTCCTTACTTTTTTTTGTTTGTCTAGACACCCTAAATTTCAATCCAGCGCCCTGTGTTTTACATAACTTTTAGCCCTAAGGCCTAGTTAACATGACCCTGCCTTAAATACTTAGGCAAATTGCATATGCATTATTTTGAACACAAGTATTCTTTATTCTTCAGTTTGTGAAAAAAGAAAGTATTCAATAATTGATCTTGGATGTTTTCCCAACAGATAAGGTACAGTGTTTTTATTACATTGGTCAGCATTTATGTAATAATTTTTGAAATATATAGATAGAAAACAGTTTGATCCAGTGTATCTGACGTTTGACCAATGCCCAGTGGCTTACCAGTATTGATTGTTTACAGCTAATATCCATTCTTCTTTGTCAGCATCCACACGGGCTCAATAATTTTTTTTTTTTAACTGTATCTCCTGCTCATACAGACTGGAAAATATGGAAATGATCTTATTCTTTTTTTAGTTTAAATAAATACGTTCTTCCAAGTTCTCTGTAATTAACCTTTGACCATATGACTATTTCCAGAAAATAAAAGTGCTAACTTTAACCTAATCTACAATAGTCTGCACACATTCAGACATTGTAGTCTTAAGGGATCCATGGCATTATACATAGCATAGGTTCTAGCAGCACAGTGCAGCTCATTAACTGACATAATAAAATGTAAATATGATAATAGGTGATTATATTTTTATCAGTTCCTATGAATTTTTCCAAATGTGAACAGTTTATTAACTAGTGGGCTTGTTTTCTCTGTGATAGACCTATATGAATCCATGTGTATCACTGTTAAAAAGGTATTTTTCATTTTTCCCCACTCTAAGAAAGTAGTATATTCTAAATTACTTGTGATAATCTATATGGATACTAAGGAAATTTTCCATATTAAATAAAACAGAATTTTGGTTTTTTATTCTCCACAGGAACATTTTCATTTCCCGGAAGAAAAGTTTGTTGAGCAAAACTAAACACATGATTTTATATTATTATTACTGTTACTGTATTATATGTATATTTCTAGCACATGGATTTTCCTAGTTCCAGATATTAGAGTATCTGTCTATCTCCTTCGCTACATTCCTTGAAAGATCTGCTGATTATTGCATCTGCAGCACTTAACTCTCTGACAAGCTCATAGCAGGTTTAAGGTAAACACTTGTTGGGTGAATGAGTGAATGAATGAATAATCAAACAAATGGTTTTAGTTTCTGAAGACTCATAATTTTCAGGATGTGATTTGTGGTATCTCAGTACAGATCTATTCAGAGCTGCCAATGTGGACACTGTTGTTAAATTGGTTGATTCCAACAGGTGCTTGATGTTTAACTAGAACGTAACAACTTGGACAACAATCTGTGACCATAAAGGTGGTGTATTTAAAAATGTATGATCTTCCGTGTGGTTCAGTCAGTTAAGCATCTGCCTTTGGCTCAGGTCATGATCTCAGGTCCTGAACCAAGCCCTCCATCAGGTTCCTTGCTGAGCATGCAGTCTGCTTCTCCGTTTCCCTCTGCCGGCTGCTAAGCCCTGCTTGTGCTCTCTCTCTCTCTTTCTCTGAAATAAATAAATGAAGTTTTTTAGAAAAGAAAAATAAGCAAATAAATTAAAATATATATTCTTCTAATTAATAAGAACGAAGACCTACTATGTCCTAATGAACCTTTAAAATGATTTAAAAAATTAGATACTCAAAAAAATTCTTTGGGGCACAAAAAATTTGCATTAACTTTGCTCAAATTTATTTTTAACATGACTGATCAATGAACTCATCCGAAGGTTTTAGAACATCTTCTGATTCCTTAAATGCTGCATGGACCTCCTTGATTATATCATAAATTTGGATGTAGCAAGATTGAAGAGGATTCAAAAAATAAATTTAAAAAAAAAGCACAAAGGAAAGACTGGCAGGAAACTACAAAATTGCAGTACTAAAATTAATGTAAACAACAAAGAAAGCAATTAGCAATGATTAAACTCAGGGGAAAATAGTGATAAATAGCAGCCCTTCTTATTGGGTGCAATTTTTTTTTTGCATTATCCATATTTATAAACCTCTATCATATGTCACTGATTTGTTGAGGCTTAATACTCCTGTATCCTCTCTTTTATTGCTCCTAATTAAAATCATTTCTACCTTGTCATAACGACTGCAATCTTCCATTCCTCAGACTACTGAAAAATAGTAGTAAATATCCTGCAACAGAACTTAACATAACACAGAGAAATGGCAATGGTTACCATGGTGAAGCTACACAACTGATCACCAGATATACTTCTTAAGTAGATTCTTAGCAGGCAGCTCTGTGTTGCTGCTAAGACTCTATGCATCCTTATAAAACACAATTGGGTTAAATCTCAGTTCTGTCACTTAGAAGCTTGAGGTGGTCAAATCACTTAAGTTGTAGAGACCTTCCTTGGTCTACTTGTCTATGAGATGAGACAAAACTATCTATTGCTTAGATTCTTAAAAATAAAAGTTTAACAGATTTGGGAAAGGTTAATTGGTTAGTATTCAAGATTCTGCCTTGTGCTATTCTGGCCATCCTGAGAGATGTGTTAATAACTGGCCTGACACAGAACCTGAAGGTCCTTTGGAAAATCCTGGAAAGACTAACTTCTCACCTTGGTCAACAGGCTACAGTCATTACTCAGGTACTAAAGAGAAGGTGGGTAATCATTATTAGTATTATAGAGGAACTATACCCCAATGATATCTATAAATTTCAAATTATATCTCCTTCCATTATATCACAGTTGAATTGTCTAAACTAATTCTTCTGAATTTGGTTTTTTCTCTGTTGTTTTTGTCAACACTTTCCTTAAAGCTATCAACTTCCTTTCATATATATAAGGGGTTTCTGAAAAAAAATCCATCAGGAGGTCAAGCATATTTTTAGGAAAAAAAAAATCCTGAGGCAAGTGGGAGCCAGTGCTGCCAAGTAATAGATTAAAATCACCATTAGTTAACTGAGGAATGAAAAATAGAATTTAGATTTAAAAAGAAAAAAAAAGAGATAAGGGATGTGATGTATTGAGTGTTGTGCGAAGACAATTTCCTGATAGATGCAGATCACCATATTCTTGCATTTGCAGGATCTTATGAATCCCAATTTATCTTTGACCCAGTCCCATATTAATGATGCCCAGCCTTGTACTGGTTGAGGTGGTCTCATTTAGTTGTTAATACCTTTTCTGTTCTTCTTAGTTTGGGTTCTTCTTAGTTTGAGATGACAGGATAGCTACACTAATCAAGAACCTCTTACTTGGCACTAAAGTACTTGCAACTAAAGGAGATTCTCCTTTTTTCTTTTTCTTTTTCTCTTCTCTTCCTTCTCCTCCTCCTTCTCTTTAAATTCTGCTTTCCTCCTGAGAGGCAGTATAACATGCATTTGAGGGCTGGGACCTTGGTATCAGAAATATCTGGGTTTGCATATTGGTTTTGCATATTGGCATGGGATCTTGGGTAAATTGATTAAGCTGACTTAGTCTGAGATTCTTCCCAGATTTACTTCTTATAATTAACATCTTTTGTCTTGAAACATCAGTTCTTGGATAATAGATTATCCACTTTTATAAAAGTGTAACTTAATGCTTTCAACCTTCAAAAATTAACCAAAAAAAGAAAAGAAAAGATGGAAGGAAGGAAAGAAGGAGAGAAGGAAGAAAGGAGCTTCTCCTTTGATCTCACAACTTTCCTCCAGTCCCTTCCCCATTTCTCTGCTCCTCCTTGTAGACATCTTGAAAAAGTTATTTGTACTTGTCTCCATTCCTTTGCCTCCTATCTCTTTGTGTAGCATTCCAACTGGGCTTTCTGCCCCACCTGTATGTGAACACTGCTTTTATCCTCCTAACCAATTCCCAACCTTCTGTCTTAGCTGATAGCTCTCCACCCCACTTTCCCTTCTCCAGGTCTTCTCATCTGTCTCTTGAAGTAATACCTGTACATTGATGCCTGCAGAACCAGAATTCCACACTAAGCATATTGTCTGCTCATCATTTTTAATCACATTTGTCGTTTCAAACTTTGCATATCCAAATGAATCTTTACTTTTAATCCTTGGAAAATTGGAGGCCTTCTATTTCAATATATATTACCACCACTCACTTACTAGCCCCAGCACAGCATAAAACAAAATAAAACAAACAAAAATAAGTAATTCTTAATTCCTTTCTTCATATTTTCCCCATATCTGATCTCTCTGATGGAATTCAGTCTAGTGGACTTTTGCTTCCAAAATATATACCTGTAGTATCTCCACTTAGGTCCACTACCATGACCCTGTCCATACCACCACCTGTTTCCTAAAGAATTCTATAAACAGTCCCTTACTTGGTTTTCTTGCCATCTACTCTTGTCCCTCTACAGCTCAGCCCATTCTCTACAGAACAGAATGATTTTCTTTAAAGCAATGGCATGGCCTGAATGTTTGTGCCCTTCCAACATTTTTATGTTAAAATCCTAATCCTCAAAGGTGGTGATATCAATAAGTGGGGCCTTTGGGTGGTGATTAGGTCAGGAACCTGTAGCCATCATAAATGGGATTAGCACTTTTATATTTGATATTTTTTTTTATATTTTGTTTGTTTATTTATTGATTGATTTGAGAGAGAAAGAGAGAGTAAAAGCAGGGGAAGGGGGACAGGCAGAGGAAGAAGCAGACTCCTCACTGAGCAGGGATCCTGATGTGGGACTCAATTCCAGGAGCCTGAGATAAATGACCTGAGCTGAAGGCAGCTGCTTAGCCAACTGACCCACACAGTTGGTTAATCCCTTGTTAAACCCCAAGGGATTAACACTTTTATAGAAGATATTCCACAGAGCTCCCTAGTTCCTCCTGTGCCATATGAGGGTACAACTAGAAGTGTGCAACCTAAAAGAGAGTTTTAACCCATCCATACAGCTATGATATTGGACTTCCATCTTCCAGAAGTGTAAGAAATAAATTTCTGTTGTGTATAAGCTACCCATTTGTGATATTTTGGTATGGCAGCATGAACGGACTAAAATAAACAGGGGCCATATCATGTCCGTCTCCTGCTTAAAATCTTCCAGTGACCTTCCACAGTAATTGGAATATGGTCTAAATTTAATGCCACTGCCTAAAAAGCCCTATTTAATCTATTTATTATCTCTCCCTTCAAAATATCCTTGATCTATTCCTTTCTTTAGACATCTTTCAGAGACACTGGTCTTTTTCAGTCTGTAGAACTACATGGTCCAATATGGTAGCTATTAGTCATAAGTAACCACTGATCACTTAAAATATTCTAATTTTTGCCATTTCTAATCTAATTTGTTCTGTAAATATAAAATAGATCTCACATTCCAAAGACAGTATACAAATTAATGTAAAATATCTCATTAATTTTTTCATCAGTAACACATACAAAAGCTATTATTTGGATATATTAGGTAAAATAAAGCAAAATTAAATATTCATGTAATTTAATCACTTTATTTTTTGCTTTTTAAATGTGACTCCTAGAAACTTTTAAATTTTTTATGTCTGCAATTATATTTCTAGTAGATGGCATATTTCTGCAACAGACTAAACTTACTTCCATTTGAGAAACTTTTATTTTTTCTTCTCTCTTGACTATTCTCCCACCATATTTTCACTTGATTATTTCATCACCTATCAGAGCTCAGTTCTAATTATGGCTCCTCAAAATGCTTTTCTTGGACATCATAAATAAAATCTACCAGCTTCTTGACTCTACCTTATTTAATCTTTATAATACTTCTTATTCACTTAACTCTTTGTACTTATAATTCTTTGAAATACTAATAATTATTATTATCACAGATAAGTTAATTGAAGAGAGGGTCATTGTCTCTACTGTTATTTCCTATGTCCTGGGATTCTATCACAGTGACTCATAAATTATAGATATTCAATTTATATTCATTGGTTGATTGAAATACAAAATTATTTCCTGCCTGTCTATCTACAATATTATTCTTTTAACTTCCATTTTCACCTACTCCAAACCTAGCAGTTTCCTGAAACTGGAGAAAGCCATTCCAGTTGGGGTGGTGATAGAGAGTATGTGAATAGAGGCATGGAAAAAATAAACTAAGGTATTCATGTTTTTCACCTTAATGAACATGAGTTTGGCTTCATTTCCTACTGCATGAGGGAACACAGACAAGAGTTTCCTTGGCTTTTTAATTTTCAAAGATGTTTTGCATAATCTTGGGTACATATTAATCGTTTGATAAATTCAAGTTGATTATTTTTCATGAGCCTCAAGGAGCAGATGCAGCAATGCTTTAATTGAAACTGATTCAGTTAGAGCACATATAGATTCAGCTGTAGTTAGTTGCTCTACAAAGATTCCCATGGAAACCCACAGAAAAGGAGGCAAAAGAAAAAACAAAGATATTAAATCATTTTTTGGCTTGCCACATGATACCCATTCAAATTCCTTACTTTCTTTTTCTTTATGAGAAATAGATTTTTATCTTTTGTTGGTTAACATTTTGATCAATATTGTATCTCTAGTGCTAAATTTTCACAAATGCATTTGTTGTGAAATACCCTAATAAGAACAGTAGAGAAAGAAAAAAATATAGTGCAGAGGCTGATGAATGGCTAGATACCTCAGCTGCAGTCCTCCTTTCCACAGAAATAATTTTTTTCCCTTGTTTGGTGCTGGCAATTTGATACGAAGAAGTTGACTTTTTTCTTAGGTTGCTTTCTGGAGTGAAAGAAATTAGTTCTTACCTTATGCAGATGATGTAGAAATGTATTTCCAGATTTTCCTTCAAGAAAGGACATGCTAGCTTTTAGGAGGGTGGTTATCCAACAGCCTCTAGTCTTTAGCTTCTTCGTGGTTAGTCTCAGATTTCAAGCTGAGGTAACACTCTCCTTGGAATGGTTGTCAACCATTGATTGAGCAAGGTGGTGATCCAAGAGCCTAGCTATTTGCACCAAAATGGCACTCCTCTAACAGACAACCTTTATTCTGGAGCTTCCCGTTGGGCGAAGAGAGACTTTGTCAGAGCTAGTCATTCCTTCTTCTTCCTTTTTCTTTCACTGCTGTTACTTCCCAATAAAAGAGTTACACAGTTAACTGACTCAAATCCTGCTTCCTGGAATAGTGTGTTGTCTGTAGTGCAGATTCTAACACTTGATCTGTAGTTGCCACCCTGTATTATCTACCAATAAATCATCTAGAAAGAACAACGACAAAAATAGTTAACACATTTTTCCCTCCCTCTGTTTCCTCCTTTTCTTTATCCTTTATTTCTTAAAAAAAAAAAATTTTTTTTTTACTTGACACTCGGGCCCAAGATATACAATAGTAAAAAACATGACAATACATAATCTGTGCTTTAATAGATGTCTACTCACTGAAGCTCAGGCATTTTAAAGAAGCCTGGGAAGTGGGTTGTCCCTTGTTTGGATTTCAATTCACTTTCTACTTAAATCCAGTACCTTAGATTTGTTATTTCCTCACGAGTGCCTGAAGATCAGAATCACCTTCTAAAATATATCTATCTATCTAAGTCTTGATTTGCTAAGTTAGAGAAATCTGGAATCTGGGGGGAAATGTTTTTGGTAATTTTTATGGTTTTGAAAATTGTTAGAAGATACTACATAATCTAGACACCCACCATTACTTAGACATAGCACATTGTCATTGTAGTTCCAGTCTGTGTGCGGTTTAAAAAAAAAAAAAAAAGTTACTCAGTGTGAAAACATAAACATCTAAGCTGAAGAAATATTTCCCCTTATAGATATGCATGCATACAGCAAAGAACAATATTTTAGTGTGCTATATTGTACAAAAATTCCAGAAAACTAATTAACTCTTTCTAGAAATGCATTTGCTCATTCAACATGAACTTTAAGTATAATAGAACTTTGCTAAGGTAAAGCAGCTGCAGCTGAATTTTTTTTCTTAGGGAAGTTGGAGGGAAGAAATTGGTTGGATGTTTTAAGTGGTTGTTGATTTCCCTAGGAGTTAAAGTAGGTCAAGAAAACACACACACACACACACACCCCACTCACAAATACACAAGGGAACAGGCTGTCTCTTTCATAAGAAATTTCAAGTATAGGCACTGCAGTTCTGTGTTGAGAAGGTAAATTGGACTTGTTGCTAGCAGCAATAAAAGAGCAACTATATAAGCAAACCTGCTTTCCAACAGCAGCTAAAAGATTTCTTTGAGAATGATTAGACATGGCACTTGGCAAAGTAAACAACATTACAATTAGGTATGTTTTCCACAAAATAAAAACGATTCCCCCAACCCAAGGTTCCTTTGTGTGTGTGTGAGTGTGTGTGTACCCTAAAGTCATTCTAATGCACAGGAACATCTACTTTGTAGCACTTTTTTTCATCAATAATTTAGGACTGAGGGATGCAGATGCTGCCCAGCCAAGAGAGATAAGGTGTTTTGAAAGACCTGAATAAAAGAAAGGAAGTTGTGATAGATTTTTGTTGTTTTTAGGAGATTGTTGCATTTGGGTAGAGATCTCTTTCCCTCCAAGTCATAGGATTCAAATTTTAGTCAAAATATGATTTCAAAATTGTATAATTTTTAACTTGCAAAAACTATATATCTTATTTTTGGCAATATGTATAAAGCCCGAGTTGTTGAACTATATTTCTTTTTCTTTCTTTCTTTTTTTTTTTTTTTTTTGCTGTGGAAAGTAAACTTGCTCTCAAATTTTGCCTCTGTCCCCAGTATCCTCTTGACATACAAGGGGTTGAAAACATCACACAGCTCAATATTCCAACAAAATACTTTCTGTGCAAAGAGGAAGAGACTTCAATTTTTGACACAAAGACATATAGTATGCAACACAAAAGACTTAGAGTCCAGTTACTTACAAACTGATTTTATTAATACTAAAATATTTAAATATATAAATTTACAAATGTCATAAATATGCAAATTTATAAATACTTTCATTGCACCCATTAGGTTCAATTTGGAACTAGTCTCCACAGTAGCTTCAGAAAAATAGTGATCTTTGTCCCTTCCCTCATGAAAACCTCTCCACAAAACTGCTTTTATATGAAAGCAATATTTAGTAAATGCTTATTATATGCCAGACATTGTGGTAGTGAAATGTAACAAGGAGAGATATTAGTTTAGAAGTACACATTTGTATTTTTTGCATATTTTAAAGTCAGAAGGTAAGGCAATAAGTCTAGATGGAAAAATTAATGTGAAGGTTGGGAAGAATTCTTTGGATAGCAACAAAAGTTTTCTTCAGGGAATTTGAAAGTTCGACTCTAGGTGAACATACATGTTCACTCAGTGGGGAGAAAAGTACATCATATTTTAATGAGGCCAGTTTTTAGGAAGACCCTCTGATTATGCCGAGGAAAATTGACACAAACCTTCACAAAGAAGCCTAAACACTGATTAGCATTCCTAAAACAGTATATCATTTAGTGGTTGAACAATCACTGAAGTTAGAATGGCTGAATTTGAATCTCTGATCTGATACATATAAGCTATGTGAGCTTGAGCAACATATTCAAATCTTTTTGTTCTTTAATTGCTTACTTCATTTGTACAAATGGAAACAATAGTATTTATTTCATGGAACTGTTTGAGAGTCTTACGGCACAGTAAGCATACAGTGCATGTTATTGTAAAAAAGGGATCCTTTGAGAAAATTCCTCAGTCTTCTGCCTGAAGAGGGCATCTTTTATGTTTGTAGAGAGTTTGTTGCTCTAATTTTACAAGGAAAATTTAGAGTGAATAGAGTTGGGGAAGTACACAGAGAGAAATGGTTCTTATTTTAAAATTAGAATGTATTACTGGACTATCCAACTTAGAGCTATAAAGAAAACACATGTCAGATGAAGCTCAGTGGAGAAAGTGGGTCACTGAACCTAAATGCCCAACTGGACTTGGCAAAGATCAAGAAAGCAAGAGAATGCCAGCAGCACAGGATGTAGCAGACATGTGTAGAAAAGTTACAAACTCTTAAAGAGGGTTGAGGTATAGCAGACAATGCAGTGGAGACACTGAAAAGTATAGGCTAACTTTGTTTGTTTTTTAAAAGAGAAAGAGCCTTGAAAAAAGCAATAATATGAATAATACATTATATAGGCCATGCTCAGTATTTTAACTACAACCAGAAGTGCCAACTTTATTTCAGATATGAATTTCTTCATTGGAACTCATTAGTCCTATTAGAAAACCTTAGGGCTAGAAGAAGGAAGAACTATATTAATGGTTCTTGATGAGGAAAAGGTGAGAAAATTTAGTAAGCTATTAATGAAAAATAATTTTAACCTTAGTTTAATTATTATAGTAAGTGACTTCTTTACCTATAGGTTCAACCTTCTCTTTATTTTTGTAAAAAAGTAAGAAGCAGCTTCTCCATGGTTTAGTGGGAAGATCTTCTCATCAAGACATCATGCTTTTCCAGCTAGAAAATGATGAAGTTATGGAATGCAATTGAACTTCTTGATATATAGTAATCCATGGGAGGAAATAAAAGGAAAAAAAAAAAAAGAAGTTGTCTGCCTTTATAAGAACTTTGAGTCTGTGGCACAGAAAAGCCAGGTGAGTGAGTCTGGATTATTTACTATTCCATAGGTTTTTTAGTTGCTGTGATTCAAGGAACAGAGCAAGATCCCTTTAACCCTTTTATCTAATGGTATATAAACCACCTTCTAAGCCTAATATTGCTTATATGACTTCTCTAACTCTACTCCTTCAGTCAATGTTTGATATGTATACCACAGGGCACCATGGAAGCAACATAGGATTTGGATCTCAAAGGCCTTGGCTGGAACTCCAGTACTTACAAACCATGTGAATTTGAGCCATTAAACTCTTGCAGGCTAACTGACTTCATCTCTAAAATATGAATAATACTTACCTTGCAGAGTTGTTGCGAGGACCAAATAAGACCCTGTTCTAAGTTCCTGGTTTATAACATTTATTTAAATTTGATAACTGCTATTTGTAGCATAGCCTTATTTTTCAGCTATTATATTTTAGGCACAGATTGCCTGTACCCAGAAAGGGCAAATAAGGGTAGGCATGTTACTTTGGGGTGAGAGAAGGAAGAATGAGAAAGTTCATGCTAGAGAATGGCTCAGCGAAGTTGACTGCAGACAATGAGACTCATGAAGGAATTTGAAACTTTGAATTGGGGTGAATATATTTATTCAAATTGTTAAGCCAACAAATACTCATTAAGTGAGTACATTGTAGTAGAGAAGTGAGACATTTTGAAATGGTGGTAGTAATATCATTGGGTTGGTGGTCCTGGTAAAATGTAATGATTTGACGAGGCAAGATTATAGAAGGAAGTATTACAAATGGGGACCAAAGCATGACTTCTTTGAAATTGAGACTATGGAGGGACTATAGCTTTTGGAAACAGTAAGGTCTAGAATGGAGACAACTTTGCTTAAAGGGGTAGGTAAATATTTTAAATTTTGTGGGCCAATGAGCAAAAGTGAAGATATAATGTTGGAACTTACATAACCATATTAAATATAACTATTTAAAGATATAAAATCTATCATCACATGGGCTCCACAAAAACAAAGTGCAAGCTGGATTTGGCACATGGGTTATACTTTGTTGACCCCTGGTTTAAAATATGACTACGTGACTGTATGTTTGCAGTAGCATGAAGATCATATGGATTAGAGTAGAGTAGAGTAGAGTTCAAGGGTCTGAAAAGCCAGGACATCAGAGGCAGGGGTAAATCATCCTTTCCTAATACAGATTCTGGGGTGGCCAGTACACCCATTGGTATCTTGCCAAGGACAATTTATTGTCATGAATGCCAGTTACCTCTACCTGGTAAGGGCCAAGGAGGATGGATAATGAGAATCATCATTCAGAGAAGAGATCCGGAAAAGGTTCTTACACAAGGAAGGTCCAAGAAGGACTGAAGGAACAGGGGCTGGAGGTGTGGTTTATGCACTGACTCTTCCTAGCTGATGAGTTCGACTTTGTGGGAAGACCTTAGGTGGTAACTTTTCCCACAGTGGGCTAAAATGTTTCTGAAGATAGGACATGAAAAAGTCTATCTGCGTTACAGGAATAAAGGATTTGGTTGAATTACTGAAGAGGAGTAAGTATAAATTAGAAGTGTTATCATCAGGTTTTCTTCATGTAGGCCGGGTGAAAATTAAGAGTCCAGTGACAATTCTTTGCCTTTGTCCATCACATTTTGGAACAAAAATATGATGGAAGATTCACAGTGTACTTCTATCTGTACTTCTATCTCCTATCTTCATTAATAGCTTTCTTACTCCTGAGTTGTAGTAGTGGAAATCCCTTGTTAACTGCAGTTAGCAAGTATCTTGGTATAATCTCCATGATCCAGGAATAATCTTCACTACTGTTTTTGCACATGACTCAGGGCTGCTCCACTGTAGCACTCCTTCAGCCATGAGTGTGATCCGGTCATTGGTCAGGAGCATGGGAAGCTGCTTTAGCCTTTTTTGCAGTCTGGAGCAGGGTGCCTCAGCATCAGTGCGCAGTGTGGAATCTCTTAAAATGTGCCACATGGCCCCTCTTCTTTTGCTCATCCCCAGCAAAACATCCCCAGTGTGTTCATCCCTCCTTGTAACATTGCAGATGTGGTTCCTGTCACTGTGTCATATCCTTTAGACTTCATGAACTTTTTTCCTATTATACTAACTTCTGGAAACAATTTCCTTGCTTTTATTACCAGGAAAGTGACTCTTTTCTTAGGCATTGTTTCTTTTCAGTGAGCATGCACCTAGCATTACAACCACCCTCATCCTGTTTTTCCCCAGAAAGGTGATGTTCTTATCACTGACATATATCTCAATGTCTGGCTCTCTAGACCTGAATTGGAGGTCAAGAGTAGTATTTAAGGGAGATACAAAGAGTAATGTGTGGATAAGAGTAGATTTTTCACTATATATTATCTTAGGGAAGAGATGATCCATTTTTTGCATGGAAGTATATTCATTTAAACAAATTGGAAGTATCATAGAAAATTACTTCAAATAAAACTTCTATTTTTGTGATGTTAAAACATACACATGTATTTGTATGTATATTCTTAAAATTCATTAGCTATTTTATTAAATCAAAGAATGTAAATGAAAAACTGATGCCACTTTTTAGCGAGTAACAATATCTGGGCAATATTTGAAAAGTAACATCATAGAGTGATCTTTCTAAACTTTATCCTTAAATCGAATATTGGGCCCTATTATGAAGATGAGTGAGTTACCTGTGTTTGGTTAGTCATTACTGGAATTTGTAAGCAAAGGAGAATCTACTTCTTTTTTAAAGATTTTATTTATTTATTTGAGAGAAAGAGAAATATAGAGAGAGGACAAGCAGGGTAAGGGGCAGAAAGAGAAGCAGGCTCCCCACTGTGCAGGGATCCCAATGTGGGACTCCATCCCAGGATCCTGAGATCATGACCTGAGCTAAAGGCAGACACTTAACCAACTGAGCCACCCAGGTGCCCCAAGAATCCAATTTTTACTTTCTCTTTACTGTGACTCTTTTTGGAGGAAAAAAGTACAAGTTTATAAAGTAGATCCCAAAGTCGTCTTTAAGAAATGTTCTGACACAGAAAACAACACTAGCTTTTCTCAAGGTACAGTCTCTTTCATCTCATTACAGCAGAAGATTTACAATAATAACATTTTCTTTGACTCTTTGTAGCCAGTATTCTTATTTGTTTTAGGGGAGCTCTCTTTGAGCTTTCATTTTGGGAATAGATCTGGTTTAGAAGGATGAAGAACACTTTGATACACTTTTGTATGTTGCAGTCCTGATAAATATTGATTTTAGGACAAGAAAATGATGAATAAACAATGGAAACTATGGTGTTGATATATTACTAAGTAAGAAAATAGACAGCAGTCCAGAAATGTGTGTTGATTTCTAATAGGAAAAAATGACTGTGTTTGAAGTGACCTACTTAGGAGAGGATTTTACCCCATAGTCCATCAATGCTTCACGTAATTTTCCCACTTATAGTACTCAAGAAGATAAATGGCATAAATAGCTCTTTATTAGTAGCCCACAATAAAATAAATTATCCTATTTTATTTATTTTATATTTATATTTTTATTTTTTTGGTGAAAAGCCTCAGTGTAAGTATTTAAAAACATGTAACAGAGCAGGAGGGCCCAAGGTGGCTGAGGAGTGGGAGACTTCTTTTCAACTGATCTCTGAATTTAGCTAGAAATCTGCCAAGCCACTCTGAATACCCATGAAATCAGCCTGTAAGATTATACACATCTGGATCTCTATGGGGGCAGTGGATCATCAGTCAGGAGGGTGAACCTTGCCTGGATTATGGTTATTTTTGGCTGTACATATCCTCAACCATAACCCAACAGAATGACTAGGAGGAAGAATTCCCAACAAAAAAAGACCTAAAGACAATGGCCTCTCCCAAAGAAATAATGAATAGGGATCTAAGCAACATGTCAGAAATAGACTTCAGGGTAGCAGTTGTGAAGACAATAGTCAGACTGGAGAAAGCTATTAATAGTAACATAGATCCTCTAAGGGCAGAAATGAGAGTGGATCTGACAGAAGTTAAAAATGCTATCAGTGAGACACAATCTAATCTAGATACTCTAATAGCTAGGATAAATGAGGCAGAAGAACAAATTAGTGATCTTGAAGAAAAACTGATAGAAAAGAAGAATCAGGAAGAGGCATGGAAAAAATAGCTTAAAATCCATGAAACCAGAATTAGAGAAATAAATGATACCATGAAACATTCCAGTGTCAGAATTATAGGGATCTTTGAGGGGGTGGAGAGAGAGAGAGGACTAGAAGACATATTTGAGAAAATCATAGCTGAGAACTTCCCTAATCTGGAGAAGTAAACAAACATTCATGTCCCAGAGGCAGAGAGGACTCCTCCCAAGATCAAGGGGATCAGATCAATGCCCCAGCATGTAATAATAAAGTGCACAAGTCTTAGAACCAAGGAAACCATTTTAAGGTCAGTTGGGGAAAGAGATTCCTTGCATACAGAAGGAGGAACATCAGAATGATGTCAGACTTGTCCACAAAGACCTAGCAAGCCAGAAAGGACTGGGAGGACATATTCAGGGTACTAAATGAGAATAATATGCAGCCAAGAATTCTTTGTCTGGCAAGGCTGTCATTCAGAATGGATGGAGAGATAAGGAACTTCCAGGACCAGCAGAGACTGAAATAACATGTGACCACAAGCTGACCCTGCAAGAAATACTAAGGGTTGTTCTATAGAAGGAGAAAGACCCCAAGAGTGATATAAAACAGAAATACACATAGACAATTTATAGAAATAAGGACTTCACAGGCAACATAATCACAATAAAATCTTACCTTTCAATTGTCATTCTCAATGTGAATGATCTAAATGCTCCCATAAAATGGCATGTGGTTACAGATTGGATAAAAAGACAGGACCCATCCATATGCTGTCCACAAGAGACTCATTTTGAACCTAAAGATACATTCAGACTGAAAGTGAAGAGATGGAAAAATGTATTTCATACCAACAGAACTCAAAAGAAAGCTGAGGTAGCAATTCTCATATGAGACAAATAGATTTTAAGCTGAAGACTATAGTTAGAGATACAGAAGGACACAAGGTCTAGATCTAGATCTAACAATTGTAGATCTAACAAGATCTAACAATTGTAAATATCTGTGTCCCCAACATGGGAGCAGCCAACTACATAAGTCAACTGTTAACCAAAGTAAAGACATACTGATAATAATATGCTAATAGTAGAAGTCCTCAACAGTCCACTTTCAGCAACAGACAGATCTTCTAAGCAGAAAATCAACAAAAAAAACAAGAACTTTGAATGGCACACTGACCAGATGGACCTTGTAGATAAATACAAGACATTCTACCCTGAAACAACAGAATACTAATTCTTCCCAAGTGCACATGGAACTTTCTCCTGAATAGACCACATACTGGGCCACAAATCAGGTCTCAACCAATACCAAAAGACTGAGATTATTCCCTGCATATTCTCAGACCACAGTGCTTTGAAAGTAGAACTCAATCACAAGAAAAAGTTTGGAAGAAATTCAAACACTTGGAAGTTAAGACCATACTTCTCAAAAATGTTTGGGTCAACCAGGAAATCAAGAACTTAAGCAATGCATGGAAACCAATGAGAGCAAAGACACATGGAACCAAAATCTATGGGATTTGGCATAGGCAGTCCTAAGGGGGAAATACCTAGCCATCCCAGCTTCACTAAAAAAAGAAAAGAAAAGAAAACAAACAAACAAAAAACAGAAAAATCTCAAATACACAAACTATCTTTATACCTTAAAGATCTAGAGAATCAACAACAAATTAAACCTAACCCATGCACAGGGAAATAGATTAAAAAGAAGGGAAATAATTAAAATTAGAGCAGATATCAATGAATTAGAAACCAGAAATATAGTAGAACACATTAATAAAACTAGAAGCTGGTTCTTTGCAAGAATTAATAAGGTCAGAAAAACACTGGCCAGACTTACCCAAAAGAAAAGAAAAAGAACACAAATTAATAAAATTATGAATGAAAGGGGAAAGATCATGACTAATACTAAGGAAATAAATACAATTATCAGACCAATATCCCTGATGAATATGGATGCCAAAATTCGTAACAAGATCTTAACTCACAGGATACAACAGTATATTGAAGGATTATATTGAAAGGATTACCACGACCAGGTAAGATTTATCCCTGGTTTGTGAGCATGGTTCAACTTTAGCAAATCAATCATAGTGATAGAACACATAGATAAGAGAAGAGACAAGAACCACATGGTCCTCTCAATTGATCCAAAAAAGCATTTGACAAAATACAGCATCCTTTCCTGGCTAAAGCTTTTCAGTGTAGGGATAGAGGGAACATTCCTCAATTCCATAAAATCCATCTATAAAAAGTCCACAGTGAATATCATTCTCAATGGGGAAAGGCTGAGGGCTTTTCCCTTAAGATAAGGAAAATGACAAGGATGCCACTATTCCCACTATTGTTCAACATAGTATTAGAAGTCCTAGCAAAAGCAATCAGACAACAAAAATAAATAAATAAATAAAAGATATTCAAATTGGCAAAGAAGAAGTTAAACTCTCTCTTCACAGATGACTTGATACTCTATGAGGAAAACCCAAAAGACTCCATCCCCAAATTAGTAGCATTCATAGAACAATTCAGTAACATGGCAGGTTACAATATCAGTGCACAGAAATCAGTTGCTTCCTTATATACCAGCAATGTAACTGTAGAAAGAGAAATTAGAGAATTGATCCCATTTACAATAGTACCAAAATCCATAAGATACCTTTGAATAAACCTAACCAAAGAGGTTAAGAACCTATACTCTAGGAACTACAGAAGACTCATGAAAAAAATTGAAGAAGACACAAAAAGATGGAAAAACATTCCATGCTCATGGATTGGAAGAATAAACATTGTTCAAATGTCTATGCTTCCGGGAACCTGGGTGGCTCAGTGAGTTAAAGCCTCTTCCTTCTGTTCAGGTCATGATCCCAGGGTCCTGGGATTGAACCCCACATCGGGCTCTCTGCTCAGTGGGGAGCCTGCTTCCCCCTCTCTCTCTGCCTCTCTTCCTATTTGTGATCTCTCTCGCTCTCTGTAAAATAAATAAATAAATAAATAAACCTTTTTAAAAAATAAAATAAAATAAAATAAAATGTCTATGCTACCCAGAGCAATCTATAGTTTTAATGCCATCCCAATTAAAATACCAAAGGCATTTTTCAAAGTTGATGGAACAAATAATCTTATAATTTTTATGGAGCCAGAAAAAAAAACCTTAATTACCAAGGAAATGTTGAAAAAGAAAAACAAAATTGGGGGCATCCCATTGGCTGATTTCAATCTATATAACAGAGGTGTGATCTCCAAGAAGCATGGTACTGGCACAAAAACAGACACATAGATCAGTGGAACAAAATAGGGAGCCCAGATTTTAACTTACAACTCTGTGGTCAGCTAATGTTAGACAAAGCAGGAAAAAGATATCCAATGGAAGAAAGACAGTCTTTTCAATAAATGGTGTTGGGAAAACTGGACAGCTATATACAGAAAATGAAACTTGACCATTCTCTTACACCATACACAAAGATAAACTCTAAATGGATGAAAGACCACAATGCGAGATAAGAATCCATCAAAATCCTAGAACAGAACATAGGCAATAACCTCTTTGACATTGGCCACAGCAATTTCTTTCAAGACACGTCTCCAAAGGCAAGGGAAACAAAAGCAAAAACGTACTTTTGTGATTTCATCAAGGTGAAAAACTTCTGCACAGTAAAGGAATCAGTCAAAACAAAAAGGAAACCCACCGAATGGGAGAAGATATTTGCAAATGACACTACAGACAAAGGGCTGATAGCCAAGATCTATAAAGAAATTGTCAAACTCAACACCCCAAAAAACAAATAATCAAGTCAAAAAATGGACAGAAGACCTGAGCAGAGTTCTCTCTAAAGAAGACATGCAAAAGCTAACAGACATATGAAAGAATGTTCCTTGTAATTAGCCATCAAGTAAATTCAAATCAGAACTGCACTGAGAGACCACCTTACACCAGTTAGAATGGCAAAAATTGACAAGGCAAGAAACAAGAAGTGTTTGAGAAGTTGTAGAGAAAGGCAAATATTCTTACACTGTTGGTAGGAATGCAAGTTTGTGCAGCCATTTTGGAAAATAGTGTGAAGGTTCCTCAAAAAATTAAAAATAGAATTACCCTATGACCCAGCAATTGAACTACTTGGCATTTTCCCCAAAGACACAGATGTAGTGAAGAGAAGGGCCATATGCACCCCAAT
This sequence comes from Mustela erminea, assembly GCF_009829155.1. NCBI lineage: Eukaryota > Metazoa > Chordata > Mammalia > Carnivora > Mustelidae > Mustela > Mustela erminea. The sequence goes on along the minus strand of NC_045617.1, from coordinate 109,995,018 downwards.
GTTCATAGCAACAATGTCCACAATAGGCAAACTGTGGAAAGAGCCAAGATGCCTTTCAACAGGTGAATGGATAAAGAACATGAAAGACTGTGGACTCTGAGAAACAAACTAACAGTTTTATAGGGGAGGGGGTGGGGGTATGGATGAGCCTGGTGGTGATTATTAAGGAGGGCATGCACTGCATAGAGCAGTGGGTGTTGAATATAAACAATGAATCTTGGAACACTGCATCAAAAACTAGTGATATATTTTATGGTAAGTAACATAACACACAAAAAACACACAATAAGGAAAAAATAAAAATAAAAATAAATATAGAATAAAAAATAAAGATGTGGTCCATATACACAATGGAATAATATTCAGCCATCAGAAAGGATGAATACCCAAAATTTGCAGCAACATGCATGAGATTAGAGATTAGGCTAAGTGAAATAACTCAAGAAGAGAAAGTCAGTTATCATATGGTTTCACTTATTTGTGGAACATAAGGAATAGCATGGAGGACATTAGGAGAAGGAAGGGAAAAATGAAAGAGGAGGAAATCAGATTGGGAGATGAACCATGAGATGCTATGGACTCTGGGAAAAAAACAGGGTTTCAGAGGGGAGGGTAGTTGGGGGATGGGTTGGCCAGGGGATGGATACTAAGGAGAGCACAGATTTCATGGAGCACTGGGTATTATATGCAGACTAATGAAGTAGTGTGTGGTGAGTAATGTAACATTAAATAAATAAATAAGTAACATGTAGAAGAAAGAGAAAACCAGAGGCTTAACTGCAGGTTTAGCTCCTTGCCAGCCAATTTAACCAGAGAAACCAAACCTGTTATCCCCAGAAATATATACTTTGACATATTTGTTTCATATATTTATATATTTTTTCTGTATATAATTTTATTTGGAGGACTCATTCAATTTGCTAGCTCCAACAGGTCAGAGATGCCTAACACCAAAAAGCTCACTGAAAGCAAGCATTTTATTCCAGAGAACATAGCTGTCATTGACTCACCCAAAACTCCTTTTTGATTTGTTCAAAATGAGAAAGACAAATTGAACTGCAGGGTTTTTTACTTGATATTATTCAAAAGAAAAAATACTCATATTTAACTTGCAGAAAGATTAGTGATTCAGAATTCATTATCTTTTTTAGAATATTAAAGATCCCGTAGCTTTCAACCTACAGATTACCTTATATTTTTAAGTTTTATTGAGCCAGACTCTGTCCAGCATCTCGGTTCTTCAACCACATTAAGATAGGAGAATGCATGTACTCTCCAGATCCCACGGGAAACAATCCCAGTGATTGTCTGTCAATGGCTGTGCTCACAAAGCTAAAAGCAAAGGACATACTTGGCACTTGCAGGCAGGTCCCAACTAACAAACAGATTCTGCTCCAAAACCCATTTATTTATTTATTTATTTATTTATTTATTTATTTATTTATTCAGAGTCAGTTATTTGGAACAAAAATACATTATTTCATATAAACAATGTAACAAAAGGTAGTTTGGCTTTCAGGGAAACCCATATGATCCCATTATCATATAATTCAGTGTAAGTGCTGATCTGCTAGAGCAGGTTACAGGATTTACACCTTTCCTTAGATACTTGCTAAAGATTTGAGCAGTAAGATTATCTCATTCTAACTGAACAGGGATATCTCTGACCTGAGATGTTTCCCATGCTCTAAATATTTTGGGATGACTTGTTCTCTCTTCTAGTACAAGCTGATATTCATATGTATAGGATATATATAAGATGACTTCCTAAATTGGCAAATATCAGCATCTGATTAATTAGATCAATGTAGCAAACACATTTGCATAATTCTGGGCACAAAGTAAGTTTATTGGCTTGAAAAGATCTAATTTGGCTTATTGTATAGCCAAGTTCTTAACAGCTTCCTATGTTTATACTTCATAGATTTAGCAATTGGAATAAACAGTTCTGCCTAAAGTGTTGTTTAGCAGTTTATGTGTCTTTAAATCAACCACAATAGGAGTAGTCACCTAATAGGATGGAAGAAGTAACTTTTGTTCTTATCTATCATGAAGAATTAGCTATGGAAAGCTGAGCTCATTCATTTTTGACTCTTAAATTTTCCCATTGAAAATAAATCAACTTAATTCTGACACAACATGAATTTCCATTTATTTAGTTTTAAGAAAAAGTCCAGAAATCTTTCTTATTTCTTATTTATGGTATCCATTCTGCAAGCTGTTCTCATTCCCATATTCCTTACTGGCCATTAAATGCTCTGTTTCTGAATGTTCTTTCCAAAATACTTCTATCACTCACTAAATTATTAAACAATTCCCATAGAAACTTCTTCCCTTAAGTTAGGATAGCCAAAAAGGAGCAGTATTTGGCATTCTAAAGCACAGAATTCTTTGTTCCTCTTTGCCAAATGGTTTATTAATATGTTCCACTTAGTATAATATTGAAATACATCCAAAATTGTGAATTTGGAAGGATCTTTTCTGGAACAAAACTGTAGAATCGGCCATTTTCTATTATTTGAAAGCTATGTTTATTTACTTACTAACAATTGAAGAAATCCATTAAATAAACATTTACGTGTATATTTTAAACCACTAACTGATTATATTTTTATTGCTGTTTATTATATAACTTAAGACTTAGAGAGAGCAAATTGTTAAAATTAATAATAAAATGTATTTAATAATTTTCTATATTAAATAGGAAGAATATATTTTGAAAAAAAAATGACTGGGAAGAAAGTTTAAAATTTTTACTCAAATAATATATAAATTCCAGTCACATGTTAAATTTCACCTCCTTCACTTTGCTTCCTTTTACTCTCTTTTTATAATTAACATGAGTATAAATTTATTTTAAATTTCTTTCAGAATTTTACAACATTCTTTCAGAAGAGTAAACTAGAGTTTTAATCCAAGAATAACTTAACTATAGATACTGGAATGCTATTTAATAAAGATCAATGAGTGAATAAAAGAGATAATTTTTTTTAATGAAGTAACTGGAAGTACTTGTTATACTTATAAATGATTTGCCTCCCAAAGGCTAATATGAAAAGTAACTAACTCCCAAAGTTTTTAATAAATGTATGTAATACTTGTATGATAAACTCTTAGGAAAATTTCTTTCTTTCAATGAAGAATTTCTTACAAAATACATAAATACCTAAATTAAGAAAATATAAGTTGAAAAGGTGGTTTTTAATCATTAATTTCATAAAATGCTAGAGCTGAAAGGGATTGTATTAGTTATCTATTGCTGTGTAACAAATACCCCACAATTTACTGGTTTAAAACAACATTATTTAGTGTCTCACCATCTCTGTGGGTCAGGAATCAAAGCATGACTTAGACCAGAGACCTTCGCCGAGCTGCAGGTAAGGTGTCAGTTGGGGCTGCAGGTATCTCACAACTCTGGGGAGAATCAGCTTACGAGGTCACTCATACGGTAGTTGGCAGGATACAGTTCCTCACTGGTTATTGGACAGAGAACCTCAATTCCTCAGAGGCTTCCCTCAGTTTCACTCCTTGTGGACCTCTCTCTAGGATAGCTCACAATATGAAAACTGACTTCATTAAGTGAGCAAACCAGAAGAATGAGAGTGTGGTAAAGACATAGGTCACAGACTTATGTGACCTAATCTTGGATGAAATAGCCTTCTAATGTTGCCATCTTCTACTAGCTACTAGCTTTGAACAAATCATTAGGTCTAGCCTATGCTCAAGGGCATAGAATTACACAAATACCAGACCATTATGAGCCATTTCAGAAGCTGCCTGCTATGGGGGTAGTAAAAAATTTTACACAAATTGAAATACAGAATACTAAATAAATTTACCCAACATCTGTATTTACCAAGAGCCACCAATACTAATAATAGTTACTCTTTATTTATTTTTATTGATTTTTTTGTATGCTCAAAATTACTGCATTGTTTCATTCAATTCTCTCAGACAGCTTTTGAAAAAAATTATATTTCAACCTCACTACAAATTAGAAAACTGATACTCTGCTCAAATAATAGAGCTTATTGGTTGTGGAGTTGGGACTTATTCCTAGCATCCTGACTTCAGATCCTGTGTTTTTATGGACAGTATCATACTGAAATGGGTACATGAACTGAATCTTAAGTCAATGTTAAATGGCTATCAAGGACATAGTTCATGTTTTTTTACACATATTTTCTTTTATAAATCTCTGTATCAGAATATAGTCTACTATTAAAGTCAAGAAAATATTTTCATACTTGCATAACTAGTGCACTGGTTTCATTTTATACTTGCAAGATAAATATTATCACTTTTTCCTTATTTGAAATGATTTTGAACAAAAAAATTCTTTGAAAGTACAGTTTTGAAGGCAATGCAACCATATGTATCAAGAACCCCCCAAAATTATGTTTTTCAGTTTCAGAAGTTCATGTCTAGAGAATAAATATAAATACACATGTGAATACCTACAAATCAACTATATAAAATGTCTAAAGGTAGTATAGGCTATGATGAAATTAAAAATCTTAAATTTTGAGGTAGTTCATGACACTAAAGGTTTTGATGGAATATTGTTTAACCATTTTAAAAGATATTGTGAAAAGATCATAATAGAATTCTCATGCATTAGCAAAAAAAAAAAAATCACACAACATTTAAATGAAGAATAAACTCACCTATGAAAAGAAAATTGATAGGAAAATTGAACAAAGGAAATACACAAAACTATTCTACAGAGGTTGCTTATGAATTATGAAAGCAAAACTTCTTCCACCTTATTCTACTGAGATTTATCATTTTGAAAGCAAGAGAATAAAATTAATCAGATAAACTTAAAATATGTTCCCAGAAAAATGGACAGTTTCCTCTTTTTTGTCACTTAAACCTCATCTTCCTTGTAATCTGTCAAGATTTCAATCTTGGAATTTTAAGAATTTACTAGTTTAAATTGACTTAGCTGTCTGTCACTCCTACTAGATAGAAAGGCATTTCCTTAAGGGTAAATACTCCATCTTATGAATCCTCATTGTGTGACATAATGCCTGGCACAAAGTAGGTGCTTAAAGAATGTTTCTTGAAAGAATGAAAAATAAATGAGTCTACATGGTTGACATTTTTGTTTATCTTCCTTTCTGTTGTTCTGACATTTTATATCATAAATATTCATGTATAACAGAGCTGAACTCAAATCCTTTTGGGAAAAAAGATGAATAAAATAAAATTAATTTTTAATGTAGATTTTATGGATAAAAGAGCCTAATAAGACTAGAGCCTAGCCCTCCAATTCTGAACAGCTATAGTAGTTTCTACATTTCTCTTCTCAAGTAGATTTTAGGGTGTCATGGCAAAATAATTATGTCTTATTTAACTTTAATTTTCCTTACCCAAGGTTTCAACCCAGTTTCTGCAACAAAGCAAGCACTTACAAAATGTAACAAGTGGGATTCCTGAAAGGAATACATGCTCTGAGAAGAGCTGAATTCAATTCATGTCATTAAAAATATTATCTTTACTTGTTTTTTATATTACTGAGGAATTATAAACATGTAAATAATAAAATTGGCCCTTATTCTCATATCTAGATTAGTCCTGAGGAAAGAAAAATAGAAACTGAACTTTGTTGGGAAATTCTCATGGTAGTGAAAGGGAAAGATTCTTTCATACAACATTTCTTTCTTTCTTTCTTTTTAAGATTTTATTTATTTATTTATTTATTTGTTGGAGAGAGAGAGAACACAAGCAGGCAGAGTGGCAGGCAGGGGCAGAGAGAGAGAAGCAGACTCCCCACTGAGCAAGGAGCCTGACACAGGACTGGATCCCAGGACCCTGAGATCATGACCTGAGCCGAAGGGAGTGGCCCAACCAACTGAACCATTCAGGCATCCCTCATACAACATTTCTATTTCCAATGATAACAAACTGTTAACAATTTCTTATAAATTCTAATAGAAAAGAAATCTATATGCTAAAATTCAAATAACTAGTTACAGTCTATCACACAGTTCTTTTTCAATTTTGGCAAACATCAGAATCACATGGAAGGTTGGTTAAAGTATAACTTCTGGGCTCTGGACCCAGACTTTCAGATTCATTACATCTGGGGTGGTACCTAGAATTTGCATTTCCTAGATGAGGGTCCAAGTGTTATGCTTTGAGAACCACTAATTTAGCACAATTTATAAAACAGGTAATAAAATGCACATTTTCCTGTCATTTGCTTACTCATGCATAGCATGTCTTTTAAATCCAACACAGAGGTGTCCAGAGTTTGAAGGAAACAGAAAGGTTAAAGGAAAGAGGAGAAAATTAAGACTAAAAGCCTTGTTGGGTATGAAGCTGGAAAAACAGTGAATAAAATATAAGACATATCTAAATTACATTGTAGAATGTATGTCAAAGTTTTCTTTTTCCTTTGGACTGTTTCCTTTTAGGAATTATCATTTTTACAAAAATCTACTTTCTCAGCTCTCTTTCACATTTCTGTACTGTCAAAAATTGACCATGCTTTTTTTTTTTTTTTTTAACAAGGAAGGTTATGTTCTCTTTTAAATAATCATAGTAATTTAAAGGATCAGCAAACAGACACCTGCAATTTCTCATTAACATAAAAGAATAGACTGGATCGATCCTATGATTCCAGAAGTATGTTTTGGGTTCTGCACTTTTTTGTGATTAAGGAAGCTCTGAACTTTTTCATATAAAACTTTCCACTTCTGACTACATCTGGAGGAAGCAAGATGGCAGAGGAGTAGGATATTGAAATATTATCAGACCACGGGAGTTCATCTAGATAGTTATCAAACCATTCTGACCACCTACAAACTCAATAAGAGATAGAAGAGAATCAGAGCAACAATTCTAACAACAAAATTGACCACTTTACAGAAGGTAGGATGTGTGGAGAAGTGAATCTGAAGCAATGGGAAGATAGCCCTGGGTGAGGGGCAGGCTCCAGGAAGTGAGAGAGCAACAGAGCACAAAATTGGAACTTTTTAAAGTCTGCTCCACTGAGGGACATCCCTCCAGAAGCTAAGGAGGGGGTGGAGCCCTCGTGGGGACAGTGTGGTCTCAGGACCCACATGGTCACAGAGAGACTGGAGTTGTCTAAGTGTGGCAGAGCTCCCAGGCATTAGAACAGGGAATCCAGCTACAGAGACAGAGACAAGGAGTGGGCTGTAAACTCAGGGTTACCTTAAAACGTGATCCAAGTCACAGTTGGGCCATGCTCTTCTAGAAGGGACTCCCACAAGTGGCAGATCCAAAATGACCACTTCCTTCCTCCTTTGGGAGGAACAGCATGGGAGTGCACTGCAGAATCTGCTGGGTTTAGAGACTTCAAATGGGGCTGTGCACCAGGATAGAAACACTCAGTCACAGGCCAGGTGAACATGGAGTGCAGCTGGAGATCAGAGAGACGGGAGGCAGTGACTGCTTTTCTCTGAGGGTGTACTGAGGAATGGGGCCCTGAGCTCTCAGCTCCTACAGGCTAGAGATTGGGAGGCCACCATCCTCATTCCCGTCCTCCAAAGCTGTAGGGAAAGCATTCAGGGAACAAAAGCTACCGAGAGTGAACCCAAGCAGATTACTTAGCCTGGCCCCTGGCAAGGGTGGTGCAATTCCACGTTGGGCAAAGACATTTGAGAATCACTGCAACAGGCTCCTCCCCCAGAAGATCAGCAAGAATATCCAGCCAAGACCAAGTTCACCAATCAATGAGAACTGTGGAACTCCAGAGCTAGAGGAAAGGAATACATAAAATTCATGGCTTTTTTCCCATGATCTTTCAGTCTTTCAGAGTTATATTTTTTCTTATTCTATTTTTTTAACTTTTCCTTTCTTATTTTAGCATTTTTTAGCTATTTTGTCGTATCAAAATCTTTTTTAAAAATCTTGAAAAATTTTCATTGTTATAGTAGTATTTTATCCCTTCATTGTATTTAACCTTATTTAACCTTATTTTTTGCATACATATAGGTTCTTTTAATTTTTCTTTAAGAACTTGGGATTAAAATTTCTTCTAATAGATCAGAATGTACCCTAAATCTAGTGCATGGGTTTGTTCTAGTCTCCAGCCTGATCACATTCTCTCCTCTTTTTTTTTTCTTTTTCCAACTAACTTCTTATCTTATCAGTTGCTTTTTAGAATCTTTTAAAATTTTCACCTTCATTTTCATCTAAAATTTTCACATTCCATCCCTTCATCATGTTTACACTTATTATATAAGTTTTTTTCCTTCTTTAAAATTCTGGGAGGTAGTTTCTTCTAAGAGACCAGAATACTTCCAAAATCAAGTGGATGGCTCTGTTCTATCCACTAGTCTGATATATATATATATATATATATATACACACACACACATATATATAGATATATATATATCTATATATATATATTTCTTTTTAAATTTTTTTCCCTTCCTTCTTCCCCCAGATTTGGGTCTCTTCTGATTTGGTTAGCATCTGGGGTCTTTGCCACCCCTTTAGTATTTTATTCTCTCACTCATCTATTCTTGTCTGGATAAAATTACCAGGCATAAAAACTCACCCCCCCCCAAAAAAAAAAATAGAACAAGAGGCAGTCCCAATGGCTAGGGACCTGATCAATACACACATTAATAGTATGTCAACTAAAGTTCAGAATGATGATTATCAAGGTGCTAGCTGGGCTTGGAAAAAGTGTGGAAGATATTAGAAAATCCCTTTCTGGGAAAATAAAATCCCTTTCCAGAGAAATAAAAGAATAAAAATCTAAGCAAGCTAAAATCAAAAAAGCTATTAATGAGGTGAAGTAAAAAGTAAAAATGGAGGGTCCTACTGCTAAAATAAATTAGGCAGAAGAGAGAATTAGTGATATAGAAAACCAAATGATAGAGCATAAAGAAGCTGAGCAGAAGAGAGACAAACAACTACTGGACCACAAGGGGAGAAATTGAGAAATAAGTGACACCACAAGACTAAACAATATTAGAATAATTGGATCCCAGAAGAAGAAGAAGAAAGAGAGAGGGGCAGAGGGTATATTGGAGCAAATTATAGTACAGAATTTCCCTAATATGGCAAAGGGAACAAACATCCAAATTCAGGAGGCATCGAGAACCCCCTTCAAAATCAATAAAATTAGGTCCATACCCCATCATCTAATAGTAAAACATACAAGTCTTAGTGGCAGAAAATCCTGAAAGCAGCTCAGGATAAGAGGTGTATAACATACAATGGTAGAAATATTAGATTGGCAGCAAACCTATCCACAGAGACCTGGCAAGCCAGAATGGACTGGCATGATATATTCAGAGCCCTAAATGAGAAAAATATGCAGCGTAATATCCAGGTAGGCTGTCATTGAAAATACAAGGAGAGATGAAAGGTCCCAGAACAAACAAAAATTTAAAGAATTTGCAAACAACTAACCAGCCCTATAGGAAATATAGAAAGGGGTCCTCAAAGCAAAGTGAGGGCCTAAAAGTAACAGACCAGAAAGGAACAGAAACAATATACAGTAACAGTCACCTTACAGGCAATACAATGGCACACATTCATATCTTTTAATACCCTGACTATAAATGGGCTAAATGTACCAATCAAAAGACACAGGGTATCAGAATGGATAAAAAAAAACAAGACCCATCAATATGCTGTCTATAAGAAACTCATCTTAGATGCAAAGACACCTCCAGATTTAAAGTGAGGGAATGGAGAACAATTTACCATGCAAATGGACATCCACAGTACTCTGGGGTGGCAATCCTTATATCAGAGAAATTAGATTTTAAGCCAAAGATGATAATAAGAGACAAGGAAGGACACTATATCATACTTAAAGGGTCTGTCCAACAAGAATATCTAACAAGTTTAAATATCTATACCCCAACATGGGAGCAGCCAACTATATAAACCTATTAATAACAAAATCAAATAACACATTGAAAGTAATGCAATAACAGTAGGGGACTTTAACACCCTCCTCACTGAAATGGAAAGATCATCTAAGCCAAAGATCAATAAGGAAATAAAGGCTTTAAGTAACACCCTGGACCACATGGACATCACAGATATGTACAGAACATTCCATTCCAAAGCAACAGAATACACATTCTTCTCTAGTGCATATGGAATATTCTCCAGAATAGATCATATCCTGGGCACAAATCAGGTCTCAGGTAGTACCAAAAGATTGGTATTATTCCCTGCATAGTTTCAGACCACAGTGCTCTGAAACTAGAACTCAATCACAAGAGGAAATTTGGAAAGAACTCAAATACATGGAGGCTAACGGGCATCACTAAAGAATGAATGAATCAACCAGGAAATTAAAGAAGAATTTTTTAAAAATCATGGAAACAAATAAAAAAGAAAACACAACTGTTCCATATCTTTGGGGCACAGCAAAGTTGGTCCCGAGAGGAAAGTATATTGCAATGCAAGCCTATCTCAAGAAAAATGAAAGGTCTCAAGTATACAACCTAACCCTATACCTAAAGTATCTGGAGAAAGAACAGCAAAGAATGCCTAAACCCAGCAGGAGAAGAGAAATAATAAAGATAAGAGCAGAAATCAATGAAATAGAAACCAAAAGAACAGTAGAAAAAATCAACAAAACTAGGAGCTGGTTCTTTGAAAGAATTAATAAGATTGATAAACCCCTGGCCAGACTTATCAAAATGAAAAGAGAAAGGACCCAAATAAATAAAATCATGAATGAAAGAGAAGATATCACAACCAACACCAAACAATTATAAGAACATATTATGAGCAACTCTACGCCAGCAAATTTGACAATCTGGAAGAAATAGTTGCATTCCTAGAGACATAAACTATCACAACTGAACCAGGAAGAAATAGAAAACCTGAACAGACCCCTAACCAGTAAGGAGATTGAAGCAGTCATCAAAAATCTCCCAACAAACAAAAGCCCAGGGTCAAAAGGCTTCCCAGGGAATTCTACCAAACCTTTAAAGAAGAATTAGTTCCTATTCTCCTGAAAACGTTCCAAAAAAAATAGAAATGGAAGGAAAACTTTCAAACTCATTTTATGAGGCCAGCATTACCTTGATCCCAAAACCAGACAAAGACCCCATCAAAAAAGAGAATTATAACCAATATCCTTGATGAACATGGATGCAAAAATTCTCACCAAAGTACTAGCCAATAGGATCCAGTACATTGCAAGGATTATTCACCACTACCAAGTGGGATTTATTCTTGGGCTCCATTAATAAAAGAACAACAACCATATCATACTTTTGATAATGAAAAAGCATTTGACAAAATACAATATCCTTTCTTAATCAAAACTCTACACAGTGTAGGCGTAGAGGGTACATACCTTGATATCATCAAAGCCATCTATGAAAAACCCACAGTGATTATCATTCTCAATAGGAAAAACTGAGAGCTTTTCCACTAAGGTCAGGAACTTGGCAGGACTGTCCACAATCACCACTGCTATTCAACATAGCAGTAGAAGTCCTAGCCTCAGCAATCAGACAACAAAAAGAAAGTAAAGGCATCCAAATCAGCAAAGAAGAAGTCAAACTCTCACTCCTCACAAATGATAATATTCTTTATGTGGAAAACCCAAAGACTCCACTCCAAAACTGCTAGAACTTGTACAGGAATTCAGTAAAGTGTCAGGATATAAAATCAATGCACAGAAATCAGTTGCATTTCTCTACACCAACAACAAGACAGAAGAAAGAGAAATTAAGGAGTCAATCCCATTTACAATTGCACCCAAAACCATAAGATACTTAGGAATAAACCTGACCAAAGAGGCAAAGAATCTGTGCTCAGAAAACTATAAAGTACTCATGAAAGAAATAGAGGAAGACACAAAGAAATCGAAAAATATTCCATGCTCATGAATTGGAAGACAAATATTGTAAAGATGTATGTGCTACCTAAAGCAATCTACTCATTTAATGCAACTCCTATCAAATTACCATCAATTATTTTCAAAGAAATGGAATAAATTATCCTAAAATTTATATGAAACCAGAAAAGACCCCAAATAGCCAGAGGAATGTTGAAAAAGAAAACCAAAGTTGGTGGTATCACACTTCCAGACTTCAAATTCTACTGTCATCATCAAACTGTCATCATCAAGACATTATGCTACTGGCACAAAAACAGACACATAGATCAATGGAACAGAATAAAGAGTCCAGAAATAGACCCTCAACTCTATGGTCAATTATATTCACTAAAGCAGGAAAGAATGTCCAAAGGAAAAAAGAAAGTCCCTTCAACAAATGGTGCTGGGAAAATTGGACATCCATATGCAGAAAAATGAAACTGGACCATTTTCTTACACCACACACTAAAATAGACTGAAAATGGATGAAAGACCTCAATGTGAGAGAGGATCCCTCAAAATCATAGAGGAGAACACAGGCAACAACCTCTTTGACCCCAGCTGCAGCAAGTTCTTCCTAGAAACATCGCCAAAGGCAAGGGAAGCAAGGGCAAAAATGAACTATTAGGACTTCATCAAGATCAAAAACTTTTGCACAGCAAAGAAAACAGTCAATAAAACCAAAAGACAACTGACAGAATGGGAGAAGATGTTTGCAAATGACATATCAGATAAAGGACTAGTATCCAAAATCTATAAAGAACTTATCAAACTCAACACCTAAAGAACAAATAATCCAATCAAGAAATGGGCAGAAGACATGAACAAATATTTCTGCAAAGAAGACATCCAGATGGCCAACAGACATATGAAAAAGTGCTCAATATCATTTGGCATCAGGGAAATACAAATAAAAACCACAATGAGATACCACCTCACACCAGTCAGAACAGCTAAAATTAACAAATCAGGAAATGGCAGGTTTTGGTGAGGATGTGGAGAAAGGAGAACCTTCCTACACTGTTGGTGGGAATTCAATCTGGTGCAGCCACTCCAGAAAACAGTATGGAGTGTCCTCAAAAAGTTGAAAATAGAGCTACCCTATGAGCTAGAAAACACACTACTGGGTATTTACCCTAAAGACACAAATGTAGTGATCTGAAAAGGCACATGAATCTGAATGTTTATAGCAGCAATGTCCACAATAGCCAAACTACAGAAAGAACCTAGATGTCCATCAACAGATGAATGGTTAAATAAGAAGTGGTGTGTGTGTGCGTGTTATATATATACACACACAAGTATATATATGTGTGTGTACTACTATGGAGCCATCAAAAGAAACAAAAGTCTTGCCATTTGTAACAATGTGGATGGAACTAGAAAGTATTATGCAGAGCGAAATCAATCAGAGAAACCCAATTATCATATGATCTCTCTGATATGAGGAATTTGAGAGGCAGTGGAGTTCTGAGGGGTAGGAAAGGAACAAATGAAACAAGATGGGATCGGGAGGGAGACAACTGTAAGAGACTCAATCTCATGAAACAAACTGAGGGTTGCTGGGGAGTCGGGGGCTAGTGATAGAGTGGTTGGGTTATGGACATTGGGGAGGGTATGTACTATGGTGTATGCTGGGAAATGTGTAAGCCTGATGATTCACAGACCTGTATCCCTGGAAAAAATAATACATTATATACTAAAAAAAAAAAAAAAAAAAAAAAACCTTTCCACTTCCCATTACTTGAAGATTAAGCTTCCTGTAACATTCTCTCCTCATATGCATAAAAATTTAACAGACTTGTATCATGTGATTGAAGAAATATTTAGCAAAATTTGGTGAATGTACAATCTAAAGTTAGCTTACTTTTATCTTTAAGATTACACAATACCATCCTTATAAATTGTTAACCAGGTGGTTGATTACATTTGAAGAAGCTTACAGATTGCCAAGGTTTATGAAATGAGTTTAGATTGACCATGTAAGTGTGATGAAATTTGGAAGTTTGATAGTATTACCTAAAGCAAATTGAAAAAGTTAAATTAATGTTCAACTCTACTGAGAGACCTCAGAGTGAAAATAGGAGAAAGAATAAAGCCAAAACTCTCATGAATAAGTCAACCTCAGGAGAAAAGGGAAGGTACAGGGGTAAATTTACTCAGTTACCATATTAAATATCAACATATTTTATATAATTAAAACATTATTAATGCAAAAATTGCTGTAACAATTATTGAAACAACATATTCACTAATGTAATAATATTTTTGTTACTTTTTGTTTGCTGTAACAGACTGCACTTCTAACAACCTTATAAAATCAGCTCAATTTAAAATCTTGGTTATGCTAATGAATACACAATATATTCATTATTGTATATATTGAATATACTATATATATATATATACACACACACACATACATACACAATATGCTATTGAATAAACAATAATTCACTCTACTTGCTGGTTGTTCAGTGATGATATTTTGGTGCCAGCAAAATTCTCTAAGTTTTCAAAAAGGGCTACTATGCACTATAAGCTATGATTTTCTTGTGGTAAAAAAAATAAAATATATATATATATAATATATAATGGAAAAATGCAGATAATGCGTTAAGTCAAATTTTACCTTGTTAAAGACTTATTGGGGATATACTAAGACATTTTGCAAATACTAGTAACTACTCCTTTCAGCAATGATAAAAATGATAAAGGGAATAAAATATAAAACTTAGATATTTGTGCAATTAAATTTTTGTGTATGAAAATCAGAGGCAAAGAAGGAAGATAACAAGTATTTATAATGTTAGCAAAGAATATGTGAATACATTTTCCCTCCAATTTTTAACTTCTATTGACATTTAAAATTAATGTATAGAAAATTGGACCTATTGCATGGAGCACTGGGTGTGGTGCATGGACAATGAATCTTGGAATACTGAAAAAAGAAAAGAAAAGGAAAAAAGAAAAAAAAAGAAAATTGGATCTCATAACAAAGAATCTTAAAAAAGCCTCAAGTTTTTTCCAATTAAGTATATTGTCCCTAGCTTAAGGTCTGAATCTTATAGGCAACGAATCTTGTTTTTACTAGATTGGAATAGATGGAAGGAAGAGTGGATTGGCCTTTATGGATGAAATCTTATTAATCAAAATCAAACATGAATAAGAAATCCAAGTTATTAATTTAAAATTAGTATTATAACTGATATGTAGAACTCGACAATCTGGTTAGCACAAACAGTGAATTTTCTCCCTGTAGGCATTGGAAGTAAAATTACAATCAAAGTTTGGAGATGAGCATGGATCAAGGGTGATTCAAATATTTAATGACATGAAGTAATGACAAATGTACTCATTTTCTTAATAGCTATTACCAACCCTTTTGTGCCCTCTTATAAAACTATCTTTATTGAATCTCATGTCACCCAGACCTCATTCTTGTTACTGATTGACCTCCCACAAGCTCACTCCTTCACATTCTTTGATGACTCTGGCCTCTGGCTTATACAATTTCTTTCCACCATTAATTCCACTATCTTCCTGGACAATTTAGGGTATGTGGGAAAATAAATATACATACCTTAACTTTAGACCACTATGACTTTCTGAACCCCAGTGAACTTCTCACCGTCTGTAGTCCTGCATCACTAAATTGTTTCATTAACCAGAGTCACAGTATCCATTAAACTTCTGAGATATAAATTTTATAACCCATGTTTTTAAGTTGTAGTACTCTATACTTCCAGAAATTTTATTCTCTTAACTTATACTCTAACTATTCTCCAACCTCAACCATATTTATACCATTTGCTAGAAACTCTTAACCTATATAGTCTTTTAAAAAACTTGTTTTAACCACTATAAGCATGATGACCATTTATCCTGGTTTGACTGGAGACAGATTCAGTTTACTCCTGTTTTTCAGGCATCCTGTTTTGTTGTCTTCTTTTCCTCTTAAGTATGTCCTAGTTGTGATTTTTTACTCTTAAATATGTCGTAGTTGATAAATTATACTGTCACTCTACCATGAAACATGCAATCCCTTTTTCCCTATCATCCTAAATACTTTTGTCTCATTATTATTCCATAGTAACTGCTTTGAATTGATGTAACTACATGATTTAGCCACTCCTTCACATTAGGCTCTGAGTGTGCCTGGAGAAAATGTCTAAGCATTACATATCAAAGCCAATATAAATTCCTGTTCTCTTATTACAGATGCAACCCTAATACTATCCATGAATCCTCCGAAAAATCTCTTAGCCAGATTTCTCCCTCATTGTCTTAAGAGATTCTTCCAAACTTTGAATTTCAAACTCTCTATCTACAAAGCTGCTGTCTCATTGTCAGGCCAAATCTATTTTCTACCTCATTAACACAATAAAACCAATATATTTCTATATTGCCCTCCCAATTTTTATACAAAATGAGCACCCACTCATTTTTTCACTTCCCAATTTTCTTCACTTTTAAGTGGCAATGGTATGCTTCTTCTATGTGCAGTAATCTCTGAATATCGGTTTTGATTTTCATCCTATCCAAGTCTCAAATACCTTACTCCATCAATCTAGCTATTTCCTTTATTATCAGCATTTGTCCTATTGGATTTTTGTCCCACACACATGCATTCAATAAAGTCTATTCAGTGTATATTTTTAATTCAGTATTCAATATTCTATATTTAAAAGAATTTTTTCTTAAATCACATTCTTCCCATTGGTGACTTCTTTGGCAAATTAAGATGGGACTTCAAAATTATTAATCATCTTTGTATCCACTTCATCACCCCCATTTATACCTTAACCCACTATGTTCTCCCTTCTGCCCTCATCACTTCATAGAAATCAACCTCTTGATTATGTGATCTCTATTGTCTTTTCTAAAATCTCCCATTCTTTCACTTCCTTAAAATATTTTCTTCTGTTTTTCTCCTACATCTCTGGCTTCCATTCAGTTACTTTTACTGATTTTTTTTTTTTAATTCCTACTTGCCTCTTTCATATCCATGTTCACCAGGGCCCAATAATGATACTGTCCTTTCCCCCTTCTATTCTTTGCCCCTGCTACCTCATCAAAACTGGAGCTGAGCCTGAATGCTTATTTTAATCATTTTCATACAGGTTATGAACCAACATTAGAAGTCGTATCTATTACTGAGAGCAATAAGGTGCATCAGCAACTCATATTTGACCTCAGTCCTTTCCAGAACACTTCTCCATCACTCAGTGCTATTCAGTATTCATTTTGTCAGACGACCTCAGCTATTCATAGTTTGGCCAAGAGAGATAGTCTTTTTCTTTAGCTTGTTCCAAATAAAAATACTTTACCCCAAAGTTTTTAACTGTGATTTTTATGTCAGATATAATTTACATATACTTAGGTAAACATGCATGTAACATTCATAAACAGTAATTAATCTTCATGAGCATCACCAATATCAGGAACTTTTGGAGGATTACTTAAGTTTTATGGGATATTAACATACAGCAACAAGACCGAAAAGACTGAAAATATCAATAACACTTTATTATCTTAAAATGTATTCAAAAACAAGTTTTAGGAAAAATGTGTTTTGTCTGATTTTTTTAATAATATCTGGCATGGGATGATGTCTTCTCCACCCACCAAAGATAGGAAGATGCCATGCTAGAGGCTTAAGATATCAAATTAAATTGTTCAAAGTACAGAAGTATGCAACATTTGGAGATTTGTTTTTAACATAATGATAATGACCACAGAAACATGGGTTACATATTAGTGGATTCTTGGAAATCTGACCTTCCTTCATGGAGAAGAAATTCCATAAGAAATTCTATGTGTATTAATCATGTCGGCACATTGACACATTTATCTATAACACTTGAATTAAAGCCTAGGTGTCCCAGGATTCATGTACCTCAGTTTGAGGATTATAATTTTCAGGATTATTCTCTTCTGAAATACCCATATATCTTATAGCAAATGACTTAATATGTATCTTAGACATTGATGTGCTGTGGAAAGGAAGAAAAAAAATCAGAAACATTCTCTTCACATGTCTTCTTTTGTCTCTTGCAAAAAATAGCATGGCAGAGAAAGCATTCATTTTAATTTTGAGCAGCTAATAAGCTTTGCTTTTTCAAGCCTTGAACTATCTTTCAAATTTTACTATAAAAATACCGCTATTTATCTTAGCCTCTAAGCACTTGTATTGAAAATAAATAAGTCATCTGAGAAAAAAATAAAACAACTGCAGCCCATCAGAAACTAAAGGAAATAAAAAGCATTGTTTTAAAGACTAAGACACAAAATCTCTGTTGGACTGGAAGTAGAAAGAAACAAAGACTGCTTGCTTTCAGCAAAACTGAGTTACATGTGAAGGGACCACACTGTGATGGCTACGGAAGGTTTTATCTGTCATGAAAGAGAATAGGAATCAATATATTTTACAAGACATTAGAGATCACGCTCTCACTGGGATTCAAAATGTAGCTGGGAGATGGAAAAGTGGCCTGAAGAAAGAGAACACTAGATCTTGATAAGAGGTCCAGGATATCCTTTATTTTAATATCCTTATCAGGTGTATTGTGCTTCCCCACACACCTCAGAATTAAGTAAGATGACTTATTTATAATGGTCTAGATTTTCTTTTCTGTCTTAAACTCTTTACTAGAAAAGGAACCATGAAGGTAAGAAAGTGTAAATAAAAAGTTATGAATATTATAAATATACATTCCATTAATATATTATATATATCATAATATCACAAATATTAGATATGGTAAGCATATGGTAGCTTTCACATTCCTTCCCCAAGACATAAAAAAAAATACCTAAAGAACTTTCATTCTCATTTTCCTCATTAGCTCTAGTTTTCTACCTGTTTTTTATTGTTTGTTATGACTTACTGCTTTTCCTTTACCTTTAGCTCACATTTGACCCAAACGGTGACAACATCTCCTCTACCAGTCCCATAACTGAGTCCCCAAATTACCCAAACTTGTACCCTTTAAATGTTAATTACACTTGAAAATATAGGATCACTGGTCTAGTGGAATATACCTCAACATAATTAAGGCCATGCATTAAAACAAAACAAAACAAAACAAAAACCCCACAGCTAACATCATACTCAATGGTGAAAAACAGAACTTTTTTCCCTAAAGAAATAGACAAGGATATTAGGAATAAGACAAGGATATCTACTCACCATTTTTATTCAACATAGTAATGGAAGTCCTAGCCACAGAAATTAGATAACATAAAGAAATGAAAGGTAATCAAATTGATAAGGAAGTAGTAATACTTTCTCTATTTGCAAATGACATGATAGTATATATAGAAAACCCAAAGACTTCACTGAAAACTACTAGAACTGATAAATGAATTCAGTAAGGTTGCAGGATAAAAAATTAATGTATGCAGAAATCTGTTGCATTTTTATACATCATAATGAAACAGCAGGAGGAGAAATTAAGGAAATAATCCCATTTACAATTGTACCAAAAACAGGAAAATACCAAGGAATAAACTTAGACAAAGAGGTGAAAGAACTGTACTCTGAAATCTATAAAATATGGATGAAAAAAAATGAAGATAACAGAAAGGGAAAGACATTCCATGTGCATGGATTGGAATAGCAATTATTGTTAAAATGTCTATATTACCCAAAGCAGTATACACATTAAATGCAATCCTTGTCAAAATACTATAGGGTTTTTCACAGAACTAGAACAAATAATCCTAAAGCCTGTATAGAACCACAAAAGACCCTGAATAGCCAAAGCAGTCTTGAAAAAGGAAAGCAAAACTGGAGGTGTCACAATTCCAGACTTCAAATTATATTACAAAGCTATAGTAATCAAAACAGTATGGTTCTGGCACAGAAATGGACACATGGATCAATGGTACAGAACAGAAAACTCAGAAATAAACCTGCAACTCTATGATCAATCTTCAGCAAATGAGAAATGAATATAGAATGGGAAAAACAATAGTCTATTCAGCAAATGGTATTGGGGAAACTGGTCAGGTACATGTAAAAGAATGAAACTGAATCATTTTCTTATACCATAAACAAAACAAACTCAAAATGGATTAAGGACTTAAATCTGAGACCTGAAACCAAAATAATCCTGGAAGCGAGCATAAGCAGTAATTTCTCTGATATCAGCCATAACATCTTTCTAGATATATCTCCTGATGCAATGGAAATAAAAGTACAAATAAACTACTGGGACTAGATCAAAATAAAAAGCTTCTGTATAGCAAAGAATCAACAAAACTAAAAAGCAAATCTACAGAATGGGAGAAGATTTTTGTAATGACATATCCAATAAAGGGTCAGTATTTAAAGCATATAAGAACTGATACAAATCAACACCCATAAAACAAATAATCCAATTAAAAAATGGACAGAAGGCGTGAACAGACATCTGTCTAAAGAAGACATCCAGATAACCAACGGACGCATGAAGAGATGTTCACCATTATTCATCATCAGGTTAGTGGAACTCAAAACCACAATAAGGTATCACCTCACAACTGTCACAATGGTTAGAATCAAATACACCAGAAACTGCAAGAGTTGGCAAAGATGCAGAGAAAAAGGAACCCTCATGGACTGTTGGTTTGGCCAAAAAAAAAATTAAAAACTTGATCCACCCTACAACCTAGCAATTGTACTACTGGGTATTTAGCCCCAGAATGCAAAAACACTGATTCAAAGGGATACATGCACCCTGTGTTTATTGCATCATTATTTACAATCGCCAAGCTATGGGGGCAACCCAAGAGTTCATGGATAGATGAATGGATATATACACAATGGATATTGTTCAGCTGTAAACAAATGAAACGTTTCCATTTGTTACAACATGAATAGAGCTAGAAATTATACCACTAAATGAAATAAATAAGTCAGAGAAATACAAACACTGTATAATCTCATTCATATGTGGAATTAAGAAATAAAACTTAGAGCAAAGAAAAAGAGAGAGAGAAACCAAGAAAGACTCTTAATTATAGAGTACAAACTGATGGTTAGGGAATAAAGAGTACCTTTATCATGGTGAATAAATAAATAAATAAATAAATAAATAAATAAATAAATGCGAACACCAGGAAAAGCTTATACTTACTAATCTTCATAACAAATGGCTATATAAATATTTTTAATTTTTTTTCTCCCCCACATATTACACATCTCTGTTCTTCGAAGTCTTTGGCTACACCACCACTGGGGTAATCATTCATAATGACTTTCTCAACTTTTCTGGAATAAGCCCAGGTCTTTAGCTCTATTTTTATTCTCTACTTCTCTCTTACTGCTCCTTTCCCCCACTAAAGGTGCTGGGATCACTTTGCAGAACAGTTCACCTCAGTCTAGCTCTAGTTCCTAAATTCAGCAAAAAGTCTACATTTGCATATCCTAAATCTTTCTAAATGCCTAGCTGACTCAGAATGATATTCCTTTTCTATCTTCTTTTAAAGGATTTGCAAACCTTAAAAAATAGTCTTTTAAAATAGAAGTGTTTTCCTTTGATGCGTATAAAATGTAAATATTTCCACTGTTTAAAAAACGAGTTTTGCACAGGGCGCCTAAGTGGCGCAGTGGGTTAAAGCCTCTGCCTTCTGCTCAGGTCATGATCTCAGGGTCCTGGGATTGAGCCCCACGTTGGGCTCTCTGCTCATCAGGGAACCTACTTCCTCCTCTTTCTCTACCTGCCTCTCTGCCTACTTGTGATCTCTGTCAAATAAATAAATAAATAAAATAAAAATTTAAAAAATTTAAAAAAATGAGTTTTGCAAACCAGTATCTTGAATTAGGTTAATTCAAAATATCCTAAAATATAGGTATTGATATTCTCATTTAAGAAGTAAGCAAAAAAGATTGACAGAGATTGAGAAATGTTCTAAAATGTCTCCCAGGTAGCTGGTGTCTAGATTTGTACTCCTATAGCTCTAAGTCCATGTACTGGATTTCTCTAAGGCCATTTAATCCAGAAGGAGATTTTTTGAGCTACTTTTTTGTTTACATAAAAGTAATTGTATGTCATACTCCTAGGAAAGTCTGCAGGATTGGTACTAAAAAGGGCATGAAGTAGAGTTAAAATATAAAATATATCCATTTTGAGTTTATCTTTGTGTACGGTGTAAGAGAATGGTCAAGTTTCATTCTTCATATAGCTATCCAGTTTTCCCAGCACCATTTATTGAAGAGGCTGTCTTTTATTCCACTGTATATTTTTTCCTGCTTTGTTGAAGATTATTTGCCCATAGAGTTGAGGGTCCATATCTGGGCTCTCTACTCTGTTCCACTGGTCTATCTGTCTGTTTTTATGCCAGTACCATGCTGTCTTGGTGACCACAGCTTTGTAATAAAGCTTGAAATCAGGTAACGTGATGCCCCCAGTTTTATTTTTGTTTTTCAACATTTCCTTAATGATTTGGGGTCTCTTCTGATTCCATACAAATTTTTGGATTATTTGCTCCAGCTCTTTGAAGAATACCGGTGGAATTTTTATCGGAATGGCATTAAAAGTACAGATTGCTCTAGGCAGTATAGACATTTTAACAATGTTTATTCTTCCAATCCAAGAGCATGGAATGGTCTTCCATCTTTTTGTGTCTTCTTCAATTTCTTTCATGAGTGTTCTGTAGTTCCTCGAGTACAGATCATTTACCTCTTTGGTTAGGTTTATTCCCAAGTATCTTATGGTTCTTGGTGCTATAGTAAATGGAATAGATTTTCTAATTTCCCTTTCTGTATTTTCATTGTTAGTGTATAAGAAAGCCACTAATTTCTGCACATTGACTTTGTACCCTGCCACATTGCTGAATTGCTGTATGAGTTCTAGTAGTTTGGGGGTGGAGTCTTTTGGGTTTTCCATATAAAGAATCATGTCATCTGCGAAGAGAGAGAGTTTGACTTCTTCATTGCCAATTTGGATACCTTTTATTTCTCTTTGTTGTCTGATTGCTGTTGCTAGGACTTCTAATACTATGTTGAACAAGAGTGGTGAGAGTGGGCATCCTTGTCGTGTTCCTGATCTCAACGGGAAGGCTGCAAGCTTTTTCCCACGGAGGATGATATTTGCTGTGGGTCTTTCATAGATAGATTTTATGAAGTTCAGTAATGTTCCCTCTATCCCTGTACTTTGGAGCGTTTTAATCAAGAACAGATGCTGGATTTTGCCAAATGCTTTTTCTGCATTGATTGAGAGGACAATGTGGTTCTTCTCTCTTCTCATATTAATTTGTTCTATCACATTGATTGATTTGCGAATGTTGTACCATCCTTGTGGAATCCATCAGAATCCTAGAGGAGAACATAGGCAGTAATCTCTTTGATATCAGCCACAGCAACTTCTTTCAAGATATGTCTCCAAAGGCAAAGGAAACAAAAGCAAAAATGAACTTTTGGGACTTCATCAAAATCAAAAACTTTTTCACAGCAAAGGAAACAGTCAAAAAAACTAAGAGGCAACCCACAGAATGGGAGAAGATATTTGCAAATGACAGTACAGACAAAAGGTTGATATCCAGGATCTATAATGAACTCCTCAAACTCAACACACACAAAACAGACAATCATATCAAAAATGGGCAGAAGATATGAACAGAGACTTCTCCAATGAAGACATACAAATGGCTATCAGACACATGAAAAAATGTTCATCATCAGTAGCCATCAGGGAGATTCAAATTAAAACCACATTGAGATATCACCTTATACCAGTTAGAATGGCCAAAATTAACAAGACAGGAAACAACATGTGTTGGAGGGGATGTGGAGAAAGGGGAACCCTCTTACACTGTTGGTGGGAATGCAAGTTGCTGCAGCCTCTTTGGAGAACAGTGTGGAGATTCCTCAAGAAATTAAAAATAGAATTTCCCTATGATCCTGCAATTGCACTACTGGGTATTTACCCCAAAGATACAGATGTAGTGAAAAGAAGGGCCATCTGTACCCCAATGTTTATAACATCAATGGCCACGGTCACCAAACTGTGGAAAGAACCAAGATGCCCTTTAATGGATGAATGGATAAGGAAGATGTGGTCCATATACACTATGGAGTATTATGCCTCCATCAGAAAGGATTAATACCCAACTTTTGTATCAACATGGACGGGACTGGAAGAGATTATGCTGAGTGAAATAAGTCAAGCAGAGAGAGTCAATTATCATATGGTTTTACTTATTTGTGGAGCATAACAAATAGCATGGAGGACATGGGGAGTTAGGAGAAGGGAGTTGGGGTAAATTGGAAGGGGAGTTGAACCATGAGAGACTATGGACTCTAAAAAACAATCTGAGGGGTTTGAAGTGCCAGGGGGGTGGGAGGTCGGGGTACCAGGTGGTGGGTATTATAGAGGGCACGGATTGCATGGAGCACTGGGTGTGGTGAAAAAATAATGAATACTGTTATGCTGAAAATAAATAAAAAATAAATTAAAAAAATATATATATAATATAAAGGGTTAGATTGAAACTGAAATATAAAACTTTACTAGTTTTATGAGACTGATGGGACATAACTTAATCTGTTTCCTGAATGTTCCAGTATGATGATATGATTTATTAAACGAAGTGAATATGTGATTGGGGTGGGGTCTTCCAGAATAGACAAGAGAAATCTCAGGTCCTTGGATTTTTCTTACATCAATTAATTCCAACTTTGTTGGAAAACTGATTCCTTAAACTCTTAACCACTATGAGATACTGCTTCATATAATTTTAAATGTAACACATGGCTCCAATAATTGCTGAAAAATAATTAAAGACCCATTAGGGAAAAATTGTCAAAGAGTCGATGACTTGTTAAAAAGTTGATGAGAGCATAATTTATTGATTTTGTGTGTATGGAGGTATGCAAAGCCAGTGTTTCTAATTTCAGAACAACTCCCTGTAAAACATGAAAGGATTATTGAACAAGGCCTCTCTAGAGTGTTATATGGTGTAGGAGGAGGAGTCAATTTTTTGAAGTCAGACAGGTCTAGGTTTGAGTCATAACTCTTCTGCTCTTGGCTGAGACAGTATAAACAAGCTAGTGCTCTGTGACTCTCTCTCTTTATTCATAAGCCTTTGGGTAGTAATTAATGAGTAGTGATATCTCATTGTGGTATTAATGATATTGAATTTTTTTCATTTCTTTAGTCCCATACTCTACATCTTCTTTGATTTAGTGTTCAAATTTTTGTCCATTTTTTAAAAAATGAGAGTTTTTCTTATTACTGATTTTGGGAATTCTTTACCCTAGATACAAGTCCTTTATTAGATATATGATTCTTAAATATTCTCTCACAGTTATTGGCTTGCCTTTTCATTTTCTTACCATCAACATTAAAAGAGTAGACATTTATAATTTTGATGAACTCTAATTTGTCAATTTGTTCTTTTATGTCTTGTGCAAATTCTTGTTCAGTCATTCCTATTACTATCTGTAATAAGGGCCAATATGATATTTTGTGAAATTTTCAGATGGCCTAGGTTCCTAGGGACTACATTATGACAGAGGGTAGGAGAGTTAATTTAGCAAAACCATAAGTGTTCATGCAATTGATTCCAAATTTGTATAAAATGCTTCTAATCCTCCTTTTCTGTAGGTATATAAAAGACTATTTCTGTCAGACCAGTGGCCACATGGCATGTTCTTGAGATAATGTTAATTTGCCCCAGTAGAGATATTACATTTAGCACAACAGCTGTGATTGAGTTACTATAAGAAAGCTCAGGAGAATAGGAGGGTTCAGGGTTTTTAAGTTTATAATACCTCAGGATCCCACTTTCTCCCCACAGTGTCCAGACATTGGGGTAGAATCCTCTGACCTTAAATTTTAACATCTTTCCAGGCTCTGCTATTCTTATGATTGCACTCTTGGTTGATCATCATCTTGTTCTGTCTTTTACCTGTAAGTCTGGAAAGTATGGGCTCTCTTTGTATACCCCCAAGGTCCTCTTGTTTACATCCTTTACAGTTAGTTGGTGATTAATCACTCCTAGTATTTTAATGTCTTCCTCCAAATCATTAATTGTTTCCAGAAAAAGCCACTTAATTATCTAATTCTCATTATTATTTACTCTACCCTCTCCAAATGTTTGGCACACATCACCCCTCAGTACACTGTTGGTATCCTTTACTGATTCACCAGTAGTGTAACTATTAACAAATGCACTATTACTTCTTAACAGATGGTAACAGTTTTTGCTTCCTACCAGGGTTAGGACCCTCACTGTCCATTAGCCAGTGAGCTATAGAGTCCTACAACCCAATTTTAGAGTCAGTTTCTTTGGATCATTGCTAGCACCAACTATCTTAAAAGGAGTGACTAGGGGGCGCCTGGGTGGCTCAGTGGGTTAAGCCACTGCCTTCAGCTCAGGTCATGATCTCAGGGTCCTGGGATCAAGTCCCGCATCGGGCTCTCTGCTCGGCAGGGAGCCTGCTTCCTCCTCTTTCTCTCTGCCTGCCTCTCTGCCTACTTGTGACCTCTCTCTGTCAAATAAATAAATAAAATTTTAAAAAAAAAAAAAGGACTGACTAGGAAACAGACTCTGAAACAGAGATCTGCATGCAGGAATTTTGAGAAGTGTTCTTGAAAACACCTACAGAGGATGAAAGGAAAGAAAATTGAGCAGAGGAAGAAGCTTAACTGCAACACAACAACAACAAAGGTCCAGCCAACCCTATGCGGGGCTCTGACTCCTAGGTCAGTTATTTATTAATTTATTTAAAATAGTAATAATAAAACCATTATATGTTAAAATAAACAATGTGTTTTCATAAAGTAACTATATTTTGAAGACAAAAGATTTATTGAGAAGAGTGATATTTTGTATATTTTTGTAAATGTCTTTAATTT
Organism: Mustela erminea; assembly: GCF_009829155.1. Lineage (NCBI taxonomy): Eukaryota > Metazoa > Chordata > Mammalia > Carnivora > Mustelidae > Mustela > Mustela erminea. The sequence continues at coordinate 109,968,330 of NC_045617.1, read as the reverse complement.
CTGGTTCAACAGTGAGAAGCTGGAGTTAATTTATTGCCATGTGACATGTCATGTAACTTCTGGAAATTTCTATTATAAATTCATGAAAGAATGGAAGTGACAAAGTCAAATAACATACTAGTATTCTTATAAAAAATATTTTGGAGACTACCAGGGGCTTTTTATACCATGCTCTGAAAATGAATGCAGTTGATATTGCTAGTCTTTTAAAAAAATACCCCCATTAGTCTACTTCCCTTGATCCTTACAGCTGGTTGGGTTAATGGATTTATGGAGGTTATTAAGGAGGTTTCCAAGTATACTGATTCTCTTCTCCCTCTAGGCACAGGTAGACTAGTATTAACTAGTATTATTTATCCCCTTTGAAGTTAAGTGTAGATATATAATTTCCCTTAGCTAATAAAATTGAGTCTGAATAGTGTGTGTTGCTTCCTGGGGAAACTGAGGGGACAGTATACAATTTTCTATATTCTGTTTTTCCTGCCTTGGGTTTCTGAGTGTTGACAATGAGTAGAACCCACATGTTGATGTACATATTAAGTCACTGAGATGGTGTGGGTATTTTTTATGATAGAATAACCCATCTAATATTGCTAAAGCAACTCCTTCCTTCTTCTCTGTATGTGTCTATCAGTTTGTCTCTCCCTCTTGTCCAGCCCTGCAAGTATGCCTCAACGGTACTCCAAAGTTTTAGATCCGGGCCCAGTCAGACTTGAACCTAAGCCAAATATGGCTATGGATGTAGTAGTGTGAAATTTAACATGTACAGTACTTTGTAAATTAATGTTGCATTTCCCATTAAGCTCCTCACTTCTTGGAGATTTACTTTAGAAAGTCACAGGAGATTGTAAAGGGCTGATTGTCAAAAAAGGAATTGTGTGTTCTATGTACATGCATATAATACCATCCAATACCTTCAAAATCTAACCTCCATTCTAACACTAGACTTTTAGCAACTGTCCAGAGAGAACAACCGTGCCATATGCTATCATCTGAACAGTTGGTGTTCTGTATTTTAAATAGGCATATTTTATGTGTGATTAAGTTAAAATAAATGAAGTGTTGCTGGATTTTCTGCACTTTAAGACCCTCCTCAAAAATTATAGAAAAACACAACCTTATAAGAAATTTTCAGATAAATGGCAAAATCTTTTAAAGATTTAGAATTATAAATCACTGGTTGGAGATGGTGATTCTGTTGCTATTGCCTTTGCATGAAGCTGACAAATGCATAAAGAATCTAGTGGCCAAAAAATCTGGTCTACTTTGTGACTACGTGTGAGAGAAGATGAATATAACAATGTAAATGTTCTTATGTACTTAGAGTTGAGTTTCTAAGAAAAATAGAGTAGGAACAGGGTACCTATATGCTAATGTGATATGCTAAAATATATAGGCTGTTCTTGACAGAAGATCGTGAAATTAATTTGTCAGTATAGGCCTATGAATGGCCTTGAGCCTATATAAAATAAGGTAAAGTATTAATTCAGCAGCTGAAGAGCCAAGAGTAGTACTTTCTTTGGAGTAAGATATTTTTAGGTTCAGTTTCTAAGACCACCTGGAGAACCTGATATATATTCCCTAAAGTGTGAGGGACTAGTATCTGACACATCCTGGAAAGCTGGAAATCCAGAGCCAGTAGTTAACAAGCCATTCTGACATGGCAAAGATGGCCATTTTCAGAGTAAAAGACGATGCCGGGTTACATTCATACCCAACATAGGCACAGTGTGTTCCCAGAACAGGCTGTGCACCAGGCCACCCTGAATGGAATTCTGCCCAAGAGAACAGTAGAAGGGACAGGTGAGTTCACTAGAGAGGAATTTCAGGAACCAGGCAGCAGAAGGAGAAATTACGAGAGGTCAGAGTAAGCATGATTTGCTTCAAACAAACTGTAAAAGAGGAAGAGGACAAAAGGCCCCCAGAGAAATATCCCCTCCTCCTCCAACGCTGGAAACAAACACTAGGACCTCCACACCCAGAAGAAATCACTGCAGGAGTCGCTATGACAGTTTTTGATGGAGGAAGAGATTGAAGGAGAAAGAGAGAAGAAGGGCCTTTAGCACTCATTCCACCCACAGGTGTGCAAAACTAAAGTGGACTACAACAGAGCAGAGAAGTACTAAACTGGAGAAAAGTCTGGAGGTTGACACTACATTAGGTGGGTATTCTTTACTATATCCAGAAAAAAACGGGACAATTTATTTACTTCTTCAAAATGATGAATGACTGGGATTTCATCCAGGGACAGAGAAAAATGAATGCAGAGGGAAGGTTTATAAGGGCAGTGGTGGGGAGTAAAATGATATGGTTCTTCTTATCCAAACAGGCAGGGTAAATAAAGTCATATGCCTGAATACCCTGATCGAAATGTTTCATTTTAAAAGCAATAAAATTAATAATTTCATTCCAGTCTAAGAATGAACATGGACATTTTAGTTTATTTTCTTCTTTAACTTTTAATTAGATTATTGACAAAAGTTTCAGATCTCCTTTTATGGAATATCTGCCAGAAAATTTTTATCATTTTAAATGTACTTTGAATTTATTAACTTCTAACTCCATAAATAGCTGTCACAGATAGCATTAACATTTTGTAAATCAATAGTACTCTGGTAAAAATATTACATATTTTACATTCTTTTTTTTTTTTTTTTTTTGAGAAGCATTCAGAATTTTAAATTTTCAGTTTGGGCCCAGTTTACCCTATTTAAGAAAATTTCAGTTTCAACTTTTCTATTTTCCACTCTAGGATAGCAGATTTTTATTCTACTACCCTGTGTTATATAGTTTGAGCTTCTTATCACCTGGATTCCTTTTTTGATATCCTGTAATTGGTATCATTCAGTCAGTAGGAGTAAGGAAGAGAAACCTAACAGAAGAGACTGCAATGAATGGAAATCAGTCCTTAACATAAAGAAGCATTATCTTTTTCTACATCATTTGATGCAGCATTCTAAAATTCAGGCAATAATCCAGAATAAAGGCAATTCATAACCTATACAGAGACCCAAGAAACATTTTCCTCTCTCCAAATACTTCTCTTAAATGTTATTTCTATGTTCTGTCCCATTTAAGTTCTCTGTGGATGTTTTGAATTAGCAGGGGGAATTAGTGAGGATACAAGAGAAGTCATACTGTTTTTTACCTTCATTAGCACTAATAAATCCTGTTGTGTGCAAATGAGCTTAAAATTCTCTATGCAATTAGCTTTCCATTTTACCTTGAATGTTTTAGTGCAGATTGTTAGCTAATCAAGCTGGGAAATTGAAATAGAGTATACACAAAATTGTTTATGAGTAATATTATAAACAAGCAGGGCAGATAGCACTGTACCTATTTTACTGCTATAATAAAATAAACAGTGATATCAGCATTGCATCCATTTATGTGTAATTGTACAAATTGCTAACTAGTCAGATGAGAAACACAATACTTGAAAGACCAATGTTCTTTCTATATGCTATTATCTTCGTGTATTTAGCTATATGTGTAAAGGATTTTAAGCCTTCAACACAAAGAATATGTGAATACAGACACACTTTTAAAAACATTTTGATAAAGGAAAGTGCATTTGTATTTGTTTAGTTTTGGTTTTGGGGGGTTTGGGGGGCTATAATATGTCTTAGGCATTTCTTTAAAAATACAGGCTTGGGCATGCATAATATGCATAATATTCACTGAAAAAACAAAACACTGTTTATCAAGCTAGATGCATTTATTACCTGAAATGATTTTGACATGCTCCACGCAGCAGGACCTCAGCTAGAATTGCACAAGTCTAGCGGAAAGACGTGAATTTTTTAAGAAGGTTGAGCATTTATAAGCATAGGGAGAAATGACATATTCTTAATTTTTAAAATAAGTTTAAAAACTTTCCACAAGTTTTATCTCGGATTTTATGAAGCCTAATGAGGGCTCAACAATGCATAATCTCTCTTGTCCGTGAAAATTCTGTTATGAGAAAGCTTTAAGACATAGAACAACAAGCACAAATTAGGATTGTGTGTCCTTAGAATAATTCATTTTTATTGTTTCTATTCTTTTTTTATTGAAGTATAATTGATATACAATATTTTATTAGTTATAGGTACAACATATTAATTTTAATGTTTCTGTGTTGTGAAATGATCTCTACAATAAGCCTAGTTACCATCTGTCATCATATGAAATTAATACAATATTAACTCTGTTCTCTGTGTTGTGGATTATATGCCCATGACTTAATTGGAAGTTTGTGATCCCCTTCACCTGTTTCATCCCAACCCAAACTGTTCCCTGTGGAAATCACTGGTCTCTACTCTGTATCTGTGATTATAGGTTTTGTTTTTTTTGTTGTTTGTTTGTTTTTAAATTACACATATAAATGAAGTCATGCAGTATATGTCTTCCTCTGATTTATTTCACTTAGCCTGGTACCCTCAGGACCCATCCATGTTATCACAAATTATAGGATTTTCTCTTTGTAAGGGCTGATTTACATTCTAATGTGTGTGCACATGCACGTGTGTGTGTGTGTGTCTGTGTGTGCATTTTCTTTATCTTTATCTATTTATCCATTGATAAACAGATAGAATGTTTCCATTCTTGATATCTTGGCTATTGTAACTAATGCTGAAATGAACCTGAGTTGCATATGTATTTTCAAATTAGTGTTTTCATTTTCTTTGGATAGATACCTGGTAGTAGAATTGCTGGATCATAGGATAATTCTTCTTTAAAATTGTTAAGGAATCTCCATAGTGTTTCCTGTAGTGGTTGCATCAATTTACATTCCCACCAACAGTGCATGAGGTTTTCCTTTTCTCCACATCCTCACCAACACTTGTCATTTCTTATCTTTTTAATACTAGCCATTCTGACTGGTGGGAGGTGATATTTCACTGTGGTTGGATTTGCATTTCCCTGATAATGAGTGACATTGAAAATCTTTTCATGTGTCTATTGGTCATCTGTGTGTCTTCCTTGGAAAAACTTTTATACATAGCATCTGCCCATTTTTATCTGTTTTTGTTACTGTTGTTATTGAGTTTTGTAAGTTCTTTATATATTTTGGAAATTAACCTCTTATCCAATATATGCTTGGCAAATATTTTCTCTGATTCAGGCGATTGCTTTTTCATTTTGAGTTTGATGTAGTCTCACTTGTTAACATAGCTTTTGTTTTCTTTGACTTTGGAATTGGATCCAAAAAACATTTCTCACACAAGTGACAATTTACTTAGCACCTGTTTTTTCATTTTGTTTTGTTTGTTTGTTGTTTCATTTTTGTTTTTGTTTTTTGAATGGGTTTTACAGTTTTAGGTCTTAAATTTAAGTCTTTATTCTTTTTTTATTTTATTTTTATGTATAATGTAAAATAATGGTTTTGTCAACACCATTTATTTAAAAACTTCTTTTATTAATATATATTCTTGTTTCCTAATTGACCATAAACGTGAGGGTTTATTTCTGAGGTCTCCATTCTGTTCCATTGACCAATGTGTCTGTTTATGACCATTTACACTGTTTTGATTACTACAGCTTTGGTTATCAAATTTGTTGTCCAACAGGCTGCCCAATTTGTTGACATATTCTTGTTCATAGTAGTCTCTGATGTTTCTTTGTATTTCTAGGTTATCAATTGTAAATTATCCTCTTTCATTTCTAATTTTATCTGTCTGGGCCCTCTTTTCTTTTTTTCTTGGTGAATTTAGCTAAAGATTTCCTAATTTTCTTGCTTTTCAGAGAACTGGCTCTTAGTTTTACTGATCTTTTCTATTGTCTTTTTAGTCTCCATATCATTTATTTCTGATCTGAACTTTATTATGTCCTTCTTTCTACTAACTATGGACTTTGTTCTTCTTTTTCTAGTTGCTTAATGTGTATAGTTAAATTGTTTGAGATTTCTGTTGTTCCTTAAGGTAGACCTCAGGAAACATCTGTCCAAACTCACAGAATATACAATGCTATAATCTTCTTCCTTAGAATTGCTTTCACTGCATTCCATAGAGTTGGGTATGTTGCATTTCTGTTTAATTTAACTCCAGGTATTTTCTTCTTTGATTTTTTTATAACACAGTAATTGTTCAGCAACATGTTGTTTAATCTCCGTTACTTATAATGGAGATTATAATTTACTTATAATTTTAATAATTTATAATTTTCTCTAGTTTTCTTCTTGTAATTGATTTCTAGTTTTATACTATTATGGTCAGAAAAGATGGTTGATATGATTTAAATTTTCTTGAATTTATTGAAACTTACTTTGTTGTCTAACATGTTTTTTGTCCAGGAGAATTTTCCAGATATAGCTCAGAAGAATGTGTATTCTGTTGCTTTTGGATGAAATGTCCTGCATATATCTTTTAAATCTATTTGTACTACTTTGTTGTTAAAAGCCAACAATCAATCTTTATTGATTTTCTATCTTATATAATTGATATAATTGAGGTGCTAAAGTTCCCTATAGTCCATAGTTTACATTAGGGCTCACTCTTGATGTCGTACATTCTATGAGTTTGGACAATATATTGTAACTTATATCAACCATATAGAATCATACAGAGTATTTTTATTGTCCTTAAAATCCTTCGTGTTCCACTTATATCACCCTGCTTCCACCCCCAAGTCTTGGCAACCACTGATGTTTTTATTCTCTGTGTAGTTCTGTCTTTTGCAGAGTGTCTTATAGTTGGAATCATACTGCAAGCAGCCTTCACAGGTTGGCTTCTTTCATTCAGTAGTATGCACTTAAGTTTTTTCCATGTATTTTAAGGCTCGATAACTCATTTCTTTTTAATGCTAGATAATATTTCATGGCCTAGATATACCACAGTTTATTTATCCATCCTCCTACCAAAGGACAATTTGGTTGCTTCCACGTTTTTGCACTTAGGAAAAATGCTGCTACAAACAGAGGTATATAAGCCATTGTATGGGCATGAGTTTTCAACTCCTTTAGAAAGATATAAAAAGGCAAAATTTCTGGATTCTATGGTTAGCGTAGGCTTAGTTTTGTGAGAAACTACCAAGCTGTCTTCCAAAGTGACTGTGCCATTTTTCATTAACAACAGTAATAAGAGTTCCTGTTGTTCCATATCCTCACCAGCATTTGGTGTTGTCATTATGGTGGTGTTGTGTAGTGGTATCTCATTGTTTTAATTTTGTTTGCTTATGGTTTTCTGTTTTGTTTGTTTTAAAGATTATTTATTTATTTATTTATTTAAGAGAGGGGTGGGGGAAAGCAGAGGGAGAGGGAGTGTGAGATTTCCTAACAGACTCCATAGAGCACAGAGCCCTATGCAGGGCTTGATCCCACAACCTGATATCGTGACCTGACCCAAAATCAAGAGTTCAACACCCAACTGACTGAGCCACTTACGTGCCCCAATTTAGTTTGCTTTTGACTTGGTGATAGACACACTTTTGCCTTAGCCATGTATGTATGTGGGCTGAAATGTGTTAATTAATAAGGCAATATAGGATACAAGTATAATTTATAATATGGCTTTCCTGACATTGTAAGTTTCAAGATGATTCAAATCGGCATATACTAATACTCAAAACTATGCATTAGATCAGAATCACAGCTTATTAAATTGAAGAGCTCCCCATAAAGCCAGAGGCTCATGTAAAACTAAGTTATGCTTTGGTCCTTAAGTTCTTGATCATAGCTTCAGTGAACAACAACAACAAAAATTTGAATAAACCTGCAACAAGTTATATATCAAATGATAGCTTTCATATTTTTAAAATGCCTTGGATAATTATAAAATTTAATGTCTATGAACATTTTGGTAAAACAATGTGGTAAAAGTGGGGAAAAGTGTTGGAGAGATATTTCAGTTAAGATATGAATTAATACTGTATAACTTGGTCCAATCAATCAATTTTTTAAAATTTTTTATTTTTTTATAAACATGTATTTTTATCCTCAGGGGTACAGGTCTGTGAATTGCCAGGTTTACACACTTCACAGCACTCACCAAAGCACATACCCTCCCCATTGTCCATAACCCCACCCCCCCTTCTTCCAACCCCCCTCCCCCCAGCAACCCTCAGTTTGTTTTGTAAGATTAAGAGTCACTTATGGTTTGTCTCCCTCCCGATCCCATCTTGTCTCCCTCCCAATCCCATCTTGTTTCATTGATTCTTCTCCTACCCACCTAAGCCCCCATGTTGCATCACCACTTCCTCATATCAGGGAGATCATATGATAGTTGTCTTTCTCTGCTTGACTTATTTCGCTATGCATGATATGCTCTAGTTCCATCCATGTTGTCGCAAATGGCAAGATTTCATTTCTTTTGATGGCTGCATAGTATTCCATTGTGTATATATATGTGTTAATGTGTTAATTAATAAGGCAATATAGGATACAAGTATAATTTATAATATGGCTTTCCTGACATTGTAAGTTTCAAGATGATCCATTCATCTGTTGATGGACATCTAGGTTCTTTCCATAGTTTGGCTATTGTGGACATTGCTGCTATAAACATTCGGGTGCACATGCCCCTTTGGATCACTACGTTTGTATCTTTAGGGTAAAACCCAGTAGTGCAATTGCTGGGTCATAGGGCAGTTCTATTTTCAACATTTTGGGGAACCTCCAACTAATTTGGAAGAAAAGGAAAAGAGAAAAAAAAAGAAATGCTCAGAAAGCTTTCAACCAAAGTACACATTTTCATGTGGTCCAGGCATCTGAACACTGATGCTATGCATTAAGTGAAGCTCCAGGCAGGAACCAGTCAAGATATTTTCATGCTTGATCTTTATAAGTAGCTCACAGGGCAACAGACAGAGACTCCACTGAAATATACCTGTAACCTTGAAGTCCCAGGGGCAGACAGTAAATACAATCTCCATATTTTTTTCTGTTTCTATCTTAAAAACACCAGAGCCACACTGTTACCCTTGAGAAAGAAAGACCAAAGGCATTATCCAGAATTGCTGATGAACAGGCCGCCCAAGGAGACCCCAGTTAGGTGCTAGAGACACTGCAGGCAGCTAAATAAGGAGCAGTTGCTCTACTAGCATTTCTGCAGCATGATTTCCAGTCTTGAAAAACTCTTGAACTTGATTACCAAAGTCTTTCAGAAATCTTGTCAAGGCATCTTGGCTATACCTGGATTGCCTGTGAATTTTGACGAACACCAAAGAAAATGAAACAAGTGACACAAGAAGAAAACTACTGAATTTTGCCCACTTCACACTTTTAGCACTTTTTTTTTTTTTTTTTTTTTTTTTTTTTGGTTAGTATTTCCTTAAACCGACCTAAAAGCTTGTAAGAAACATCTGTCTTAAGTTTATGGTTTGTTACCTTCTGCTTCCAATTTTCCTGAGCATTTATTCAGGTGATAAAGCCCCTGTTCTTTATTTCTCTCATGTCTATTATGTGTCATCTGGTAACGATATTACTTTTTCCAGCTTATATAGCTAATTTCCTTAGCTCAGAAAGTAGACTCTTGATCTCCTGTTACTTTGTATCCTAAGAAAGCACAATGGAGTATCTGTATTCAGAGGAGAAGCATCTGTTGCATGATTATTGATTGATGAAGATGAGAAATACTGACACAATACATGAGTTTATCACCAACACATACTAACACAAGAGAAAAAAAAAACAGATTATTCAAGGTGAATATACATCCCTCCCTTTGTGGATAAGTCATTTAGTCTGTAATTTCCTCTGCTTTTTTAGCTTTTCAATGACAACCAAACCAATGATATATCACCACAAGAATAGATGGAACAGTAACAATTTTAATGAACTAATGTCCACAAGTAGAGCAATTTAAATACTGCTTTTATGGGAGTGTCTTTCCATAAATTTTGTCTAAATTCAGTTTGTCAGAATGTAGTGTATTCTTTTGTTATAAAAAGTTTCTACTTAAGGAGGGCACATGATGTGATGAGCACTGGGTGTTATACACAACTAATGAACCATTGAACATTACACCAGAAACTAATGGTGTACTATATGTTCGCTATTGAATTTAAATACAATTAAAAAAAAAAGTTTCTACTCCAAGGAGCACCTGGGTGGCTCAGGAGGTTAAACAGCTGCCTTCCCAACTTCGGGTCATGATTCTCGGGTCCTGGGATTGGGTTCCCTGCTCAGTGGGGGGTCTGCTTCTCCCTCTCTCTCTGTCCCTCCCCCTGTTCTTGAGTACTTTCTCTCTCTCAAATAAATAAATAAAATCTTAAAAATATTTCTACTTAAAATTCATATTCAAATACTGTCAGCAAGAATTAAGTCAGAAAAAGTTGCAAAGAATAGAGGTAACACTTTGACAATAAAAGTATAATGTTTGAATACCAGTATTTTGTTATATTCCAAAGGAAGTTGGAAGCAGAACTATGAAAATTTACTAACATATTGTAAAAGGAGATTGATGACCCAGTAATGTAATAGTATGGCTACATCCAGCGTTCTTTCTTGCTTCCTCCTCTCTATAGATGGCTAAACTGCCTTATTCATTGTTACCAATAAATATTATCGGACATCCACAAAGTACCTCATATGTTGATATGGATTCATATAGCATGAATGTGTCTTATCCTCTCCCTAATATTTTTTAGAAAAGCCTAGTTAATGTGAAATTTAGAATTACTGCAGTGTTAGACACTTCTGCATTTTTAATTATGCAGCTTATTTGGTCTACCATAGTGAGGTTTAGGTTAAGTGGCAAAGAAAAAAGGAACATATTCAGGAAGAATATGTGTGTGTCTCCTTTAAGTGGGCAGATAACATATAAAAAGAGCCCCTCCTGCATTGGCACCTTTTTATAAACCAAATAAAATCACAAGAATTTGTTGTTGTTGTTGTTGTTTAAAAAATAAATCATATGCAAAGGGCATATGTTGTACTCCCAGAGAGTGGGAAAACACAAGGGCATCCACACATAATGAGAGATTTTTGACAAGCACCTTCTTGTTTAGATCATATTAGCATTTGGTCTTGTCGCAGACATTGTACAAGATAATTAAATCATTTAATTTGCAGCTGGATTGTTTAAGCTGTTCCTTCTATACCTCATTATTGAATGGTACTTAACTTCCATACGAATAATTTAAACAAAAATTCTGTCTTTGCTTTACATTGAGCTGAGACTGACTGCTCTCTAACGAGTAAATAAATAATCTAGCACCTTAATCACCGTTGTTATCCACCTGAAAAGGGCTCTGTGAACACCTCTGTGTTCTGCTACATATGTCACTCTCATTTTATTCAGTAACTTTAATTAGATTGGCATGTGAGAAAGAGGCTATAGGCTGTTTTCTTTGAGATGACAGGGACTAGTCAGTAGCAACAATTCTCTCCCTGAATGCTGAAGAGCCTATATAGTTAGGATGAACGAAACACACACTGGAGAAAGAAGAATCAAGAGATTAACAGGATCCTGATATAGGTCTGATGAAAATAGAAAAAGACTTTAGTGATTGTGCCAAAGTAAAATATGAGAAGCAGCTTTTCATTTGGGGACATTCATGAGGCAGAAGAGACTTTTCCCGCTCTTTAGGAAATTCTATTATTAGGATAGTGCATCATAACTGAGCCTAATAGAGGCATCATTATTTTCAATATTTTATACCAAATCAGAATTACAACATTTAAACTTTTTTCTTATTAATTCAGGGAAGATTAAGGATGGTGATAAAACTCTGAGTAAAAACCTAAATTAGTAGTCATTAGAAATGAAGAATGATAGACTGATAACATAATGATTAAGAAAACAATTATTAAGGTTTAACATTAGCAAGCAATAACATTGTCAAAGGTTAAATTTTGTTATGTTTATGATTTCTCTTTTTACCATGATCATATATACCTAAAATAGTATTATCTTGTAAATTAAGATTTAATACTGTTTCTTTTCCTTGATATAATAATTTATTCACAGGATTTAAAATAGGCAAAGATAGCAATATCCCCAGAAGTTTCCAAGGACAGATGAAATGAAAATAACAGGTCTGTTATTCAATTAAATAAAACATAAAACTTATAAAATTAATAGATCATTCAACTTTTTCATTTGAAAAGTGCATTGGAATCTCATTCATTAAATTTTGACTGTAAGAATTTATTCAAAGAGTACCTTTCTGAAAAATTATATGACTGCTGGTTTCATATCCACATCTCTTCTATCAGTGTAATTTACATTGATTAAAATTGGGTATATTTTATGCTTTCTGCTGCTGAATTTTTATGGTTTTGGAGCCAGAGTCTAGTTTCCTTGGAAATAGAATTTTAGGTCAAATGTAGGTTAAACATGGGCTCTAATTACTACTCAACTCTTTCCTTTCTGGGGAAAAAAAAAAAAGAACAAATTCCATTCAGCAAACCAAGTCACATAAGCAACAGCCATTTGAATGATTCAGAAAAATGTCTTCTCCAAGGAGTATAACTATTTATTCTAAAGTGGCAGCTACCACCCCATAGGGTTGTATGGAAGGGTGAAATGCACATGGAAACTAGCTTTTATATCTTGAAGGATTTATGTTTGATTCATAGATGATCCTCTTATTCAAAATCACAAAACATCATCTCTCTCTCTTTTTTTTTTAATTTATTTTTTATTTATTTTCAGCATAACAGTATTCATTGTTTTTGCACCACACCCAGTGCTCCATGCAATCTGTGCCCTCTCTAATACCCACCACCTGGTTCCCCCAACCTCCACCACCCCCCCCCCCGCCACTTCAAGCCCCTTCATCTCTCTCTTTTTTAAGTTTTTATTTATTTGACAGAAAGAGATCACAAATAGGCAGAGAGGCAGGCAGAGAGAGAGAGGAAGGGAAGCAGACCCCCTGCTGAGCAGAGAGCCCGATGCGGGACTCGATCCAAGGACCCTGAGATCATGACCTGATCCGAAGGCAGCGGCTTAACCCACTGAGCCACCCAGGTGCCCCAAAACATCATCTCTTAAAGAGGAAATATTAAATATATTTTGGTTGGTTCAGTTTCTTAAACACAGATATCCTTAAAACAAATAAATAGATTCACATTCTCATTTTCTATATGCTCTAAATTTTTTCATGCATTAATAAAGAATTATATGATTGTGAATTCTGACACTACAGACTACGTATCTAAATACAATTTTATTTTGTTTCATTTTGTTTCTTTCAGTGATATGGAGAATAATTTTAGGTTTTATTTTATTTTTTTTAAAGATTTTATTTATTTATTTGACATACAGAGTTCACAAGTAGGCAGAGAGGCAGGCAGAGAGAGAGGAGGAAGCAGGCTCCCCGCTGAGCAGAGAGAGCCAGGTGCGGGGCTTAGGACCCTGAGATCATGACCGGAGCCGAAGGCAGAGGCTTTAACCCACTGAGCCACCCAGGGGCCCAAATTTTAGGCTTTAGATTGAAGAGATTTGGAGATGAGTCCTGCCGCTTTAAATGCTTTTATAATCTTATTTAATAACCATAATGAACCTCAGTTTCTTCAAACTTTATAAATAGAAAAAGAGTACCAATGTTATGCAGTTTAAGAGAGGAAAGAAACAATTAAACATCTGATATACCAAGGCTATCAGTAAACAGTAGCTATTAAAAAGATACTTCTGTGTAAATTCAATCACTGACATTTAGGAAAAATATAATATAAATTCTCAAAACATTTTCTAATGTAGGACATTTCAAACTATCTGTAAAAGTGTTTTCTGGATCTGTGATACAGTATACTTGCCTAAATGTCATCCATGAATCCTAAAATATATAAAGTGTATAAATTATTTCAGAATACACATATTCTAGGTGTGCCCATGTGGTTTTAAGCATCTGCCTTTGGCAGCTCAGGTCATGATCCCAGGGTCCTGGGATGGAGCCCTGAAGTGAGCTCCCTGCTCAGTGGGGAGACTGCTTCTCCCTCTCCTTTGCGACTCTCTCTTGCTTGTGGTCTCTCGCTCTCTTTCTTTTTCTCAAATAAATAAAATCTTAAAAAAAAAAAAAAGAATGTCTATATTCTAAATACAAATATATTTTCAGAATTTTAGCACCAAGACAGGTAACAAGCCAGAAATGGAAGCTTGAGCCAAAAACACAAGTAACCCATATCTTTGAGGCCTGGAAATGCCCATACCTTGGATGTGGGTGAGAACATGAAGAATGAGAAGGAGGAGCTCTCCCATACTTGCCGCCAGCCTCTGCACATTCACACACGGTGAGGTCAGAAGAGTAAAGTAGGAGAGCAAGGCAGATGCTGGAAAGAGCACATTATTTATTCCCACCTACACTGTCCTTGTTTCCCAAAAAGTTCAAGATAGAAACTGACTCAATATGGCAAAGACTAGTCTAGTCCATTCAAGCTCCTTGCTCTTCGTACAGTAGAAATCAGACCAAAAAGCACACACTCTGGTTGACCGTAACTCACAGATAAATGAGATTTTTATAATAAAGGAAGTAGTGAAAACATTAAAAGAATACTTTAAATATATTTGAAACATAATTTCTAAACAAAAGTAGCAATGCCTAAAGGTACTAAAGCTACCCGTGCTATTAATTCTTTTTATTGTTCTTATGTTTTTGGATGTTAATTTTTTGCTGTAATTCTGTCTTACAAGTGCTTTTATAATCTCAAATTATTAGTTTTCACAAAGCATATTAGAGAATCACAACTTTTCCCCTCAACTTGTCTCCCTTAATGCTTCCTACAAAGTTTTAAACTTAATAGACCATCACTACATCCTTGTAAATTTACTTCATTTATGTTCATGAATTCTTCATTACAATGGCAATTTATCAATTGCTGAATCTTTTTGAATCATAACAACATTACTGATTATATTGTTTATATTTCCAGAACCCATCTCCACCTACAGTAAGTTTACCTTTCAAACATTTCCCTATCTGTGGATTATTAAGATTGATAATAATCCAAGATAGATTTCAGGCTCCAAATACTAACTACCAGACTATTCATCACTGAGTTTGTCCATTCGTGATTGACTTGTCTTTTGATAACTTACACATTTGGACTTGGCTTGGCTCTACCTTTGGACTTTTCTAACCTGCTGTTGAAAAAGGCCCTCATCTCTCTTACTTATACCTGTGTTTCATTCCCCCTTGAATTTAAAATAAAAGTAAAACATTGTTCATTGCTTTTATCTTAGCTCTGGGCAAAGAGTAAGTATTCAGTAGAGTCTTATTAATAGACTGCCTCACTCCCAAGTTAACTATTCATCTTCCCAACAGTGCTGTCTTTATAAATTTCTAGTGACACATTCTTACTCCTTTTATTTCCTTCACTCTGTTTTACTTTCAGAAAAAAAAAAAAAAGTTTACTTTTTCTTTTCTATATGGATTGGAAATAATCATGAGGTATAAGAGGTTGAAATGAAAATTTGGATTTCAAATTTATAACAACAATGATAAATGGAAATTTAACTACGTAATTTGTCTTTTGGGGACTTTATTTATTGAAATTTCTTCTGGAGCTTTTGGTGGAAAAATAGAGAGCATTACTATTCACCATAGCTAGTGTGTATATAAACTACAGGAAATTCTAGAAGTTAGAGATATGAGAATGATTATATATAATAATTGATTAGACATATAATCAATCTGCTCCTGAAATCCTCTTAGATTAGAAAGTGTCTGGAGGAAATACCTTGAGAAATATTTAGAAATAGACTATTAGACTTATGAGAATAAATGTCAGCAGAAACAAAAACAACCAGCTTTACTGGCTTTTAATTACCCTATTGGAGATAGAACAAAGGTCCTTTTACATTGTGGGGCAAAGAAAAAAAAGGGAAGAGAGTGAAGGCAAAGAGGGACTGTTGTCTCAGGAGGGTGGCCTTACAGGGGTTTCTGTCCCTCCTCCAGGAATAAGTTTTTTCCCCTGTGTTCCTAATCCCTTCTGCGTGTGTCCTTCAGTATTCCCAGTCTATATCCTCCTATGCCCTTTGTTTTTCATTATTGTGTCAGAGAGAAGAACAATTTGGTGATATGATGGGGTGAAAGGAGCTAAGGAAATATGAACAGAAGCTACTCTAAGAAACTGGGCACATCTATGGGTAGCATGAGGAAAGGTTGAAATGTTGGAAGAAAAGGAATATGGAAATTGTCAAAAATGAAGACAGTATGGTGAAAGAATACAGTAGCTCCATCAAGGTGAAATCCAGAGACAAACTTGATTGTTTTTTTAACAAATTAGGAGCCTGTGAGAAAGAATTAGTTATAAAGTATGAAACATTAAAAAAAAATCACTCCAAGTGTTGCCTCTATTAATAATCATTATCTACTAAATGTAATCTCAAGAATTTATTTTTTCATAAAAACAAATAGATAAATAAAAAGTATTTTTAAACAATGAGGCCACTCTTACTTAATTTTTTTTTACTTGACTTTGAGAAAGGTAAAAAGACCTGAAAGAGAACAAATGAAATTATAACTGCTAGAATCCAGATAATTTTTATAAATTACTTTATACACTCTCAAAATCACACACACACAGTCACAGATACTCACACACACACACAGACACACAAACACAAACATACACACATTCACACAACAATATTAATAAATGTGAAATTAAGCTTTAAAAACTATTTTTGTGGAGAAACAAACACTCCTATAAATTGCTGGTTGGAATGCAAAGTAGTGCAGCAAGTTTGAAAGACAATTTAGAGTTTTTTTTTTAAAGTAAATATAATTTTGCCATATGATCTAGTATCATCCTTCTTAGTATTTACAAAGGAACTGAAAACTGTGTCCACACAAAAAACCTGTCTCTGATGCATAAAGCAGTTTAATTCATAATTGTCCAAACTTAGAAACAACTAAGATGTGAATAGATAAATAAACTGTGGTAAACCAAACATTACTTAGCCCTAAAACAAAATGAGCTAACAAGCCATGAAAAGATATGGGGGAAATGTAATTGCATATTACAAAGTAAAAGAAGCTAATCTAAGAAGGCTACATACTATAGGATTCTAACCACATGAAATTCTGGAAAAAGGGAAACTATGGAGACAATTGAACAGATTAATGTTTGCCAGGGATACCCAGGGGAGAGATGAATAGGTGGAACACAGAAGCTTTTAAGGACAGTAAAAATACTCCGTATGATATTATAATGATGGAGACATGTCATGGGATTGAACCCCACATCAGGCTCCCTGTTCAGTGTGGAGTCTGCTTCTCTCTCTCCTGCTTGTGCTCTCTCTCTCAAATAAATAAGTGAAATCTTTTAAAAAATGAAATAAAATTTAAAATATATATACTTTTCCAATTCTTGAATTTTATGTATAGATGTTTAATTCTCATTTGAGAGATTAAAGAATGTAGACACTAACATTTCTTCCTACTTCAAAGATACCCTGACAATTCATAGGTAGTTTTTATTCAACTTTGAGTGACTATTTTATCTTGTTTTTGTTTTGTTTTGAAAAGATGGAGGGAGTTGGAGACCTCATATGAAGCAGCCCGTATTTTCAATTCTGGTTCTTTCAATCTTGCTAACAATACTATAATGTTCTCTGTCTTCCTGTAATCTCTCACTGTTTTCAGCCTCTACACCTTTGCAGAGCTTTCTTTGGTGGTCATCTGAATATTTCTTTTTATGTCCATTATAGACCACAGCTCACCTTTGGCAATTTCCTTCAGGTTAGAGGTATATCACAGATGATGAAGGTGGCATATCTGCATTATTTTTCCTTTAGATCCTACTTCTCTATCTTGTGATATGGGTCCCAGTGCAAATGAGGACATTTTCTATTGTCTTTTAGTTCATCCCAGGTGCAGGATAAGTTTCTTTAAAGGATTAGCCAGTGGACCTTTCATGAGTTTTAAACTATCAGAGAAATTTCCAACCTTCCCAATACTTAAGGAGATATGTACATGTTCTCAATATCCTTCATAATTTTGGTTTAAATTCCACTATTTTGGAAAATTCCTCATAGTTCTTTTGTTTTATTTTGTTTGTTTATGGTTGTATATTAAAGATAAATTATCTATGATTTTTTTTTTCTTTTTAGAGAGTGTCCTTCCAGATATTAGAGGCAGGAATAGAAGTAAAATTTTTACTTTCCAACTAATCTTTGACAAAGCAGAAAAAAATATACAGTGGAAAAAGACAGTCTCTTCAATAAATGATGCTGGGAAAATTGGACAGCTATGTGTAGAATAATGAAACTCGACCATTCTCTTACACCATACACAAAGAAACACTCGAAATGGATAAAAGACCTCAACGTGAGGCAGGAATCCATCAGATTCCTAGAGGAAAACATAGACAGTAACGTCTTTGATATCAGCCACAGCAACTTCTTTCAATATATGTCTCCAAAGGCAAAAGAAACAAAAAAGAAAATGAACTTTTGGGACTTTATCAAGATCAAAAGCTTCTGCACAGCAAAGGAAACAGTCAACAAAACAAAGAGGCAACCCACGGAATGGGAGAAGATATTAGCAAATGACACTACAGACAAAGGGCTGATATCCAAAAAAAAGGGGGGGAGGGGCTGATAGCCAAGATCTATAAAGAACTCCTCAAACTCAACCCACACAGAACAGATGATCATGTCAAAAAATGGGCAGATAACATGGACAAACACTTCTCCAAAGAAGACATACAAATGGCTAACAGACACATGAAAAAATGTGCATCATCCCTAGTCATGAGGGAGATTCAAAGCAAAATCACATTGAGATACCACCTTACACCAGTTAGAATGGCCAAAATTAACAAGATATTAAATAACATGTGTCGGAGAGGATGTGGAGAAAGCGGAACCCTCTTGCGCTGTTGGTGGGAATAAAAGTTGGTGCAGCCACTCTGGAAAACAGCATGGAGGTTCCTCAAAATGTTGAAAATAGAACTGCCCTATGACCCAGCAATTGCACTATTGGGTATTTACCCTAAGGATACAAACGTAGTGATCCAAAGGGGCACATGCACCCGAATGTTTATAGCAGCAATGTCCACAATAGCCAAACTATGGAAAGAACCTAGATGTCCATCAACAGATGAATGGATCAAGAAGATGTGGTATATATACACAATGGAATACTATGCAGCCATCAAAAGAAATGAAATCTTGCCATTTGCGACAACATGGATGGAACTAGAGCGTATCATGCTTAGCGAAATAAGTTAAGCAGAGAAAGACAGCTATCATATGATCTCCCTGATATGAGGAAGTGGTGATGCAACATGGGGGCTTAAGTGGGTAGGAGAAGAATAAATGAAACAAGATGGGATTGGGAGGGAGACAAACCATAAGTGACTCTTAATCTCACAAAACAAACTGAGGGTTGCTGGGGGGAGGGGGTTTGGGAGAAGGGGGTGGGATTATGGACATTGGGGAGGGTATGTGCTTTGGTGAGTGCTGTGAAGTGTGTAAACCTGGTGATTCACAGACCTGTACTCCTGGGGATAAAAATATATGTTTATAAAAAATAAAAAATTAATTAAAAAAAAAGAAAAAAGAAAAAGAAATTAAAAATAGAGATTCCCTATGCCCCTGCATTTGCATTACTGGGTATTTACCCCAAAGATACAGATGTAGTGAAAAGAAGGGCCATCTGTACCCCAATGTTCATAGCAGTAATGGCCACAGTCACCAAACTGTAGAAAGAACCAAGATGCCCTTCAACAGACGAATGGATAAAGAAAATATGGTCCATGTATAGTATGGAGCATTATGCCTCAATTAGAAAGGATAAATACCCAACTTTTGTATCAACATGGACGGGACTGGAAGAGGTTATGCTGAGTGAAATAAGTCAAGCAGAAAGGGTCAGTTATTATATGGTTTCACTTATTTGTGGAGCATAACGAATAACATGGAGGACATGGGGAGATGGAGAGGAGAAGAGAGTTGGGGAAAATTGGAGGGGGAGATGAACCATGAGAGACTGTGGACTCTGAGAAACAAACTGAGGGTTTTGGAGGGGGGTGGGTGGGAGGTTGGTTGAGCCTGGTGGTGAGTATTATGGAGGGCACATATTGCATGGAGCACTGGGTGTGGTGCATAAACATGAATTCTGGAACACTGAAAAGAAATTTTAAAAAAATAAATAAAAATTTAAAAAAAAAGTTTTTACCTCCTCCACATTTTTTTTTTCAGGAGTTCCACAAAATTTTCTGAATAGTTAAAATGATGAATGAGGCATCTTAAGTTACTTTCCTTCTCTATTTTCTTTTTCTCCAACCAAACCACTGTAAATAAGTGGAATTATTGATATTTTCTTCTTTAAATTTGTCTTTCTAAAATGATAAGTACTCACTGTTTTAAAAAAATAGACAAATTATCAATAAAACCTAACCAATTTTGAGAACCAAATGAATAGATTCCTTTAAATTTGTCAATGCCTTGTGAACAAATATTATTAAAAGATAATAGTGATTTAGGTCTTGATCAGTAAAAAATGATCTTTGCAGTTTTATAATGTGAAGAATATGTTATTTTCTTTTGTTAAGAACTTGTAATTCTAACAGTCAAACCTTAGCCTTAAAAAAGCTAATTGTTTCAAAACAATTAACTGTTAAGTAGAACCCATAGCTGTATTTAAAAAAAAATTCAGAAAATTATCAGAGGAAAATAGATTGAAGTTACTTTCTAGAACTGGATTAATAATTTCTAAAAACAAACAAAAAAGCGAGAAGGTAAGAAACAAAGAAACCATTTTTATGATGAAATAACTTTCTTATAATTAGTTATAATTAACATTTTAAATATGTTTCCAAGTTATTTTAAGCTTAAATTTGTACATTATAAATATATCTACTGGATCATTTAAGAAGAGCATACCAGGATCCTAGTGGTTAATTTTTTTTATGTTCAAAGAATATAAAATATAATAGAAACTCTCAAAATTGTACTGCCTGTTCTCTTTTTATTAGTTCTATATAACAAGAAGGTGTTGAAATTACAATATAGTATTTAAAATGCAGCCATAAATTTTATAAATATGCCCTATAATGTTTTTGAATTGTACTTGTAATTCTCATGAGAGATATATCCTGTAAGAGTAGGTATCTCTAAAAAAATATCTTGAAGGCAATGTTCCATTGGTAGAAGAATAAAATGGTATTTAAAGTGATACTATTTTTTTTCAAAAAGACTAGCTATAACAGATTTATTAAAATTTCAGTGTTAACTTTATGAAAATCATACACCAAAGCAGAAACTCAAAACAATAATAGTTCAAAATAATATAATCCACCATGATAAGTAGCTATTTATTACTTTCTATGCAAACTGGGAAATAAAGAGAATAGATGGATACTATCTTTGCAGCATGAAACTGTAAGTTCTATAATATGTTGTTGAATAAAGAGAAATTACTAATTATCAAGAAGGACTTTAGTGCATTTCTTAACACTTTATTCAGTGAATCTATTTTTGCTCTACTTTAGGTCAAGCAAATGGTAAATTCTTGGAAAACAGAAGTGAATGATACTTATTTCAATAACTATCTACCATCTATTTCCTGTTCTCAAGAACTTCACGCACTATTGAAGCTTATACACAAATAAACTCCATACAATAAATATACTAGAACAAGGGAGCCAAGTAGATGCAAAGGAAGTACACTGGCTTCATTGGTTTGGGAAGACTTTGGAACAGGTGGGCTGTAGATGAATGGAAGACACATGTCTTAGACTGAGACTGGAGACTAAAACAGCATACTGTGCAAGGGTCCATACAGGAATGAAATCTTTGGTCTGAGAAGATATATGCTCCCAAGTCAAGACAAGAGTAAGAGAATAGGTTTGAGAGGAAAGAAGGTTGGTATTTAAAGACATGGGACTAATTAAATAAACTGCTTAGGCACAAGGAGAAATTTGTGCCATTTTCCATGATGCCGACAATTTCAAAAGGGAAGGCTTGGTGATTGTGTCAGCAACTGATTCAAAACTACAAATAAAGGGCCAGATTTTAGGCTATAAATTCCATTTATTTAGTATTTTCAAAATATTTTTTGAAAAACTATTTCACATATGACTTTTGTCTTGGTTCCAAATCTACACAGATGAAAAATATGGTAATGTCTTCAAGGATTCCTAATATAAAGAGGATGAGGATGATATTGTTACTATATTACATATATAGTATAATTATCTTATAGCTAACATCCACATAGCCTTTAATATATGTTAACTCACTTAATTTCTTAAGCTTATATATAGGATAGGTGCTAGTATACCAACCATGTTATGGCTGAGAGAAATAAAACAAGACAAAATAATTTTCTAATGTTACAACACTAGCTGGGTGGCAAAGTCAGAATTCCAAACTAGGGATTTTGGTACCAGAGTTCATCCTTTTAATAATTAAACAATAAGAAAATAGGATAAGATAAAATTAAAAAAGTGTAAGCTTAGTTCATGATGTCATGGAGGCTCAAGTGAGGGGCAGCTAATTCAGTGTACAAAGACTCTGTAACTTTGACATTATTGCTGAAGATTAAAGAAGATGTAGGCATAAAGATGAGGAGGAGATAACACTTTGAGCCAAGAACTGTTAAGTCCAAAGCCATACACTTTGCAAACAGTAACAATTAGGGAAATATAACGGAGCTAATGATACCTATTTTTGTTGCAAGCAATGAAACAAATTATGGGGGTGTGCAAGGAATCTACAGATTTTATGATTAAAAAATAGAGAATCCATAAAGGATATGCTGAGTGATTTTAATATGTGTGTATATAACTATTATTTTAGAATTAAAAGATTCATACTGTTTACAGTCAATAGCAATTTATCATGTTTGAAAATAAATATTAAGTATAGTTTTGGTATAGTAGAGTACAGAATTCATCAGTTATTTTGATTCTACTTTGCTGAGTCAATAGACTACAGTAAACAGTGTGGCAATTAGGGTTTAACACTGATACACGTTTATAATTTTTTTTTTTCAGTTTATCTGGGGAAACTCATGTTTAACTAGTGTTAGAAAGTTATGCTAACTACTCGCTAATATATGTAAGGGCATGAAAATTAATTCACCATCGAATATTCTTTGTAGCCCAACAATGTGTTAGGTAATATGAATGGAAATGTTAAGTTAGAAACAATTAATTTTCCTAAAGGACTTTCAGTGTACTCTCTGGGTGCATATATAGCTATGAAACACACTAGATTGTGGTCAGGATCTTGGAGCGGTTCAAAGAGCCATTGTAATTCAAATGATTAAAAAATTACTCTAGATGCCTGGGGGAAAACAAGGATACTTTAAAATTATGAGGAGAACAAAATGGTAAAATGCACAGTTCCAAATACTCATTTCTCCACATCCACACAGAAGCATGAGTAGAAATAGTCAGGATCAACTTTATCAGAAAACAGTAAAAGATTTATAGCCAAATGAATGCTGAATCAAGAAACAGGCAATTTAGAGGTCGTAGGGTAGCTTTGTGGTATTTTTTTACTTGCCCTTGTGATACCCCCTTTCCAGATCAACAGCAGTGCTGAAGAGAGAAGACCATGTTTCTGGTGGTCCCTGGCTTCAGAGGAAGTATAGCAGATATTATTCTCAAATTATTATGCTGTCTTCTTCAAACCCATCTAGGGACTACCTGAAGGACTTAAGCAAGGTGCTTATCTCTGTTTTATCTAAAATAGAACTCACTCAGGGTGGACAAGCACTAGGCATTGCTTGAAAACATTATTAGTCAAATGAAAAAGTTGAAACCATCTGAGGTAAAAGATTATAGTTGAAATACATAATAGACTTAAGGTCTGAAAAGAAAATCTGAGGAGACAATTTCTTTGAAAAAGTAGGGCATTTAGAAACACCTATATATACTAGGGAAACTGGGAAGCCATGCACATGCCCAGGACAGGGTACACTACGAGGAAGACCAGAAAGAACTCCAGAATTGTACAACTGGCTGATTCTAGGTATGGGGCAAGTGGGAAATGAAGTCTAAAGCAGAAAGTTAAACCATGAGGCCAAGTGTTAAAGGAAGCCAATTGTCAAAGACAGAGAATATATTTTGCTATTGTTTTGTTCCAGGCATCCAAAGAAATCTTTATTAAAACAATAGCTGAACACATGCTAAATGAACAGAGAATTCACTGACCACATACACCAAGGAATATAGTCCTTTGCAAAAATAATTTGGAAAAGTTACTAAATAGAAAGCTGCAGCCTATGCTTATCAACAAGAACAAACTCTGAGGAGTGAGGAGAATTTGAGAGCCAGATTTATCACAGTATAATGTCTAAATATTTCATTTTAAAAATAAAATCACAAAGTATACCAAAAAAATACCAAAACAAAACAGGAAAACCTGATTTTAAGGTATTTAAAGGTAAAAAAAAAAAAAAATGACAGAAACCATCCCTCGGGAAGACCAGGCATTGAATTTTCTGCATAAATGCTTTAAATCAACTATTAAATGAAACAAACCAAAACCTAAAAGAATCTGTGAATGAAAAATTAAGGGAAACAGTAAAATGACAGATGAGTAAGATGAGAATATAGTCAAAGAAATAGAAGTTATAAAAAAGGAACCAAATAAAAATCCTATAACTGAAAAGTAAAATAACTAAAACTTAAAAAATCTTGGAGGCATTCCACAGCAGAGTTAAACAGGCAGAAGAAAAAAATAACTAAATTTGAAATAGGATGATAAAAATTTTCCAGTTTGAAGCAAAAGAAGATAAAAGGATGAAGAACTGTGAACAAAAACAATTCATCAAGTAGAATGAAATACTCAGTAAGGGAATCTCAGAAGGAGAGAAGCTGGAGAAAAGGACAGAAAGAGTAAAATTATGACCAGAAACAATCTAACTTTAATAAAAAACGTGAATTTTGGGGCGCCTGGGTGGCTCAGTGGGTTAAGCCGCTGCCTTCGGCTCAGGTCATGATCTCAAGATCCTGGGGTTGAGTCCCGCATCGGGCTCTCTGCTCAGCAGGGAGCCTGTTCCCTCTCTCTCTCTCTGCCTGCCTCTCCATCTACTTGTGATTTCTCTCTGTCAAATAAATAAATAAAATTTAAAAAAAAAACACGTGAATTTTACATATTAACTCAGCAAACAAGCAGAATGATCACAAAGAGATGTGTATCAAAATATAATTAAACTGTTAAAAGACACATAGAATCTTGAAAAGAGCAAAAAATAAGTTCCTTGTCACGCACAAGTGATCCTCAAAAATATTAATAACTGATTTTTCATCAGAAACCATGGGGAACAGAGGGCAGTGTGTTTACATATTTATTTAAAGTGCTGAGAGAGGTCACCTGGGCGGTTCAGTCAGTTAAGCAGCTGCCTTTGACTCATGTCATGATCTCAGGGTCCTGTGATAGAGCCTGTGTCAAGCTCCCTGCTCAATGCCTCTGTGTTGGAGTGTGCTTCTCTCTCTCCCTCTGCCCCTCCCCCCCACCTCTGTTCACACTCCAGCTCTCTCTTTCAAATAAACAAAAAAATCTTAAAAAAAAAAATAAAGTACTGAAAGATAAATATTATCAACAACTTTATGTTTGGGAAAATGAACAAGAATTTAAGACATTGACAAATAAATGAAAATATGCCATCAACTTTTGGGGGATTCAGTAAAAGCAATATTTAGAGGTAAATTTATAGCATTGAATACCTATATTAAAAAAGAAGAATAAAATCAATAATGTAAGTATCTTAGAAAACTAGAATGAAAAGAAAAATTGAATCCAAAGTAGAAGAAATTAAATAATAAGAATTAGAGCAGAAATTGAAAACCAGAAGTTGGTAGAAAAATTCAATGAAAAAAAGATTGCTTCTATAAAAACTTAGCAAAACTGACAAATCTCTAACTAGACTAATAGGGAAAAAAGACATAAATAACTAAAATAAAAATAAAAATGGGGACATTACAATCAACTCTACAGAAATATAAAAGCTTATAAGAATACTATGATCAGATGCCTGGGTGGCTCAGTCAGTTAAGAATACTATGATCAATTGCAAGTCAACAAATAAAATAAATTACATGAAATAGACAAATTCCTAGAAATATACAATTACCAAAACTAATCCAAAATAAATAGAAAATCTAAAGGATTCCTAACAAGTGAAGATATTAAATTCATTTTTTTAAAAAAGTTTAGGACTAGAAGACTTCACTGATGAATTTTACCAACAATTTAAAGAATAATTAACACCATTTCATCTCAAACTCTTGGGGAAAAAAAAAAAAAGGCAGGAACATTTCCTAACTCATTGTAGGCTAGCGTTATACTAATACCAAAGCCAAATAGGGAAAAGAAAAGAAACCCAGAGATCATTATCCCTTACAAACACAGACATTAAAATCCTCAACAGAAATACCAGTAACTATGCATCTAACAATATGTCAAGGGATTTTCAGCATAATAAAATCAATGTAATGTGCTATATAATAAAAAAAGGGGACAAAAAAAATCATTCTCTCAATTGAAGCAGGAAACCATTTGACATATCCCAACACACTTTCATGACAAAACTCTATGGTCAATTAATCTTCGACAAAACAGGAAAAAATATACAGTGGAAAAAAGACAGTCTCTTCAATAAATGGTGCTGGGAAAACTGGATAGCTAGATGTAGAAGAATGAAACTTGACCATTCTCTTACACTGTACACAAAGATAAACTCAAAATGGATAAAAGACCTCAACGTGAGAGAGGAATCCATCAGAATCCTAGAGGAGAACATAGGCAGTAATCTCTTCGATATCAGCCACGGCAGCTTCTTTCAAGATATGTCTCCAAAGGCAAAGGAAACAAAAGCGAAGATGAACTTTTGGGACTTCATCAAAATCAAAAGCTTCTGCACAGCAAAGGAAACAGTCAAGAAAACAAAGAGGCACAAGAAAACAAAGAGGCAACCCACAGAATGGGAGAAGATATTTGCAAATGACAGTATAAACAAAAGATTGATATCCAGGATCTATAAAGAACTCCTCAAACCCAACACACACAAAACAGATAATCATATCAAAAAAATGGGCAGAAGATATGAACAGAGACTTCTCCAATGAAGACATACAAATGGCTATCAGACACATGAAAAAATGTTCATCATCACTAGCCCTCAGGGAGATTCAAATTAAAACCACATTGAGATATCACCTTACACCAGTTAGAATGGCCAAAATTAACAAGACAGGAAACAACATGTGTTGGAGGGGATGTGGAGAAAGGGGAACCCTCTTACACTGTTGGTGGGAAAGCAAGTTGGTGCAGCCTCTTTGGAGAACAGTGTGGAGATTCCTCAAGAAATTAAAAATAGAACTTCCCTATGATCCTGCAATTGCACTCCTGGGTATTTACCCCAAAGATACAGATGTCATGAAAAGAAGGGCCATCTGTACCCCAATGTTTATAGCAGCAATGGCCACGGTCACCAAACTGTGGAAAGAACCAAGATGTCCTTCAACAGACGAATGGATAAGGAAAATGTGGTCCATATACACTATGGAGTATTATACCTCCATCAGAAAGGATGAATACCCAACTTTTGTATCAACATGGACGGGACTGGAAGAGATTATGCTGAGTGAAATAAGTCAAGCAGAGAGAGTCAATTAGCATATGGTTTCACTTATTTGTGGAGCATAACAAATACCATGGGGGACAAGGGGTGTTAGAGAGGAGAAGGGAGTTGGGGTAAATTGGAAGGGGAGGTGAATCATGAGAGACTATGGACTCTGAAAAACAATCTGAGAGGTTTGAAGTGGCGGGGGGGAGGGAGGTTGGGGTACCAGGTGGTGGGTATTATGGAGGGCACAGATTGCATGGAGCACTGGGTGTGGTGAAAAAAATAATAAATACTGTTATGCTGAAAATAAATAAATAAATTACTTAAAACACTTAGAAAACTAGAAACAGAAATGCAAATAAAAACCCAGTTATGTACTACTGCACACTCACTAGGATGTTTATTAAAAAAATAGAAAATACTGAGTGCTAATGAGGATGTGGAGAAATTAACATCCTAGTATATGTCTGGTGGAAATGCAAAAATGTTTCAGCAGCTGCTGAAACAAACAGTTTGGGAGTTCTCCAAAAGTTAAACATAGAATTACCATATGACCCAGCAATTCCTCTCCTCAATTTATACTCAAAATAATTTAAAACATGTACTCAAACAAGTATATGTGTATGCATGTTCATAGTAATACAATTCACAATAGCCAAAAGGTAGGGATGGCTCAAATGTCCTTCAAATGATAAATGTAGAAACAAATTGATGTATATATACACACAATGAAATATTATCCAATTATAAAAGGAACAAAGTATTATTACATGCTACAACATAGATGAATCTCTAAAACATTATCCTATGTGAAAGAAAATAAACACAAAAGTTCACATATTGCATGATTCTATTAATATAAGTCCCGGAATAGACAATTGCATACAAAGAGAATGCAGATTGGGAATTGCTAGGAACTGGAAGGAGAGAGTTGGTAGAAAATGCTATATCAGTGAGAGGTTTTTCTTTAGAGTGGGGAGGTATCTTGGAACTAGAGAAAAGTGGTGGTTGCAAACATTGTGAATGCACTAAATGTCACTGACTTTTCACTTCAAAATGGTTATTTTTAGGTTAATTTTGCCTCAATGAATCATTTTTACTATAGCAGAAGCATATCAAAATCCTCATAAATTGATAAAATTATAAAGCTCAATCTCCTTAAATTACTAAAATATTATAATAGAAATCTTCATATGAAGCAAAATATCAAAAAATTCTCACATATTTATTGTTTCTGACAACACACGCAGAAATGGAATAAAGCCTCCTTTTTTATTGAGCCATGGAGTTTCTAAGCTGTGGGACTGATGTGTTATGACTAATACAGAGGTTATTCGAAATGTGTATATCTCACCTATTGAAAACGTGGATATGAAATGGTACACGCAACATGTTCTTTTCACGTGAAGCAGGCTAGAGGGAAGGAGCTTCAGAAGATGGATGCGCCCAGACACTCAGGCTGTCATCCACATGAATCTACAGAGTGGATCTGGGCACCCACAGAGTAAGTAATACTGTTATACTCTGTAGCACTCTGCTACTGTGAATTAGTTATATTGGATTAGGATACATAATGTCTACACTTTTGTGCTCACAGTTCATTGTGGCTTAGAAACAACTATATTAGCAGTAGTTATTCCTTTGTTTCCCATAAAAATGCAGAAATGGTGGTTTGTCTCATTCCTTTCAGCGTGAATTCAGCGAGATTCTTTGAATAGGAAAGGAATCATACTAGAACAATCCCTTCCTATTCTCAGAATGGGAATTGTTGGAGACTGAGTTGATAATAAAATAACTGAATCAGCGTGAGGTAACCTCTCTACTTGAAAGGTTTGGCAAAGCAGTCAAAGCGGTGCTAAATGATCTGTCAGGCAACTCATTTAAACTAAGTCTCAAGGAGAGAAGTATTTAATATAAAATGGATTTTGAAAGGTCAGAGAATAAAAGGGCTTGACAAAATTTTCACTGAAGAGGAAATTAGGAGAGAGTACCAGTTCAAAATGAAATCTCTGCATAGTAACCTGATTATCCAGAAGTGGATTATTCAATTTTATGTTAACCTGTTTGTTTTCTCCCTGTTCCTCTAGGATTGTCCAATTCACTGCTTATTATTATTTGAATACCAGCATGACAAAACATAAGTAATTAATGAACTTGATGGTGTGTGCAAACTGCCATGGATTTCAAGTCCTACTCAGAGCCAAGAGACACAATTCTTGAAAGAAGGAAGTTATTGCTCCAGTAACCATATTCAGTGTATGTTAGCATTTGTATCCAAACTGGCTATTCACAATGCTGGGTCCAATGATTAAAAGTAGGGAAGGATTATGAGCATCTTTACCAATAACTTTATTGCTAAGACTTTAAGTAACCAAAATTTGTCTCTTAAATATTTATTCACAAACAGGCAAAATAGTTACACAACTTGTCTTGTTGTAACTCAAAATATACTTCAATTATATGGAAAAATAGCCTTATCATATATTCTACTATATGTAGTGTTAAAAGAAAAATATTGCCAAAATGATTATTCATAGCATAATCTTATAATTTATTGTTGAAGTATTAACATTTGACTGTTAAAGGGAAATGCTAGTAATCATAATGCCACCATATTAATTTGTAAACTGATCCTATCCCAAGCAAAATTTGGATGTTTGGTCATCTTAGTTATATGTAAAATAATCAGTTTAAATAAGGATAAATAAGGGCTTCTAATTATACTTTGTAATCTAACATAAGTCTGTTGATTAATATTCATATTTATCTAATTATAATCTGTATGCCCCAATGTCTGAGAAATACAAATAATAATCTAAGATAATTTCATAAAATGATTCAAAGAATTAAAAATCCTATAGATACTTGAGCCAAATTAATAGAACATTAAATATAGCTAAGTAAAACAGAGCATACATGTAAAGCAATGAATATACTGATAAGAACCAAGAGATCAACTGAACTTGAGAGCAAATGAAAATTAGTTTCACTTGAGAACAAATGAAAATAACAACAAAAGGAATACAAATCAGTAAATAATACAGACTTTAATTTTAATAGCAAATTAAAACAATTACACTAATGAAGTAATGAAAGTGATATTTATTAAAACTAAAGTTATTTCAGTATTTGTGTAATTCAGACTGTCTACCAGTCTTCATGTCTGTGAAAAGAAAAATGGTAATAGAAATATTAAGGAAGTTGATAAACTCTCACCTAAAAAGATCTCTATTTACAGTAAAGACATTAATTTATTTTATCTTTTTAAGGTTTTATTTATTTATTTATTTAAGACACAGATAGAGAGTGAGCATCAGCTGAGGGGAAGGGCAGAAGCAGGCTCCCTGCTAGCAGGAAGCCTGATGCTAGAGCCCAGGACCCTGGGATCATGACCTGAGCTGAAGGCAGACACTTAACTGACTAAGTCACCCAGGCGGCTCCAAAATTTATTTATTTTAAAAGTGGTAAATATGTCCACTATATAATTTTTAGATTTAAGCAATGCATAAATAACTATCACAGTATATATTTTAAACTGAAAATATTCAGACAGGTAAACCAAAATAACATAAAAGTTATATATGAAGGAAGGAATACATATTGTTCAAAACAGGTTAAAATATGAGACTCCATACTATGTGATTTTGTTATAGAGTGTGTGAATGGTTCACAAGCATTGTAGTGCATGATAGCATCAATGGATTTCCACTTTTACATAAGATGTCACTTATAAAGAAGATAATTTAAATTACAAATAGTCCTTTAATTTCTAGCTTTCTAGAGTGTTTTATTTATAAGGCACTTTTATTCTATCCTATGTAAATTCTCTCCAACCTGGATAGACATGACTTCAGAAGATATCTACTGTAAAGCTATAATAATATGATCTATATTAAAAATACATAATAATGTTGAAGAGAGTAGGCCTTATATAGAATAATATATTTTAGTGAATTCCATTTTAGCAAGCCATTTTAATTTAAAACTTTAGAATTAATTTTATATTTGAAAACATTTACCGATCTGGAATTCATAGTCTGAGAGGCAACGTGTTGGTAATACTAGATAAGATTTGATGTAGGAAAACTCTCCAAATTTTAGAGGCTTAATACAAAGTAAGTTTATTTCAAATTCATAATATGTGCCCCAAGGCAGCCAGATGGAATCCTACCACATGGAGATATTTGGGTACCCAGGATACTGGAAACTCCTAGTGCATTGTGTTGAACATATGGCCTCCCTGGTCACAATAACAGGGAAGAGACAGATGGGAGGATTTTCTCTACTTCAGCTGGAGTGACACATGTCACTATCAAGCCAGACCAGTGGCCCAAGCTAATAAAGTCTTTGCCTACCTCTGAGTGTGCTAGAAAATAAAAAGAGCACATGTAATATATTGATAAGAGTGGTGGGTTGTTTCTGGCTCTTGTTCTTTAATTGGTTACATGAACAATTCTGGACAAGTCACGTAACTCCCCTAAACCTCAGCTTCTTCATCGATAAGATGATGGGATAAACCTGGAAGGTCTTTATAGTCTTCTCCAGATCTAAAATTTAATAACTTCAATGTGTGCACAAAGAGACAACATGGAAATGCACGTGAATGCACATGACTGCATTCCAATAAAACTTGGTTTACAAAAATAGGCAATGGGCTGAATAGTTGGCCAACTCTTGAGAGGAGTTCTGCTGGACAGGTGGCACTTTTATTCTTCCTCAATGGTTTAATTGACACTCAGAAGGATTTAATATGTTAAAATTAAAATTTTCCAGTACAATAGAAATGAAAGGTGAGAAAACTCTCAAGTTTTAGAGGACCTGTACACTCATTTGCATCTTCTGTCTAGAATTTCTAAAGATGTCACTTCCAGTTTAAGAGTGTATTGAAAGGCTCAGTTGGTTAAGCAACTGCCTTCAGGTCATGATCCTGGAGTCCCAGGATCAAGTCCCACATTGGGCTCCCTGCTCAGTAGGGAGTCTGTTTCTCCAGCTGACCTCTCTCATGCTCTCTCTCATTCTCTCTCTCTCTCTCAAATAAATAAATAAAATCTTAAAAAAAAGAATGTATTGGGAATACTATTTATGGCAATGAGCTCTTATAGTGTTAATGAAAACATATGTAGTATATAAACTCACAAATCTAGAGAGCCTAGAAAAATCGGAAAGGAGATGATTTTATGTAAAATTAGTAAATGAAGTTGGGGGCTCAGATAGATTGTATACACAGGATTAAACATATAACTCTAAGAAAAATTATCTGTTAAAACAGGGAGCCCAGATGTCTGAATTAATGGGTGGGAAGATGGTGAGGATTGGTTGTCCATCCCCAGAGCATGGCACTACAAGGTAGAACAGAAGGTCTCTATTTCTTTTATCTCTGAAGATCAAGATTTTGTCCAAATGAGCAGATCAAAACATGGATCAAGCCACACTAAAACTCAGCACCTAAAACCCTCTTATACCACAGAATTCCATGTATTTTAGGTCATCTATGACAGATCTTTTCAAAGACTCATAAGTCTAATCTAGATTTCCCTGTATCTTTTAAGTGAGTTTCTTCCTTCACCAGAGATAGTGAAGTCAAAAATCAGAAATGCAATGTATGGCCCTTCCAAACATTTTTCTTACTCCATTTTCTAGACAAGATGAATTAGGAAGAGTATTAGAGTTTAAACAATTCCTGAGCCAGATTTTTTTTTCTCAATTTGGCCTTTTGTATCCTTGGGACAAATGTTGTACTATATATTGTCTTTGTTTTCTGCTTATTTTACAGTAGTTTACTTGCACAGATTACAATTTCAGAAGACACTGTGGCATTTTAATACTTACCTAGCCTCATTTTCTGTCCCACTCTTCTGGAACTTTAAATAAAACTATAAAATTTAGTGGTGGAATGAAGAAACAATATTCTGCTTTCACATAAACTCTCCAAGAGTGATATCAAGAAAGTAGGGGATATGGCCTAATTTCAAATCTAATCTGGTTTGGAACCCAAGTCTATTTGGTGAAAAAACTACATTTTTATTTGCCTTTAAATAGCTAAGCCTCTTCTTTAAAGAAAGAGAACATGCTGTATAAGTCTGAATCTAATCAGGAAACAAACTACAAAACAGTTTAAAAGAAGTATAAAGAATGATTACGTTATGAGAGGATATTAGCTATTAAGATATAAAGAAAACTTTAAAAACCACACTAGGATTGAGGGAGCATACCTGAGGGAGGAAAAAAAAAAAAAAAAAGAAAAAAAAAAAGAAAAGAAAAAAGGAAAGGAAAGTCTTCTCTTACCAAAACTGGGCTGTGGAGTTCATTGGAGAAAATGTGGTTGGAGCCACTGGATGGCAAAGATACTTGCTAGGTTGCATGAGATTGAACTGGTCTACTATAGGCAGTCAAGTAGAAAATAACCCTCTACAGTACAATCAAGACAAGGGTAGTAGGCATTTATCTAGAATAAACTGGGGCACAGCTACACCTATGAAGACTGGAGTTTGCAGTGTCTGCTTTGCATGGAGAGGGGGCGGGGCATGAGAAAATGATCACTAATCAAGGTTTCGCAGTCTTAAGATTGTTGAGGGACGGTGTGCTTTGGGCATGCAGCTGCAACAGGTTACCACTAGATGTCTCCACACACCTGCACCTCTCTACAGCAGGAGGAAGGAAGGAAAGAAGGAGGGAAGGAAAAATAGAAACACCCTTCATTCTACTATATTCTTCCAGTACACTTTGAGGGTAAAGCTTAATATTGTACTTACTGTAAAAGAGAAATGATTAAAGAGTGATATCATTATACACTAGATTCTGAAAAATAAATTTTGAGAGGCAATAAATTAATAATGTGCATGCATGGCTAGGCCACTTATTATATTTCTCAATATAAATCATTGTAGTTAACAAATATTCTATCAAAATTATAAAAATTCCACATTATTATCTTAACTTTAATAACTTTGAGTTTTTATATTTTTCACTGTGTATAAAGATATTTTATATAAAGTTGGAGCATTTTCATCAGGTATTGGTCATGTTAAACTGATAAATTAGTCCAAATTATTTTTAATGCGATTTTTAAAAAAAATTGGCTAATATTTTTCAGCTATTTTATCACTTTCCAATTCAATAATTCATTTCTAATAGATTCATTATAACCTGAAAAAAGAAGAATCCACCATCCCAGCATTCCACAGAGGAGGAACAAAACTAACTTATCAGACAAAATACTTTAGGACTTTTTTCCTGTTCTATAACATAAATTTGTGATTAGAAGCATTAATAAGCAGGATGAAAACTGAACCAATTATGTTTTGATTGGTTAATATTATGATGGCTTATGTGTTTATTGTATTTATATTATATGTATTTTCCTATTGCAAAAAGAGAGGCAAGTAACATCAGAGAGATGGCAGAATAGGATATTTTAATGCATGTCCCCTTGCAGAAACATAAATTTGAAGAACTATCCATGCACAAAAATATCTTCACAAGAACTTGGATCCTAGGTAAAGGATTACAGTGGCAGAATGATGCACAGAAAAATAAAAAGACATATACAAGAATGTAGGAAAGACAGTTTCCCATTACCTTCTTACACAGCTCCTCAAAGCCTGGGCAGCCCAGGATAGAAATAGACACCTTTGCTGTGGAGGAAGAATAAGGTGAGCAAATTCTTCAAGGACCCAGTAACACTTAACCAAGTGCAAAGCCAGACTGTGTGGCCTCCTGTTACATAACTATAGAAGATAAATAAATTCAGAAAGGAACTAAAGCATGTCACTACAAAAACAAAAAAAATCAATAAAACACACACCAAAAAAAGCAGCAAAAAAAGGGAAAAGGACAAAAAAATCTGCAAACTGGAAAAAATGAATGAAATGGCAATAGTAAGTCTTTACCTGTTAGTAATTACCTTAAAGGTAAATGGATTAAGCTCTCTAATCAAAATCCATAGAATGGATGAATGAATATATAAACAAGATTCAACTATATACTGTCTACAAGAGGCTCACTTTAGATAGGCTGAAAGTAAAAGGAAATAAAAGGATATTCCATGCAAATGATAACAAAACGATTCCGTTTACAATAGCATCAAGGAGAATAACATACTTGGGAATAAACTTAACCAAGGTGATGAAAGACTTGTCCCCTAAAACTATAAAACCTTGCAGGAAGGAATTAAAGTTGACACAAATAAGTGGAAGACATACTATGTTCATGGATTGGAAAACTTTATATTGTTAAAATATCTATACTGCCCAAAGCAATCTTCAGATTTGATTCAATATGGGGATTTTCTCTTTTTTTGCAGAAATAGAAAAAATCCCAATTTTTATATGGACTAATTAATAAAGGATCCCCAAATGCCAAAACAATGATAAAGAACAAAGCTAGAGACCTCACATTCTTGAATTGAAAAGATATTATAAAAATACAGTAATCAAAGGATGTCTGGGGGTCTCAGTTGGTTGAACATCTGACTCCAGCTCAGGTCATGATCCAAGGGTCTTGGGACCAATTCCCACATTGGATTCCTTGTTCAGTGGGGAGCCTTCTTCTCCCACCTGCCTGCCATTCCCCCTGCTTGTGCTCTCACTCCATCTCTCTCTCTAGCAAATAAAATAAAATAAAATATTTTTAAAAATATAGTAATCAGAGCAGTATGGTACTGACATAAAGACAGACACATAGACCAATAGAACAGAACAGAAATCGAAGAAATAAATCCACCTGTATATAGTCAAATGATCTTTGACAAGAGTGCCAAAACCATACAATAGCAAAAAAATATTTTCTTTCAAAAAATGTGTTGGTAAAATAAGATATTCAAATACAAAAGAATTACAATGGATCCTTATCTTAAACCACACACTAAAATCAATACAAAATCCACAAAAATAAACCTTAACCATAAGATCTGAAATTATGAAAGTTCTAGGGAAAAAAAAATAAAGGAAAGGCTTCACAACATTAATTTTGGCACTTTTTTTTTCATATGACACCAAACATACAAGCAACAAAGGCAAAAATACAAAAATGGGACTCTATCAATTAAAAGGGCTTTCTGGAGAAAGGGAAACAATAGAAAAGGCAAACTGTGAAATGGAAAATAATGTTTCAAATCATATAACTAATAAAGGGATAATACAGAAAATATGTAAGGAACTTCAACAACTCAATAACAAAACAACAACAGCTGCAATAACAAATAACCAAATTTTAAAATGAGCAAAGGACTTGAATAGACAAATCTCAAAAGAAGATACATGACTGGCAAATGAACATCAGGTCTATGAAATAATGGTCAAAATCACTAGTTATAAGCACAATGCAAATCAAAATCACAGTGAACTATAACCACACACCTGTTGGGATGGTTATTACCAAAGACAAGAGCTAATAAGTATTGATGAGGATGTGGAGAAATTGAAATGCTTTGCACTGTTAATAGCCTGTGAATAGTATAGCCTCTAATGGAAAATGGTATGGAGACTCCCCCCACCAAATTTCAAAAAGAACTACCATGCCACCCAGAAATCAAACTTCTGGGTATTTATCTAAAAGAACTAAAAATAGATCTTGAAGATATATTTGTACTCCCATGTTTATTGAAGCATTGTTCTCGTTCACAATAGTCAAGAGGTAGAAACAATGTAAATGTCTACCAACAGATAAGGGGACAAAGAAAATGTTATATATACATAAAATGGAATATTATTTAGCTTTAAAAAAGGCAGAAATCCTGTCATATGAAATAACATGGACGAATCTTGAGGACATTTTACTAAGTGAAATAAACTTAATACAGAAGGACAAATACAGAATGACTCCACTTATATGAGAGATCCAAAGTAGTCAGAAATCACACAAGCAGAAAGTAGAATGGTGGTTCCTAGGGCTTGTGGGGAGTGGGGAAAGAGGAGTTGCTGTGCAATGAGTACTGAGTTTGAGTCATGCAGGAGGAAAAAGTTTTAGAGATCTGTTTTATAACCATACACATGTAGTTAACAATACTGTACTTTAAAACTTTATTAATAGGGTATATTTCATGCTATGTGCTTTTTGCCACATAATACAAAATAAACAGCATATAATAGCATCAAAACAATAAATTACTTAGTTGTCATTTTCATTGTTGCTACATATATTCCTAGGCACAGATATATCTCAATTACTCTTTAATATGCAATCTTTCAGATGATTACAAAACTAATAAATAGTATTGATGCTTTTATTTTAGGTATATATTCACAAACCTAAAAATGTCAAATGAAATTTTTATACATTTTAATTTAAAAGGTAATACTTTATGGCTTTGCAAGAGGTGAAAAAAATAGGCTTACATTTGGGGACAACAATATATGGGTACATTCTTTCACCACATCCCTAAGAACATTGGGAATGAGCAATTTTTGATTTTTGTCAATGTGATGGGTGAGAACTTATATGTCATAATTACTTTAATTGCATTTTCCTAACTCTAAAGATAATTCAGCATAGTTTTATTCATTGTTTTATTCATTTATATATTTATTATATATATATATATTTTTAAAAAGAATATAAAAAGGGAATTTAAAAGAAAAAACCCTTTTGATGAATAAATAAATAAAATATATTTATTTTATTTATTTATTCATCAAAAGGGTTTTTTCTTTTAAATTCCCTTTTTATATTCTTTTTTCAATTAAAAAGATTTTTACACTATTTTTTAGAAATTCTGTGTTATAGGTTTTATAATTTTTTCATATATGTAATATATTTACTTTTGTTTTACTTTCTGATAAATTTTACCAAGCAATTTTCATTTTTATAGAGTCAGCTATGTATTTCTTCTCCATAGTAGTGTCTTTGATTTCCCTTTACTAAAACTGATACATCTGATCCTTGAGATTTATACATGTAGTGTCCAAAATTATATTCTAGTTTTTAAAAATTTATTTTTTGATATTATCAATCAAGTTGAGCATATATTGTGGTAATAAGAGAAAAAAGTACTTTTAAATATTTAATCTACCTGAAATGTATTTTTATGCATAGTGAAAGTAGGGTTCTGGCTTTATTTTCTTCCCAGATGACTATTTTCACCAGCTTTTTTTTTTTTTAAATTAAATACCCTTCTTTAAATGAAAGGAAAGGACTTTGGTGTTATATACTACAATTTCATATACACTAAAACATAGATTTCAATATTCATTGATATATTTTTACTTCTAAGTTAATATATTATTTAATTAGAAACTTTAAGTGTTTTATTATCTGGTTGGTAAATCTTCCTTCTCCATATTTTTTTGTTATTATTCCAAATTTTATTGGTTATTGTCCACTTATGTATCCATATGAACTTAAATATTATTTTATCTTCCTCACTCTGGAAAACCCATTAAAATGTATTAAATACATATATTAATTTTGAGAGTGTTACAGTACAAAAATATCATGTTGTTCAGATCTGATTTTATATTATTCAATAATATTTTATGGCCATGATTGAATTCCTTTACTTTTCTGATTAAATTTATCTTAAATTTCCTAGATAGTATCACATTGTATATGATATAATCTTTCCAATTCCATTGTTAAGTGTTACTGAAAAAGGAGTGGTGTTTTTTAAAAAATATATTTTTAGGGGCGCCTGGGTGGCTCGGTGGGTTAGGCCTCTGCCTTCGGCTGGGGTCATGATCCCAGGGTCCTGGGATCGAGCCCCGCATCGGGCTCTCTGCTCTGCGGGGAGCCTGCTTCCTCCTTTCTCTCTGCCTGCCTCTCTGCCTACTTGTGATCTCTGTCAGATAAATAAAGAAAAAATCTTTAAAATATATATATATATATATGTATATTTTTATATTTAACCATTTTAGAAATTCTCTTACTTCTAATTAATTTTCCTTTCTTAAGAGTGTCTGGATTCTTTTCAGAAATAATCTATATAATCAACAAAAAATATATCTGTTCCTTTTTCCAGTACTTTTACATATATTTTTCTTTTCTTTCTTTAATTTGCAAAAGTGTGTTAAGTCAAAATGGTAATAGAAAACAACACATTCCTTCTCTTGATTTTTAATGGGAATAGCTTCACTATTTTGCCATTTAATATAACTGTTCTTATACTTTGTTAACTCATCTTTAATTAATTTTTGTTTCACTTAAAATTTTTTAAAGCTGATGTTGACATAATTATATTGTTTACTGCTTTAATTTTTTTAATTAAATTTTATTGTTTCAGTGTTCCAAGATTCATTGTTTATGCATCACTCAGTGCTCCATGCAATGCGTGCCCTCCATAATACTCACCACCAGACTCACCCAAAACTCCCCTCCAAAACTTTCAGTTTGTTTCTTAGAGTTCACAGACGCTCATGGTTTGAATTATAATGAAAGATCATCATTACATTTCTGGAATACTTTCTATTTGTTTTTTTTTATATTCAGTTGGATTTGAGTAAATGTTTATTTCCATATTCACTAATAAAATGCTTCTATGGCTTTTAGGTTTATATTATTTTTATCAGAAATATGTTAGGCTAAATTCATAAACTAAATTGTGAGGGGTTCATTTTCTTTCATCTGGATTAATTTAAATTGAATTTCAAATCATCTTGCCAACAAGTATGTTTAATGTTTTAATGTTTATGTCTTTATAGAGATTGGCTATTCCATATCCTTTTTATTGGTTCAGCTTTTGTAGTTAATATTTAGCTACATATTTATATTGAAAGGCATTTAAGACTTATTGCCATAGATTTACATTTAATTTACTATTGGGATTTTTTCCTATTTTATATCTTCTATTGAGTTTTCTGCTTTAGTCCCAATTTTACATACTCACTTCCACTTAAAAAAAAAATCTTAATCCTGAGGAATTTACCTATTCTACTGATATTTTAAAAGAACTAGATTTTTGATTTATTATTTCCACATTAAAAATCTCTAGATTTTCACCTTTTAATTTATTTTTTTCTCTTCAATGTCTGATTGGTTTTTTTGTTCATTATTTCATTTCTTATAATAATGGGTCCTTCACTTTCCATCTTTAATTTTTCAGTATTTAAGGCAATTAAAATATTTTTTAAATTTTATTTTTTTTCAGTGTTCCAAAATTCATTGTTTATGCACCACACCCAGTGCTCCACGCAATATGTGCCCTCTATAATACCCACCACCAGGCTCACCCAACCCCCGACCTGCCTCCCCTCCAAAACCCTCAGTTTGTTTCTCAGAGTCCAAGTCTCTCTTGGTTTGTCTCCCTCTCTGATTTCCCCCAACTACCTCTCCTCTCCATCTCCCAATGTCTTCTGTGTTATTCCTTATGCTTCACAAGTAAGGGAAACCATATGATAATTGACTCTCTCTGTTTGACTTATTTCACTCAGCAGGCAATTAAAATATTTTAAAATACATTTACCTGTGCTGCATTGATATTTTGCTTGGAGTGTTCTTTTAATTGCTTTCCAAATAGTTATTTTAATTTAGATTTTATCTTTGATGGGTAAGATATTTAGTAATTTATTTCATAATTCCCTAAATTACAAAATTTATTTTCATCTTTTTATTTTTAATTTTATTGAATAAATTTAATTTTATTGTTTGTAAACAGGCAGCTTGTAAACTTCCTAAATTTTAAAATTGTTGAGATTTTTTGTTATTAATATCTTAGTACTGGCCCAATTTTTATAAAATTTCCATAAACATAATGAAAAAAAAATCAGTAACCTAGTCAGTAAATGGGCTTCCTGAGTTTCTGTGAACTATTCTAGCAAATTATACCCAAGGAAGGGTTTGTGGGAACCCCTAATTTATCACCAGTCTGTTAGAAGCATAGATAATAACCTACACTTGCAATTGGCATCTGGAATGGATGGAAGTCTTAGAGTATTGAGCTCTTTATCTGATGCTATGTCTAGGTAGCTCGTTTCAAAATAAAGCTGATTTCCTAGACACCCAACTGGTATCTGAGAATTGCTTATTGGCATGGAGAATCTTCCTATATGCACACACTGGAATCAAGTCCAGAAACCCAAAAGAACTACTGTGTAACTTTCCTAAAACTCATCTTTTAAAATTTATTTCATAATCTAAAAATAATCTTTCAATATTAAAACATTGTTTATTTTGTCTATGGTAACAGCTTTCAGAGCAACATCAATTCTTGTCATTTGTCTGAACTTAATATCCTAGTAGCCTCTTCCACGAATAAAAAGGTTTTCTTCACCTCTCTACCATCAATCATATTTTTGCCTGAAATACCCAGTTTTGAGACCACTTCAATCAATTACAATCCTGCGAATAGCCTTCTGAAAACTGCCTCCAATTTAGTGCTTTTCTAAATATTTCCTGTGTCAAAATGCTGTTTTAAGAATTCTTTATAATTTTTTTCAGTTTTTCTTTCCATTTCATGACAATTTAAAGAAAATACTTTATAGGTGGAAAGTTAACCACATTATAATTGAGTATTGCCACAGAATTTTGGTGTCTTCATTTGCTATTTCACAATTGTTCTCCCACAATGTTAAGATTTATGACACTTGGTTTCTATAAAGATAAAATTATAATGATCTTTCCATCTCTGCATTTATACTCATTTGGTTATTTTACAAGGCAAATATTTTATTTTTTTCAGAGATAATTCAAATTTTAAAATATTTATGTAGATTGAAATCTAGTGTCTTAGTTACTGTAATAGCGAGCTTTTGTCTAAACATTATGTAAATAAATAGAAAGGTGTTCTCAAACTAATGACAAGGAACTAAGAACAGTACAAACATGTGAAGGTAAGTTTACTTCATGTGATAGTGAAATAATATAACTTGATGCTGCATGGAGATTGGCTTCACAGTTGTTTAAATAGATTACCTTGACAATAAATTACATAGTGGATATAGTTCACCATTTAGACATGATTAACAAAACATATATATTTTGCAACGTCTCAGTTTCTTTAACTGCCATATTTTATAAATCCCCCCCCTTTTTTTTTTTACTTTTCATATTGCAGGAGTTGTTCAGCAGTAAGAGTTTTGGAAAATAAGTGGTAACCTGCTTTACATTATATAAATGGAAGAAGAATCACCTTAAATTTCTCTCCAGATGTCTATAGGTGCTAATAGCAGTGAGGAATTTTTGAAGGGTCTTCAAGATAAAAACAGAAAATTAGGAAATTTGTTTGACTGGCAGACTAGTTAGTGTTCAGAGTATAATATTCGCTTCCTCCAGATGCTGAGCTACAGAATTTTGGGTCTTTTCCATATAGAGGCAGGAGTTGGAGTGCAGAGGAAGATAGGTACTACAATTCTCTTCATTCTCCAAAATTATGACAGTTCAGTCTCTTAGTCATAGTGTAGATAACAGATTAAACATATATTGAGCTTTCAAGAACAACAATTATACTTTAGTAAATGATGGAAGATAACCTTTCATTTGAAGATGAAAAACATCAAATTTAGAAGATGAATCTGTAGTAGAGGTTGAAGACCAACAAACCAGAGATCTGATAGGCAAAAAAAGAAATTTTTTTTTCTAAATATGAACTCTGTTTCTGTATTTACCATGATAACCAGGAGGAGGAAAGTCTATACCAACTCAAAACTATGGTTTTGATCACTTGATACATAAGTAATCTAGACTTACATGGTAATTTAGTAAGAGGAAAAGAGTAATTGTTCCAAAGCCTTATTCATAGTCAAACATAATTTGAGCATCAGTTGGCATATGTGTTTGACTATGTATATATATACACACACATAAATACATATGCATATATGTGTATAATGTATGCATGTAAAGTGTGTATGTGCGAGTGTGATGTGTAAACCAGTCACAGCAGATTGCCCGTCCTAAGAGTTTGAGTTTCCAAAATATTTATCTCTGCATAATTTATCGCATTTATTGTCAAATTTTTGTGCTATGTACATCTTTACATATGTTTTGGAGTAGGGGGTTTACAACCTTGACACTTTGACATTTTAGACTGCATAAATCTTTGCTGAGGATGGGATTCTTTTGTGCAATCTAAGATGTTTAGCAGCATCCCGGCATTTACCCACAGATAGTAGCCAACCTAATTGTGACAACTAAAATTTGACAACTAAATATTTCTCCAGACATTGCTAAATGTTCTGTGGGAGGCAAAATGCCCCTAGTTAAGAACCACTGCTTTGAGAGAATGATAAAATAAAAGAAACTTGCAGAGACTGTCATATACAGATCTTTTATAAATATATAATTTCAATTTTATATATTTCTGTTTTTTTTAAATATTACAGTATTTCTTCTATGGTCTAATTAAATTTGAGAAGCATGACTTTGTACTTAATAAAATCTATACAAAAAGATAAGGTCAAAGTTGTTACCATATACATCTACTTTGAAAATTCTGGGGTGTCGGGGTGGCTCAGTGGGTTAAGCCTCTGCCTTCAGCTTGAGCCCCACCTTGGGCTCTTTGCTCAGCAGGGAGCCTGCTTCTCCCTCTCTCTCATGCCTGCCTCTCTGCCTACTTGTCATCTCTCTGTCAAATAAATATAAAAAAATTTAAAAAAAGAAAATTCTACTTAAATTCATGAGAAATCTGTAATGATTGAGCATTTATTAATTATCTACAAAGAAGGGTGTAAACTATATAATA
Source organism: Mustela erminea (assembly GCF_009829155.1). Lineage (NCBI taxonomy): Eukaryota > Metazoa > Chordata > Mammalia > Carnivora > Mustelidae > Mustela > Mustela erminea. The sequence goes on along the minus strand of NC_045617.1, from coordinate 109,924,271 downwards.
AACTCCACACTCTGTATTAGAATTTTAAAGGCTAGAGACATCTGTGCCTTACATAAAATTATGTTTACACAAAGGAAAGTTTGATAAAAACATGAATTGAAAAATGTTTTAAAAATCAATGATTGTCTAATTTTGAAAATCTATTAGAATGTTGCAATATTCTGATAGTTTATGCATTGATCCCTTCTAAAACATTGTACTGCTTTGTTAGACGTTTCAAGGACACATTGAAGGAGAATTCAATTAACGAGTAGCATTACAGCTTGCTCTTATATTTATATTTATCTTGAAAGAAGGTAATTTATTGGGGGGGATCAAGGAGAACTATACATCACACTATTGCACGCTTGGTTTAAATCTGCCCTTCATGCTGTGTCAAACTCAAATTGTCAAGTTCAGCGTACAGTGGTATTATCTGCTGGAAGAGGAAGTGGAGATATGCATGCTCCATGTTTGTCTCTACGTAGAGCATATTTTCTGTTTTACATTTATGTGGGAGCAGCAAAACAAAAAATCATCTGCTAAAAAGAGTAACCTCCATAATCATCATTCCCAAAATCTGCCGAACTGATCCTCATATGTCTACCCAGATGGTGACGTGGTGAAATGGAACCAAAAACACCTCGAGGCAGTTGTTATTGTTACTCTCTGGAGGATTTCAGCGTGGAAGCATACCTGCCCCAACTATGTATCAACTGTGAGAGTCAAAAAGGGATTTCAATATATCGGCTGAAAGTGGGATAATAAAATTTTTGTGCATCTACTCTTCTTTTCAAACAAACTCTAGATTTTTACGTGGTGCAAAAATACAAATGTGCTCCTGGCCTTGCTTGAGGACTGTATTATCAACAACATTACCTGCAACTTTACCCTAAGCGGCTTCTAACTTTTCAAATTCCTATAAATTCTGTTGCAATGCATTTAAATACAAAATCTGGACTGGAAAAGTACCACGACAGGAAGAACAAAGAACTTTACAGGATAATCAAAAAGACAAACTCCATTTCCATTTGTTAAGAAGTAAGGAGTAATTAAAAGAAACAAGACCCCAAGAACATTTTGATGTTTAAAACAAGGTGATGAGTGTCATTTTAATATAGATGATGACATTTGGAAGTTACTCCCTGGTTAATTTTCTGGCCAAAGCTATTCTATAGCTCTAAGCACAACCAATTAAAATGTGGGAAAGAAACCAAAAGTATATAATCTATCCTGTGAAAATAGTCACTGGGAATTTGTATTTTAAAATGACACTTCATTTTTATTAAAATATTCTTCTTTAAGAAACCTGTTTGTGTTTGCTATCACAATTATAACGTGAAAAGGTCCATTTGCTTTGAAAAAGAACATCTTTACAGACACTGAAGTATATATTTGGAGAGAGATGGTGAGGGAGAGAAACAGATTCTGAATCAGAGTCTTATTCTGCTACCTTTTGACAACTCCTTATGGTCGCTATCACCACTTTAACTCCCCACCTCCCTCTTTCCTTCCCTCTCTCTTTCTATATATATATTAGGTAGTAGCTGGGCATGAGCAGTGGAAAGAACACCCCAAGGAACACCCTTGTGGTCAAAAAACTGCCCAACATCCTCTTCTGACAAGATGTCACTGGCTCCAGGGACTCTCCTTAGGGAAAATGCTTGCCCAGTCCAGAGAGAACTTGTCCTCAGCTGCACCTTTAGCTAGTTTTACTGTCATAGATTAGCATTGTGGTTTTAGTCCTTTACCTCATGGAGAAAGGCTGCTGTGACAGCTCTGGTATAAACATTTTAGGGCCAATAACTCCCCACCCAACTTGTGGGAGGAGTCCCTGAAGGATTGGAAGCAGTTTCCATTAGAGACCAACCTGTCCTTGAGGAAAAACCCTACTTACTTAAAAGGAAAGGACCCCTTTAGCCTCAGGACAGTTGACAGCCCCCTTGAGAGTGTACTGTTGCTTAAATAAACTGCTCTGTGCTTGTTACTTTCCTTTTGGCTGCCTTTATTGGAGTGCAGATCCTTACATAAATCTTTTCATGGGGAATCCAAGAACAGAGATACAGAGACCTCCATTCACACAATACAGATTCTCCCACTAGTTATTTTATATATATATAACCCGTCCTCCTAAAATATAATTATATAACATACAATTATACATATATAAAATGAATATATATTAATTATACACACACACACACATATATAATTAATCACTGACAATATTTGGGATTTTGTAAAAAGAAAAAAAAATAATGACTCTGAGGTCTTATATCCCTAAGATACATAGATTTCTTAGGAATAAACGCTACTGTTAATAAAAGTACTAAAGCTAACGAAATGAAGTATTTTACATAGTGCTTCTTTCCTCTTTCAGTTAAGTGTGGAATATGTGTAAATATTTGTATTTTCAAAAGATTTCCATTGTGAAAATATATCAACACACTTAGCACTTAAAACACCGTTTTCCACAAGACCTAGTCTCAAACTGTTTTCAGGTACAATTCAGCACTCAAAATCTATGTTCAATGTAACTCAATTAATCAACATACATTTCTTAAAGGACATTATGAAGATAAATATAAGCTACAGTGATCCTTCAAATTTTACCTATCTTTAAATATTGCTGCTCTTCTGCTGTTCCTATATACATTTTATGGTGAACTTTGAAAAAATATCTCTGATATCTTTTCATTGTCTCCCATATTACTTCTCTACCATTTTTTTTTTCCTGGAAATGAAAAGTTAGTGTGACAAAGAAGAGAAGAAATGAATGGGTCAAAGCAGAATCTTCCTTGGTGGGTAATAGAAAAGAGTGGGAATAATGTTAGTATAATTTTATCCAATTTTATGAAATAGTGTATTTGATTATGACACAATATTTGTTTTATAATAATGTAGAAGTAGCCTAAAAACAAAATAGAAGAATTATTAAATGATAGAACTTCTAAAAGAGTATTTAATCAGTAGACATTTATTCCATTTGAATAAACAATTTAAAACACAGAAGGTACAAATGGCTGAAGAAAAGGTCTATGTTTTTCTGTTTATCTTCACTAATAGTCTAGTAGTAAAAAACAAAACAAAACAAAAACTCATTCAAAGCTAAATAGTGATTAAAACTAAGTCCCAGTTCCTTCCTCTGTAAAATGGGACTATTTTTTTTTTAAAGATTTTATTTATTTACTTGAGAGAGAGACAGTGAGAGAGAGCATGAGCGAGGAGAAGGTCAGAGGGAGAAGCAGACTCCCCATGGAGCCGGGAACCCGATGCGGAACTCGATCCGGGACTCCAGGATCATGACCCGAGCCGAAGGCAGTCGTCCAACCAACTGAGCCACCCAGGTGTCCCTAAATGGGACTATTAATACCTTAGAGTGACATTGCCCAATAGAACTTTCTCGGATGATGCAAATGCTTCATATCAGTACAGATACTCTAGTCAGCACCTACTTCTTAGTTATTTGACTTCTTTAGGTGTGACTAGTGCTACTAAAGAACTGAATTCTTCACTTTAGTTAATTTAAATTAATATATATGCATATGCAATTTGTGACAACCTTAGAGTATTTATTGATATTATTAAAAAATTACATTAGTTTACTAAAACAATATCTCATTGTTTCTTCATTAAATTAGCAAAGATTAAAAAAGTAACAGTAATTAATGTTAACCAGGGTGTGGCAAGAATATCATTCTTCAAATTATTAAGCAAGTGTACAGTGATACTAAATTAGAAAGGAAATTGGGCATATTACATATACCCAATGTTATAAAATATTATTATTTTTTATACTTTACATTTCAACATACACCCTAAGAAAATAATTTTCAGAGTAAGCTTTTTGTGCAACTAACTTTCATGTTAAGAGGAAGATCAGTCAGTTGCTATATGAACTCATGAATCTAATGCATATGAAAAGTAAGTGATATATATAACAATTAATAATTAAATTAAGCACCTATCAGGTTGGCACAGATGGGTGTGAGTTGTAGTATAGTAAAAAGCAGGAACAAAAGCAATATGCTGGCAGCTTGAGGAAAGGCATTCCAGTCCTCATAGCAGCTAGATGTGGGTCTCTGGGAAAATCAAATGACTGCTTTGGGTCTTGGTTTTTCACTTGAAAAATAAATGGTAAATAATATATAAAAAACATTCCCATTCTATAATTCTATGTCTCTTGGTGTTTCTCATCCAAAGACCTAGAAACAAGTTTAAAAACAATTGTCATGTTGCCTGCCATGGTTGTATGTATTTAATAGGACTTGGATCTTTGGAGAAGAATTAATATCTATCCTCAGGCAAAAATGTTTTTAAGTTGGCTTAATTTGCAAATACTCTGTGAGAATACACTGTTGTGCATGATCAAAGAGAAGGAAAGCACACCTGGACTCATTTTGCAGTAACATCCAAGGAAGAGTTTTTGGAGTAGTGGGTATAAAATGAAAGCTCAAAGGCACACATAATAGTCAAAGGAGAAGTAAGCCAGGCAACAGATTAAGTGACATGCTAGCCATGCTGAGAGCTTGACAATTTCTGTAAGGTTTAGTAATCAAGATAAAGTCTATGAGCAAGGCTGCATAGGTAAAAGTCAGAAGAGATATCTCTGTCTGAATTATGGTGATAAACTAGAGTGAAAATCTCCAGACTATGTGTGTAGGATGTTGGTGAGGTAAATTTCCATGTAGAACTATTTCTGATCAAATCAATGTGCCATATATATGTAATTTCATATTATATATATGTTATATACATTTCATATTATATATAATCCAATTCATATTATACACACACACATATGTGCGTGTGTGTGTGTGTGTGTGTGTGTGTGTGATTATATAATATGTAATTTGTAATATAGCCTACCATTAGGTTTGGATTTGAACTAAGATGACAAATAGTGTGATGCTATTCATTAATTATGAACTATGGAATATGGGGAAGGAGAGAGAAAGTTTTGGAGAAAAGATTAGCTCTTATTTTGTGGTCTAAAAGATTAAGTGCTGTCATAAAATAGCTAAGGGAAATCAAAATCAAAAGCTTTAGCAAGCAGGAAATCAGATCATGAAAGAGATTTTTTTTATATGCAATATGTGTATTCCCTACGATCAAAACTCTAGTCACCATTGAGGCTAATAGCTTTCTTTGCCTCATAATCCAAATTGTTAGAAAGTCTTGTTCTGCAAACACTTTTAAGCCAGTAGGATCCATCCAGGCATTAAGGCAATTATATACAATAAATCAAACCTAAGATACTTTCACTTCACTATGGTAGTTATCCCGTGTCCTCTATTCCTGTCATGTCTCACTACCCTTCCATTTTAGTTCTAATTGGATCCTGAACCTAGAATTTGTGTCATATTTGACCTCATTTTTTTTTAAGATTTTATTTATTTGACAGAGAGATCACAAGCAGGCAGAGAGGCAGACAAAGAGAGAGGGGGAAGCAGGCTCCCCTCTGAGCAGAGAGCCTGATGCGGGGCTCGATCCCAGGACCCTGAGATCATGACCTGAGCCGAAGGCAGTGGCTAAACCCACTGAGCCACCCAGGCACCCCTTGACCTCACTTCTATCCTTTTGCTCAAATTTTGGATTTGGTTGTCTATTCAGCTATATTACATTTATTCCCTAAATATTTCTAACAATCTTATCATTGGATTGTTCTTTATTGGCTGCCTGCTGTGGGATATCCTCCTTAAATTGTCCTTTGAGATCCAAAATTATGTCCCACACATTAGCACTGGGTGTCACCACTCAAAAGTTTTCCCCCTTTGCTGGAAAAGATTTCTAATACATGTAAGTTGCTCCACGGGCCATTATCTATGCTCTAGGATCTGTTCCCCTGGCAATGGTTTTCAACCTAATAAATATAATCTGATCCAATTTTAGCAAATCAAATTTTCTTTTCCAGAATCTGAAACTTGAACAGAGGTACAGAGATTGGGATGCATGGGATCTAAAATCTTAGAGATAGGTTGGTATCTTAGAGATAATTTCTGTGAACTTTTGTAGTTGAGGTCTCAGGGCTGCTCTGGATCCTATCCTGGCCAAGACCTACATGTTTCACTTTGCTTCTGTTCCTTGAGGTGCACAAGGATACTTCCAATACTTGATTTTGCTTATGCCTTCTAGAGCAAGTGTCAACTAGAAGAACTTTAGCAAACACAATCACATAATCCTGTATGGTAAAAAATATGCATAGGCAGGAATCAGAAGAAATATCTCTGCATTTATCTATCATCTATCTACCTATCAATCTATCTATCATCTTACTTAAACTATCTGACACTTAATTTTCTTGTTTGATAATTGGGGTGAGCTTGGCTTTATCTTCTCTTACATTCTTTAAGAGTGCTTATTAGAAGGCAGACTACTAAGATCTACCTGCCCTCACAAGAGATACTGAATAAGTAAGGGCCTGGGTAAGAAATATGGTCCCCAAAACTGCTTTATATTCATTATTTTGTATATATACGTGTATGCATATGGATATATGCTTGTTAACAGGTATGTACATATTTATAACTATATCAGAAGTTGAAACAGCAATCATCACAGGACTGTGTCATGTTCTCCCATTTGCATTAACTATAATGAGATTTGGTGGAAAAGAAATTGAAAAAAATATAAAGCCAGAAAATTCAAGTAAAATGTGATGAAGAAAACTCTTTCTCCACTTTATTCCGTTCCATTTAATAAGGAAAAATACTGGTTTTGTGGATTTATCTTTCATTTCTGAATATAAATGAAAGAGAACAGCTCTGAATTATACATTTAATCTCAGATGAGAGAGTTCTTATTTTATAAAGTTATTTCAGATATACAGAATGCACACCTGCTCTGACTTCCAAATAGAAGATACACATCTTACTTCACTGTTACCTAAGTATTATAGCCTATGAACAATGAAAGCATGATTATTATCCATTAGAATATTTTTGAATCTCATTATTTGAACTGTATCTGAAAGAGATTCTAAAATATTTTCTCTTTAAAAGTATAAAATAATTTTAATTATGCCAAAAAATATTTGTGACAGTTCACAGATTAGGTATTTTAAAAGATAAAATATAGAAATAGAGTCCTATGCATCTGGAGGAAAGAAAACCAGGGGAAAGCCATTCTGTTACCTCACCAGTCTCCCCTCTATATTTTCAGCATTACCAACGGTCCTTTCAGTGACTGTCATGGAAATTTACCAGTCAAGAAGAATTGTCAAACCATTAGAAATTCCCTTTCCTTATTTCTTACATGCCTCTATGGAACACTCAGATGTTAGCCGATTTAGTCACTACATCTTTGTGCTGGATTTTAACTACTGACATAAAAGTGAAAAGTACTCTTCCTGAGTCATTCTGTCCCTCTGGATTAACTTCATTTTTAGTTTCTGTTACATAGGACAAGATACCAGGTGTTGAATCAGTAATTTCATGAAGTTACAGAAATTTCCTCACTGTTTTCATTTTAATTAAATTGGAAAGAACTTGAAACTTGAACATGGTGATGACTCAGATAGTGGTAAACCCAAAGCTCAAGAAATAAATACATTTTCAGCGTTTAAGATTAAAAGCATAACAATGAGTAGTTCAAATCAATTGCATGTGTCCTTGCCCATGGAATAGGGGAGAAGTCACATATTTGATGTTAGCACATTTTTGGTAAACTAACAGTGTTAATTTTCACATTTGGAATTTTACACCGGAGGAATGCAAAACAATAGCAAACTTTATTGTCCCTTCATTTTCCTTAGATTCCAAGTTATACTTACAGTTGTGTTTAATATTGCTGATTCTCCCTTTCTTTCTTTCTCTGTCTCTCTCTCTCTTTGTATAATAAGCCTCACAGAAAATTCCACATGCATCTTTTCAGAAGTTTATCTTCTCAGTTAAATTCTCTCAGTCATTTCAAGTGCCAGTTTTAACATCCACTGTGCCACATTACTAAGTGTTGGTAAATGGTTGGCTCCCTTGTCTTTGAGGAGCTGGCACTGAGGCAGCTTCAAAGCTTAAACAGGTGATGGTTGTTCCGAGTATAAAGTCAGCAGGTGTTCGCCATAAACATCATGAGAATAATTCCAACATAAATGCTGGTCCCAAAAGGAAGTAAAATGATTAGTTCATTGATAGGTATTTATTTTAAGTGGTGCATAAATCCGCACTTACAAGGGTTTGGCATGGTTCCTTATTTTAAAATTCAATTCTATATTTTATGACTTGTATGGCACAATTTCTGTTGCCTTTGTTGTTCATTGCTAAAGTCACACCAATTTTAATAGCAGCAGCATACTGGCCTATGAAATCAACTAGTGGAAGAAAACCTTCAAAATCAGAAAAAAATATGGTGTTAAACCAAATGTCTAATACTTATCTCTCAAAGTAGACTGTAAATAGAAATCATGTCTACCTTGTTCAGTGCTTTAATTCTATTACCCTAGCACAGTGCCTGACTTACATAAGGAGCTTGATAAATATTTGATTGATTGGTTGAATGAATGATACCTTACAATCATCTTCTCCAGATTGTTGCCATTATCCCTATTTCCTAGGATCTTATTCTATACTTAGGAACATCCTTCATTTCCCAGAGGAGAGTTATAGTTAACCAAGCTTTATTGAATGTGTGGCATTAACACTGGGGAATAACAATGAAGAAAGGGAAAACAAGAGTAAAATGAACTGTATGATATACAGGACTATTCCAAAAAGTACATAATGTTCTTCACAGTAACCCTTCTAGTGAAGCCTGAAGACTGGTTTCCATGGACAAATTAACCACCCCACACCTACTTTAATCCCAAGAGACAGGCCTTGATAAGGTCTCTGACTTTTGATTGAAATACTCAGATGCTCCCTCCACTTTCATATATTTGAATCATGTTCTCAGAAAAGTACTTCACAATATATATGCTTTTAAGGTCATAGGCAGAAGTATTTGTTTCTTCTTTTTTTTAATACTTTACATTCCAATGTAGGTCATATGTTTTAAATTTATACTTACAGAAATCAAAGCAAAGAAAAATATTGCCCTTGAATATTAAATCAAATATCCCCTCCCAGAAATTGGAAGAAAAGTTCTCTTACCCCATCTACTCATTTGAGTTTTAGTTGGAGCCAGCTCACACCTAATAATTTAGGGAGGATGAGGATGATGGGTGCCAATTTCCTGAATTCCAATTAAATTTAGCAAAAATTGACTGAGCACCTACCATATGCCAGATGGTGTTCTATAATGAATAAGATGCTACAAAGTAAAACACAATTTGGAAAAAGGATAAATATGTTTAAAAGTAACTAAAATATAATATAATGATTGCTATATTAACATAATGAGCAAAGAGCTAGAAGAGCACAGAAGAAAAAGTAATTGTTCTACTTTGAAATTTCAAGGGATCTAGCACAGAAAATGTGTTATTTAAACTGGGCCTTGAAAGGAAGAATAAAACTTACGAAAATAATTCTAGTAACTGTGGCAATCTGAACACATGGGGTTACCTTTTTAATCTTTGGTAAATCCTTGGAAATCCTCACCACTGAAAAACATGGTAAAATTATAAGAAAAGAATGAAAGAAATATATACCTCCCCCTCCAAAAAAAAAAAAAAAAAGAGAGAGAGAGAGAATTGGAGAAGGGACAGGTATAGATAGAAGATACTTTGTGTCAGAAACAGCTGAAGGAGACAGTAGACAAAATTAAATGGCAAGGATCTACAGAGGAATGTCTCGAGAAACATAGTTTGCACAAGATGAGCAAAAAGTCACATTTTTAGGAGTCTACTCTACTAAAAATTAGAAAGCACATTCTTATGAAGTTTTTTTTTTAATACTTAACACTTATACTTTTGAATATTGTCTAAAGCTAAAGGAAATTTTAGAAATTTAATGAAGACAAAGATAATTTTCAAGATAACTTCCCAATTTTAATTAATACAGGATATCAGGATATATAGACTCCTTTGGAATATAGAAAAATATAGAAAGTTTGTCAATCAGTTTTAAACATTGATAATGATAAAACAAAATGCAGTAGACCCAGACCCAATATCTTTAGAAAGGGGAAAAGTTTAAATAAAACACAATACTAGCAAATTGTAGTCAACACTTATAGTGTGTAAGTCAACACTTATAGGGACATTTATTATGCCAGATTGTCATTTAACCTTGAGAAGTAAGTATGATTTGATTCAGGAAATTATAGAATCATGATAATATCATGTTGAAACAATACACAAATTTGTTATTCTTCATTGGTGGTAAGAAGTTTATGAAAAATTTGAAAACTATATAGCTGTCATGACTACTCTAAAATCTTATCAATTTACAGCAAATATTTATGTCTTGCTCAAATGTGTCCCTGGGGTTCTCTTCTTTCCAAAATCCAGACTGGCAGAGCAGCCTATTTGGGGCTTGCTATTCTCTTGGCAGAGGGTAAAAACTAAACAGAACAAAACAAAACAAAAAACATAAGAGAAGTGATGAAAATTTGTGATTTTTTTGAAACTTCTGTTCATATAGTGGTATCTGAGGAAACATATATCATGTTATATGTTTCCTCAGATACCACTGATCACATCACAAATCCATGAGTACCATTAATGGGGCAGTATACATTCCTCTCACAAGAAACACCAAATAGGGGTGCCTGGGTGGCTCAGTGGATTAAGCCTCTGCCTTCGGCTCAGGTCATGATTTCAGGGTCCTGGGATTGAGCCACACATCGGGCTCTCTGCTCAGCGGGGAGCCTACTTCCTCCTCTCTCTGCCTACTTGTGATCTCTCTCTCTCTCTCTATGTCAAATAAATAAAAAAAAAAAAGGAAAAGAAAGAAGCATCAAATATCATGTGGCATTGAGTTGGGACAAATCCTCTTACAGGAGGCAGAGTATATACCTGAGAACTATAATAAAAGCTATCACACGATTATTTCTTCTTCTCCTTCTCCTCCTTCTTCTCCTCCTTCTTCTTCTCCTCCTTCTTCTTCTTCAAGATTTTACTTACTTATTTGACAGACAGAGATCATAAGTAGGCAAAGAGGCAGGCAAAGAGAGAGAGGGGGAAGTCTCCCTGCTGAGCATAGAGCCTGATGTGGGGCTGGATCCCAAGACTCTGGGATCATGACCTGAGCTGAAGGGAGAGGCTTTAACCCACTGAGCCACCCAGGTGCCCCTATCACACTATTTCTAAAATAAAACCAAACCAACAAAAATAGCACCAACTATTTTTTAAAGGACAAATATATGTCTTACAATAAGTCCCCAAAATTATTTTTAAAAGTTTTTCATCTTCCCCAATATGCTATCATACATAAAAAGTGAAATATTAGATTAACTTTTATTGAAAGTAAAGCAAAGCATTGGCAGCTACTAACATCATTATTTAAAATTTTCCTGATCCTATGCCAGGATGAAAAGGCAAGTGACAAGATTCTTTATTCAACAAGTTGCTTGTGTCTTTCAATATATTTAATTGTTACTGTTTTTCTTTTTATGAAGATCCTTTACACTTATATTATTTTGGCTAGATTATTTATGAGCTTCTAATTATTGTGAATTGAATCACATTATCCATCCTGTCTCTAATTGATTATTAGTTAGAATGCTTTCCTGCACTGTTACTATGTATTCTCTTTCTCACTTGATTCATTTAAAGTTTGTTTTTCAGTCATGAGCTACAAGTGATTTTACTTTGATTTTCAACATTTTATTTAGTAAGCATATGTTATATTCATAAAGAAAAGTGAAATACCATTACAAAGTCTCCAGGGTATTTTTTAGTTCAAGCATTATATAAGTTCTCAGATGGTAACAGCTCGAGAGGCTCAGAGTTTATGTTAAGATAAACTAAAGGCATATTTACATTTCAGATATTAAAAACATTTTTTCATAAAACCTAGCATAGCCCTTGCCATTTAACATTGGTTTAATTCTGGGATGCCTGGGTGGCTCAGTTGGTTAAGCAGCTGCCTTCGGCTCGGGTCATGATCCCAGCATCCTGGGATCGAGTCCCACATCGGGCTGCTTGCTCGGCAGGGAGCCTGCTTCTCCCTCTGTCTCTGCCTGCCATTCTGTCCGCCTGTGCTTGCTCTCGCTCCCTCTCTCTCTCTGACAAATAAATAAAATCTTAAAAAAAAAAATTGGTTTAATTCTTTCCATTTGATAGAGTTACTGGTTTGAGTCTTGATTATACTTTAAGACTAGAGTAAAGCAACGAATTAACTCAAAAGTTATGCTCAGGAACAAACAAATCAACGAAATTGTAGTATGCACAATGTTTTCAATTATAGCTAAAATATTACTGTCATGTGGAATTAATCATCACTGACAAACTTATTATGTTGCATATTACATATGAAGGCCTTCTTATTATGTAGCAGGAAGATTTGGGTGCATTTAGGATAGGACCTATGGGGTGTATTTGGAGAATTCAGTGTTATTAACTAATATGTTAGTCTCAAATTTTTGAAATTTAGTCATAAGCCAGAAATGGCAAAGTAAGTAAACTGTGACAAATCCCCTAAGTAGTGAGACAGTGAATTCCAACTACATTGAGATTATCCACGAGGGGGATGATTAACCAAGTTTAAGATAGATGAATGGATGATAAACAATATTATTGTTGATTAACTGTTGCCTACAAGCACAAATTAGCATAGAAAGACATCAAGGAATAGGCACATGTTCATTTTATTTTTTTATATTTTTTTAAGATTTTATTTATTTATGAGGGAGACAGAGCACATGAGTGAGGGTGAGGAGCAAAGGGAGAAGATGAAGCCGACCCCGCTCTGAGCAGCCACAGGGCTGAATCCCAGGACCCTGGGATCATGACCTGAGCCGAAAGTAGATGCTTAACCGACCGAGTCACCCTGGTGTCCCAGCAAATGTTCATGTTAGTGTGTTATTAAATCCGAAAGAATTTTGCAAATTCTTAATGCAAATATGCATTACAATATTTATGTTTAAAATGTGTTGAAAGCTTAGTGAATGCCAGGCAGAATGTTAAATTTCTTTATATGCCTCATTTAATTGAATCCTATCAACCCCTCTATGAAGTCAGAACTATAATTCTATCTACTTACAAATTATGAAAATTGGCTTAGAGAAGTAAAATAATTTATCTAAAAGCATAATTTCAATAAATTTTGATGTAATTTCATTAGATAGAAAAATAGTTTTCTGTTAATTATTTTGAGACTATTACGGTGACATGAACTCTGATGATAGTAAGTGAGATTACACAGTTTGTTAAATCCTGTAGGCTAGGCTTTTTATTTTTTCTTGAAAACTGCGGATGGAACACATATGTTTCTCTTGACATCCTTCACTGAGATGAGAGTGGTGGTGAATCAAGATGAATATATGCTGGCAACTTTCTAGAAGTAAAATGTAACAAGAAACAAATCTACAGATACATAGAACAGGAAGAGGCTAACAGTATAATTTGGAGCTGATCTTCCCAATGAAAAATAGGAAAGTGGACAGCTTAAGAGCTGGGTAAGGAGCAGAGAAAAGGAATGAACTTGTTGAAAGCTTATCTCCTGGGGCGCCTGAGTGGCTTAGTGGGTTAAGCTTCTGCCTTCAGCTGAGGTCATGATCTTGGGGTCTTGGGATCGAGCCCTGCATTTGGCTCTTTGCTCAGCAGGGAGTCTGCTTCTACCTCTCTCTCTGCCTGCCTCTGCTTACTTGTGATCTCTCTCTCTGTGTCAAATAAATAAATAAAATCTTCAATTAAGAAAGAAAGAAAGAATATTTATCTCCAGTAAATTTTCTCCAGTGGGCCCTCAGCCCTCCACCAAGAGAGCTGAGCAGTCTGATATTTATATCCAAGAATAAAAGAAAACCAAAATTACTTGGAGGTCCTTTTTTAACCATTGTTAATGGGAGTTTATTCTGACATTTTATGGGCCTCTATGCAGTCAGGCAATTCTCTGCACAGTGTTGATTAAGCAAAGTTTATATTGTAGCAAGCCTGACAAACATACAAATTCCATTCAGAATTTCAGTCACCACTAGATTGTAGGTAGAAACCCAATAGAAAAACAGAAGTAGAGCAGAGGGCTCATAACCCAAGAAGTGAGAAAAATCAATGTGGTTCTCTCTTTTATTTATGCAAGGAACCTCAAGATCAACAGGTATATAAAGAAAACTAGCAAGAAAGAGAACTAATTAAAAACCAAGCCAAATCAAAACAATAAAACAAGAACAAAGGACCAGTAGGGAACGAAAAGATTTGGTTTCAATACTTGCAGAGAAATTTTTAAACATATTTCTTTTTTTTAATTACTTTTTTCATTACTTTTTAAAATAGATTTTATTTTTTAATTTGACAGAGAGAAAGAGAGAGAAAGAGAGGGAGAGAGCACACAAGCAGTAGAAGTGGGAGAGGGAGAAGTAGACTCCCTGCTGACGAAGGAACAAATGCAGGACTTGATCTCAGAACCCTGAGGCCGCGACCTGAGCCAAAGGCACATGCCCAGTGGCCTTAGCCACCCAGGTGCCCCTAAAAATATATTTCAACCATGAAATAAGAATAAGTTACTGTAAAAGGAAAATAATATAAAGGATGCTATGAATTGAAATTATAAACTGTCAATCACTTAAACCTCAAAATAAAACAAGGTGAAAGTATGTCTCATAATGTAGGGCAAAGGCTGGACAGTATTAAAAAATATGAGAGAAAATTGATCTAGAAGTGACATTTGACAACACTAATTCAGGCAGGGATAATTGAGGAAACCAGAATTATCACAGAGGTCATATCACTGCAGTAGAATGATGTATACAAGTGATTATGCAGTAAATGACATTTATACAATCATAAAAATGATCAATAATGTTTATATCTTTCTATTTTGAGGTATAATTTATATACACTGCATGTACAGAGCTTAAGAGGAAATTACATGGATTTTGAAAAATGTATATGTATGTGTCACATTGTAACACATCCTCATGCTTAAGTGCTCCTTGTCAGTCAACTCAAGCTGTGTATCTTAACTCCAATCAACTGCTTACTCTTTTGATTTATACCATTATTTCTATCATTGTTTGAAACAGAAATATACATAAAAAGTCATAAAATATATACACTTTTGTAACTCTTACTCAACAAAATATTTTTGAGAATCTTACATGCTGGGGTATTAGTTGTTGATCTCTTTTTATTGTCAAATAGTATTCAATGAGTGGATAGCTACAGTTTGTCCATTCACCTGTTGACAGACATTTAGGTTGTTTTCAGTTTTCAGCTATAATTCATATACTTTCCATGATCATTTATGGTATACATTTTTGTTGTTTGTTTTAATTTTTCATGGGTCTAAGATTCTATTCTTATTTCTCTGGATAAATAAGTAGGATTGCTTTTTTTTTTTTTTTTTTTGCATCTTAATTATCTAAGTGTTTAATTTAAAGGAAACCACTAAAAATATTTCCCAAGCCTCTAGATACCATTTTACTATTTTAACAACTATATATGGCAGTTTTGGTTATGTCTTAAGCAATATTTGGTAGTGTATTTTTTCAAGCCATTTTGGCTTGTAAGAGATGTAGTGATAATGTGTTTTTGTTTGTTTTGTTTTGTTTTACTTTCCTGATAAAATAATATAGTATAACTAAACACATATTATCTTTATTTTATTATTTATGAACTTTCTAGAAGAATGATCCTAACTAAAAGAAAATATTCTTATCTTTTCTTATTCCTTTAGTGGACACAGAATAACAGATTTTTATTTGTTTAATCTTTTTATGTGCTTGTTGGCCATTTCAATGTCTTTCTTTGTGAAATGTCTGTACAAATATTTTGCCCATATTTCGATATGGTATTTTATTATTGATATACAAAAATAGATGACACATAGGTAGATAGGTTTAAATATCTAGATATGGGGGAGCTAAGCTATCTTTGTCAGCTCTAATGTTTTAAATATATGCTTTTAAACTATGACTTCTCCATTCATCATCATAATGAATTTTTAGCTTAAGTTTTTAATTTTGATGAAATTTAATGTACTTGGTCATGAGGCATTATTCCTTTTATGTATTGCTGGGTTCAATTTGGTAATATTTCTAAAATATTTTTGGTTATATGTTTATAGGTTATCTTAGTCTTTTTTTTTTTTTTTTGTACTTGGGGAGTTATGTTTTTCAGGTTTGCTATTAGGTTATGTTGACCTCCTGAAATGACTTAAAAGTGTTAACAACTTAGGGAAAAAAAAAGGTTTTTATAATATTGACATTATTTCTTCAATAAATGATTGAAAAGATTTACCAGTGATGATATTTGGGACTGTAATGAGTGAAAGTATGTGTTTGTACATTTGTGAGTATGGAAGGTCAGAGTGATAAAGACTTTTAAATAGTATTTCTATATTTAACAAATTTAGGGATTTTTCAGGTTTTCACTTTGTTTTCATTTCTTTAAATGTTCTATATTATAGTTATGTTATTTTGTCTAAGACATAAAATTTGTTAGCATAAAGTTATTACTCATATACTATTTAATATCCATAAATTAATATTAATGTAATTATTGCTAAGTTCAATCTAAATATATTTATTGGTATTTGTTTTCTCTTTGGTTTGTTCTTTTTTATGCCTAATTTTACTGAATCATGTACTTATACAACTATTTCTTTTTATCTGTATTATATCTATCTAATATATATATATCTAATGTGTATCTACATTATATCTATGTTATGTTAGAAGTTACAATATCTACCTTTATATTATTATCAATGTTGAAGAGTATATTCAGCTACTTTGTAAGTAATGTAAGAACTGTTGAGCTCTGTGCTTTTTCTTCTTCTGCTCCTACTCTTTTTACTACAGTACCACATGTCACATTCGCATATAGTAGAAATTCAATAGTGCATATACTTTTTACTTTAAACAGTCAACAGTTTGTTATGAAGGTTTTAGTAGGTCTAATTTATGTTCTTTTATATTTACCTATTATATATTCTTCATTCTTCCCTGAAGATTTGGCTTTCTTTCTTTCAGCTTGAAAGCACTTATTTATTTCTTTTTCTTTAACATATATGGAATCTCTAGACTGCTGTATAAAAATTCTCACATTTTCAACTTACCCTCATTTGAGGGAAACATTTTTTTGCTGGATATAGGATAATTGTACACTGCTGATATTCTTACACTACTTAAAAATGTATTTCCAGTGTCCTCTAACCTCCATTGATTCTGATGAGAAGCCCTTTTGTTCCTGTGGACGTTTTTTAAGATTTTCTCTTCATCTTTGTTTTTTAGTAGTTTGTCCATGATGTCTCTGACTGTATTTTTCTTTCTGTTTATCATTTTAGGGGTTCACTTGATTTCTTGTTACTGGTGGTTGAGGTATTTCTTTTATTTTGGAAAATTGTTGAACAACTATGTATTTTTCCTCCTTTTTTTCTGGGATTTCAATTATACAACTTTTAGATCATTTGATATTGTCCTAAAGAGTACCATGTATTTATATATTTTAATTGAATTGATAAAATTTCTCTTATGCATTCTTTAAATTTATAGATTTTCATCTTTGCTGTGGCCATAAGACAATCTCTGATATAATATTTTCAGGTATAGCAGTATAGAGTTTTTATTTAGTTCTTTTTTATATTATCCACCTCTTTGCTGAAAAAAATGCACATATGTAACCTTATCCTTTTCCAGTAGATAATTTAATATAAATGAGCCTGATAACAGCAACATCTGGGCCATTTCTCGTTCTGCTTATTTCACACATTTCTTCTCTTGATGTGAGATACATTTTTTTTCTCTGTATTTCTTTCATTTTTAAAAAATATTATATGAATCATCAAGTATTAAATAGTGGGCACTATATTAAATGGTATTTTTATCCAGAAAATTTCTTTTTTCAGACTTCTAATATTGGATAAGGATTGCTGGGTTAGTTCTATCTACAGTAGGTAGACATTGGGATCAGAAACTTTCATTGAATTTTGAAATCTGATAACCAGAGATATTCTAGAGACATGTCTATTTTATAAAGTCCAAATACCATTTTTACAAACAGTGGAAATATCAAGCTGCTTTAGAACATGGCTATATTAGCTTTTCTTGACACTTTGCTTTCTTACCCTGGTCCTAATATTTTCTCTTTCTTTTCTTATTTCTATTTCTTCTTCTTCTTTTTTTTTTTCCTGCTTTCCTTCCCTTTCCTCAGCCTTGGAGGGTAATGGCTATATATTAATCAATGCTCAAATGCTTGTGAGTATTGATCTCTCAGATTTCTTCTCTAAGCATTAGCATTTTGTGCACATCTATAATCTAGACGACGTATCTATCAAAAGTTGCAATTTAAAATTGGATTCAAGGGATAGAGGAAAAAGTAGACATAGAAAAGCTCTATTTTATGTAGGGGAGAAGTAAGAAGTACTATGTAAAGGAAAAAATAATGATGGCTATTTTGTATATTTGAAGTTCCAAAGCTAACTGAAAGAAGAAATAATGCAACTATTAAAATCTGAGAGAGGGGGGCACCTGGGTGGCTCAGTGGGTTAAGCCGCTGCCTTCGGCTCAGGTCATGATCTCAGGGTCCTGGGATCGAGTCCTGCATCGGCCTCTCTGCTCGGCAGGGAGCCTGCTTCTCTCTCTCTCTGCCTGCCTCTCCGTCTACTTGTGATCTCTGTCTGTCAAATATATAAAATCTTTAAAAGAAAAAAAAAATAAAATCTGAGAGAGGTACTTAAAGAAGCAGATGAGTATTATATTTTATAAAGGAGACTAGATAGTATCTACAGTTGATGCAGAAAAAAGATGAATATTTAAAGTTTTAGAGGTTACAAAGAGAGAAAATGGCTAAAATTTTCACCCTTGAGGAGAAGCACTGATGATGGAATGGTGTGGGACAGGGAATCATTTCATATCATGAATAGTTCTTTATATTACCTGACTTATAAACAGTACATACCATGGGTATTTTGGTCCTTTTTACTATGAATTATAAAAACCAAAGTAGGAGTGGACATTAGGAGTGGGTTATGGGGCCAAGTAAAAAACATATTCCTTTTCTGGGCCAAAAAAGAAAAATGAGTTTTAAACATGAGAATAGAGGTTTGTATTTACAGATCTGCCTAGTGATATGGCTGAAATTGTAAGCCCTAGTAAAATGAGATCAGAGAAATAGAAGATAACACTTGTTCTAGCAATGTGCTATCTAGAAATGTGCAGTATATCCTTAAGTTCAGAGAAAATAAAGTTTTATTCTCCAAACTTCTTTTTGAGAACCTCCAGGCAAATAAGATCAGAAAGAGAAAGAAACTGGTTTGTGATTGAAGTATGAAGCTGACTTGTATCAGTGATTTTTATATCTTTAATTTATTTTGGGCTTTCCTAGGAGGATAATAAGAATTCTGTGCAATAAAATATGTGTTTATATGCAAACATAGGACTAGAATGTCCTTTAGATAGGTGATACTTCTCTTCTGCAATCTCTAGCTAGGATTTAATGGCAATAGCTATATGTTCTGCTTGAATTCTCTATTGTAGAGATGGTATGAATTTAATTAGAATGCAAACATCAGTAGATTGAGGTAAATACAGATGAGTATATCCAGATAAAATAACTAATGTTGATGATCACATGTATACAGAATGAAAATCAAGAGAAAGAGTATATAGACATGTTTACACGAGAAAGATAATAGGACATTTGGAAAATAAGTTATAGTCAAGGGGTAATTTATTTAAATCAATGCAAATTAAACCTTCAGTTCTTCACATGGATATGATACACAAATTAAGAATGGTAGGAGTGCAAAGCTTATGTGTAGAGCTTACTTTACCCAAGAAAAATCTTTATCATTACATCTTAGCTTTGAAACAACAGAAGCAGCAACACTAGGTCACTGCAAGTGAGTGACCCATGACAACTGCATAGTGAATTTGACCTCATTTTCCTTCTGTCCACTGCCTGAAGAAAAGTGCTCTTTTGGTTTCCCCTGGTTCTATGAGTAATAGGGAAGATAATTGGAATGTGTGTTTAGAATAGTATTAACATGCTGATGTCTTTTATCAGAAAGTTTTCAGTTATAGGGTATAAGGGTTATTAACTAGTAGAAGTCATACTAATAAGCTCTGAAGATGAGAGTGTGCATTAACTTGCAGTAATGAGAATTTGTAAAAAAAAAAAATAGTGAAATTCTGGGGTGAAGGTGTTTACTTTTTTTTTTTTTTTTTGGTAGAATTCAGTTAGCTGTTTCGAAAAAAAAAAAAAAAGTAGATGGCACATAAAAATCCAGTGAGATCATAAAAAAGATTAAGAGAGGCTTTAATTCCAATACGTGGTCTACACATTTTAATGGCTTCAGTGACCTAATGACATAGACTACACATTTAGGGAAGCACACTTACTGCTCTGTTAACAGGTCATATATTTTGGCATTCTATCACGTATAAGTGTAAAACTTTTTTTAGTGCAATATTATCTTGATAATTTAAACCTCTTAAAGTAAGGAGATGTAAATTTCAAGTTTTTATAGTTAATTCTGTCTCATAGGACACATTTTGCAACCCATTTTGAATATAAGCAAGCTCTAATAACTTTATGTTAAAAAAAATCTAAATACTGAACTAACCTTAGAAATCCTGTAAGGGGTTTATATAACATCCATATGATGTTCTCTTAACCTAATATAGCATGTGAGGCTGTGTCACAGAAGTTTTAGGTCATTCTGTAGCAGGAGAATCAAAGCTATGTGCCCTCTCTGGCTATTTTACAGTATTTCCCTGAAAAGTACCTCTTATAGTCAAGTGTTTTCTGTGACTTAAGTTTCCTAACACATTATGTTTTATAGAAGTCTACAAGAGAATTCAGTGCGTGTGTGTGGGAGGGAAAATGGAGAGAACTGAAGGAGAAATATAAGAATAGCAAAGGGAATAGGACGTGGACGTGGGACAGAAATAGATTGACTATATAAAAGATAATGGAACTGCATTTATTGTCATTGTATGTTTGATTTTGCAGGTTGAGAATGGTTATCCTGTTTTATGCCATTTCTTCTTTTTTTTTTTAATTAAAGATTTTATTTCTTTATTTGGGGTGGAGTGGGACAGAGGGAGAGTGAGAGAAAGAATCTTCAAGCAGACTTCCTGCTGGCTATGAAGCTCTATGCAGAGCTTGATCATGCAACCTACCATCATCATGACCTGAGCTGAAAGCAAAAGTCAGATGCTTAACTGACTGAGCCACTCAGGCACCACTTTATGTCATTTCATGATGTGCACTTCAGAATCTGACCCCACTGTGGATAGTGAAATCAGCCTCATTGATTTCCCACATGTATTAAAAATGCAAAATAGAATAGACTATGTAAATTTCTTCTACATATCATAGGATATATTGTTTAATAAAAATTTGTCTTGTTTTATCTATTTATCTTTCTACTTATTCAATAACTGAACCAAAATCAACATTGCTCTTAATGGTACAAACTGTTACCAAATATATTCTCTGAATATTATCAAGCAATATTGTTCTACTGTGATCTTTTTAAATATCTACTAGGAAGAAAATTTTAGACAACCATATTAAGTAGAAAAGACATCAATATAAAGATTGGTGTTGAGTATTAAATATATGGCAAATAATCATGAAATATATAAATAAAATGGACTATTAAAAAGAAGAGGCAATATTATATAAGTATGAAAAAGATAATATTTTAAAATATAGATATTATCTTTAGTATCATATATACATACATACCTAAATATCAAGGAGGAGAATAGGTATAGCATATGTAAAAAATTTAACTATTTTCAGTAATTTGGTGATGGTATCAGTAGCATATTATTATTTCAGGAGATTGTATTTTTTTTAAAGTACTTAAGCAAATGAGTAATCAGATATATCTTTTTTTTTTTCATTATTCCTTCTATCATTGGCAATTATGGGAGATTTTTTGTGTAAATATTTGTGGAAGAATAGTAATATATTATAAAAGAGAGTAAGTAAAACCCACATGGTCCTGTATATGTAAAACATGAGTTTTATATGATATGAGTTTTATAGGTCTTATATGTATATAACGTTCCTAGGATTTCTTCACTGAAAAGTTCTAGAACTAATAAGCAGTGGTGGCAAAGAACATTCATAGAGCCCAAACAGTAGTCATGCAATATCATTTTCTATCAAAATATATTATTAGGTCTTTTTGAAGAAATCATTGGCTCAGGTCTGGGGCAGAAATGTTCAAGATAAGCATACATCTTGATATACTAGATAGAAATATCAAGGTATTAAATTCAACTAGGGTCATGAAAAAATAACACAGGAGCCAATTTGAAAGTGTTCCCATTTACCTATGATGTGACATTTTAAGCTTCAAAATGGATAAAAATTACAATAGATAGATTAAAGACAACAAATATATTTAAATCTGTAAGTTCATAATAATAATTGGTCATTTTCAGAGGTGAAGGGGAATAAATTTATCATATTGAAATGTGGGAAAAATCAAAGGACAGAATTAAACATTTACCCTACCTTTCCTGTATGTGCTAAACCTTATAGATATAAATAAGAGAAGGTCATGACATTATTCAAAATTATTCCAACCAATAAACAAAAACAAAAAGAAACAAAAAAACAGAATACTACCATTTTGTGTCCACTCCCAATAATGAATAGATAAGCATTGAGTATCACTTGCTGTTCTCCAAAAATAGAAAAACCAGATGTTTTATATATTCTGCTAAATGAACATAAAACCACCCAGAGTCTTGCAAGAGGAGATGAATCTGAAACCCTTCAAGCCTCTGTATCTAGTTGCCAAGGACACAGAACAGAGAAACTTACGTAACTGCCGCATGGGTATGCAGTCGGAAAAACACAAAAAATGTTAGAAACCAACATCTCTACATACTCATGAGTTGGATTCATGACTGTGTTTTAGTTAATAATGTTTAATTTATTTTAGTCTAACTATAGGGCTTAGTATTGCATAGGTTAAACTCCCCCTCCTATTTTTCTTCAGAATTATCTTGGCTGTTCCTCACTCTTATACTTTATGAGTTGAAGATTAGCTTGTCAAATTACTTGAAGACTGAGGTAGCATTTCACTGGCTTTTTGTTTAAATCATGGAATATTTTTCCATAAATTATAATAGTTACTCTGTTTTTAATGGTATCTTCATTAATTTTGTTCAGAATGTAAAGGTTTTTTCACAACCCTGTCTTTCTTAGATTAAGTTTTTGCTACTTTGATGGGACACGTATAAGGTAATATTTAAGTTTTATTTTTGTATTGTTCCTTTTGTCTGGGGAGTCTATTGATGGTTCAATACTAACACTAACAAATATCAACAATCTTGCTAACCATTTTATTAATACTAACAGTTGTTCATTGATTCTTTCATTTTCACTTTGTTTTCCTTTCTAATTCTTGTGCCTTATTCTCCCTCCCTCTCTTTCTTCTTCCTTCCTTCATTTGTTTCTTTCTTAATTTTTTTTGCTTTCTTATTAAATTTTTAATGTGAAAATTACAAGTCAATGCTGTTTGTGTGTGTGTGTGTGTGTGTGTGTGTGTGAGATACTAGAGGGAAGAGTAGTGGTAATCTTCCTTTAGATTGTGAGCTACATTTTAGTGCAAAATAGTATGTACCTTAAATTTCAATACTATGTAATATATTGTTGATTTCTATTTTCCTTGATTGATTCCTCTAAATAAGCAAAACTCTGCTTTCTTCCTACTTTTATGGGTCCTTACTCTTACTATGTTGTCAAATATCAAGTATTACAATTTTGGAATCTATCTTATTTAATCAGTTTTTGGTAATTAAAAATTACTGTCAATTCAGTTTACATGCATTTGCTTTCTGCTTTTTGCCACAGGAAATTGGCCCATTATATTTTTTGCTCTATTTTCAATGATTTATATAAGAATAAGGCATAATAACCCTAATAAATTAATCAGTAAATTAAGTCAAACAATAAATAAATGATCCACAGTTTGTTATTTTCTAAAGAAGTCAAAGGACCATGATTATTATTTTTTTTCCTTTGAAATTTTGGTACAATTTGCCATTGAAATCATCTGGGCCTTTTGGGTTTTTTTCCTGTGGATAGATGTTCCTCCTCGGAAGCACCCACTTTTACCAGTTTCTTGTGCATTTCTGGGGTGAGAAAGGGAACCAAGTCCATGTCCCAACCTTTCTCTGGTGACACTTGTGCCTTCTTTCCATACTATAAGATGCTCATATGCTTGCAAGTGATGATGCTAACATTTGCCTGTAACAATGTGGTCTGTTTGCTTCCTTTTCCCCAAACAGCTGTTCGTTGGCTACTTCTCAAACCCTCAAATGTGCATATAGCAGCACAGGCCATATCTGGGAGAATAAATACTGAGAAGAGACCCATAGGGTATTTTGATTTGGAGAGTCTTTAGAAGATAAAATATCTAGGGTCCTAACAGGTTTGTTTTAGAAGACCATGATCTCCAGGTGGTTACCCCATTGCCTCATTCCCCTCTTGAATCCCTGCCAGTCCATGCCTTGTCATAAGAGGTGCAGCTCTATTAGGGCAAGGAATAGGCTGTCAAATTCTGGACCCCAAAATACACAGCCACTTGCTGTACTTTAAGGGTGTTGTTAAGTAGAAGAGGAGCTTCTGAGACTGTATGGGAACAATGAGAAATGTAAATGAAGGCACTGGCGTATAAAAACCAAAGGATTGTTTTGAGGTAAAGTGGTAAACACATTAAATGCTGCAAATAGACCTAACAAAATAAGAAAACAAGGCAATGCATTTTCTTTAATAACATGAATTGCCAGAGCTATTTCAGTGACATAATTAGGGTAGATTGTAATTGATTTTATGGCTTTTGTTATAATTACAGTATCTCTTAGCCACAAGGAATGTTCCTTTAGTTGTATCTCAATTCAGCCGCACAAATCAATGGATCCTCTCCATGAGACTTCTGTGTTTATTTTCATTTAGTTCAGACACTATGTCAAAAATCCTTATACTGGGGTGCTTCGGTGACTCAGATGCTTAAACATCTGGTTTCAGCTCAGATCACAATCCCAGGGTCCTAGGATTGAGTTCCATTTCAGGTCCCCTGCTCAGTGGGGAGTCTGCTTCTTCCCTTCCCTCTACTGCTCCCCCTGCTTATTCTCTCTCTCTCTGTCAAATTAATAAAATCTTTTAAAAAAAAAAATCTTTACTTTGCTGTAACCTACCTAACACTGGGCTTGGCCTTTTTTACTCTACAAATGTTTATTGAATTAGTACCACTGAATAAGGACATTTGTCTATTGTCAGTTTAGTTGCTGAAACAGTCATTTTTTTATCATCATTAACTTGAAAAAAATGTTTGGCTTCATGTATTATCTTTCAAGCTTAGGCATTGGTGAGCCAACTCATCTCGAATAGAAGGCTCCAGAAAGTCAAATTCTCAGCTGTCAAAGAAACAAGAGTATTGAGATAATTGAAAAAAATGTTCAAAGACTACTTGAAGTAAATCCTACCTCCTTCAGTGCCTAAAAACTGAGAAAGATATCTCTGTTCACTTGTGGCATAAAAGAATATCTGAATGCCACTATTTTCTTCCTTGTCACTGTATTTCTAGCAAGATAATACAGCAGTGACTATTAACTTATTTGAGTCATTTTTTCAACAACTGCCATCATTTCTCCAAAATCAAACACAAAAATGGTTAATTTATACAATTCCTATTTGTTATTTTGGCAGTATCCAACCAAAGTTATGCAACACTTCCCCCCTGCCGTTTTCCTCTTTTAACCATTTAGTACAGAGTAATATACTCCCCAGTAGTACAAAGAGGTGAAAGGCATTCTCTTAATTTCTTCTACTCCAGTCCTCTTTGAGTTTGTTACCATCGTCTCACAAAACAGCTACTAATGTTATAAAATTCCTAGCGTGAGCTTGGAGAAAGTGTGGGGGCACTAAACAAGCAGAGATTTCACACCTTCCATCCCATCATTGAAGTCAATTGGCTTTAGGGTGTCAGCTGTGCTTTTGGGTTTTGCTGGTGTTAGTTTTTTGTCCTCCTTGAACCAAAGTTCACTGCACTAGAAGTGACTTTGAATTTCATTGAACTTGAACACCTTGTATCTACAAAGGACAAACCCTAGAGCATGGTTTTAATAATCGCTGAAGAACTGACAATACACACGAAGAGATGCAACCTTGAATCTGAAACTTCTTTTAGTATACCGAAATATTGTCAACGGTGAACTTTTTGGTTCTGACTTCTCCTTCTAATGCCTCCTTTCCTTTAGAAATTCATGTGTTCCCTTATCCTACTCCACCAAAGTTAGCAAATCACAAATGCCATTGTGGTTTTTTGTGTGTGTGTGTGTGTGTGCCCTTAACCTACAACAAAGTTGGTTTTATGTCTTACCAATGTTGGAGTTTTCTCACGATAACTAATAAGAGCACCTTGTAAGGATTTTTTTTTTAAACTAAAATAAATGTTAACTTTATGTATTTATCATTCTTTTAATTTGTGGATCCTAGCCTTCTCAATTTTTTTTTTTTCCTGTAAAGAATGAAATAGACACCTAGCCTTAAATTTTAGCATAGCTGGTGAAGATGTATACTTTTTTCTAATACCTGAAAAAAATATTATTTATGTGCCTATTCTATAACTTCAGATTAACAACAGACTTATTTACTAGTAAGGTTATTTTGCTAGAGAATCATTGTTCCTGGCAGCAAGGACAATAAGTCGATGATCCTACACTATTACTGAGACTATAATGATACTACCTGAGAGGCTAAATACTCACCTGAATAATTTTTCTAGGACATTCATATAAGTCTTTTGACATATATCTTACTGAGTTAGTAAAAAAAAAAAAAAAAAAAAAAAAAAAAAAAACCCAGCTTTATCATATAATTCTATAGTGAATGAGGTCAGGGAAGAGGAGTATTGACACCAGAGTTCCAAAGTCCAAAGAGAAGGACTACTCCAAGGAAGGAGAACAGAAGAGGGCAGAGGGATTAGAACAGCCAGGGCAATATAGAAATCTTCGATAAACAAAACTAGTTCCTGCCTAAGTAATATGATGGTCAACAGATGCACACACGGTGGAATTCTAAATAAACTAAGACACATTAGCTAGACTTCAGTTAAGTTTTGTTACTTTAAACAAGAAAGATAAATTTAACAAAGTATATTTTGGCAGTTTGAGTTCAGCTCAACAAATATTGATTAGTGTCAACTCTCTATAGCAAAAGTCATTTTGTTTGCAGAGGAAAGGACATAGAGGCGGGCTTATAAGTAGCCTTGTTATATACAAGTATGTAAGCACGTAAGTATGGGGACGTAGTGGGAAACAGGACTGTGGAGTTCAAAATCTATGCAGCAGAGTGAGAGAAAGATGGACAGAATGTGGCATGCAGATAGTAACGGGCCTCAAGATTGAATAATCTGATGTAGGGCACGTCTGTAGAGTAAAATAATACCAGACCTAGAGGCTTTTATATGCTTTCATTTAAGAATAAGTTTAAGCTTCTCCACTACCTCAATAAACCTAAAAAAAAATAAAATGTTAGAAGGTGGAAGAAGGTCAGTAAAGTATCCCCTAGACTGAGAAGGCATTTTAACACTGAAAAACAAAGCAAGCTACTCTTTACCATTTACACAGAGTTTCATTCAGGGTATCTTACCGATGAGGAAAAATCAGGCAGACGGTCCAGGTGGTACTCAGACATTCTCTGTCCCCATCTTCCACAGTTATTTTCCACCCAGTCTAGACCTGGATGCTCAGCTTTTATGGAGAAAGAGGCATGGTGATGAGGCTACAAGGCAGTTATCTAAAGTGGGGTCTTCTGTGTGTCAGCGAGCTCTACCAATTACCTGAAGTAAAGATTTCTTTGTGC
Source organism: Mustela erminea (assembly GCF_009829155.1). NCBI lineage: Eukaryota > Metazoa > Chordata > Mammalia > Carnivora > Mustelidae > Mustela > Mustela erminea. Next base: position 109,896,424 of record NC_045617.1, on the reverse strand, counting down.
CAATCATCTCTACTAATTATCTAAAATGGCACCTTCTGTGCACCACTTTAAAGAAGTTCAGAAGACGCCTTCCCACATTCCAGTCAAGGACATACATTCACCTCCACGGATCTGGAACATGTAGCCTCAAGGGAGGTTATTACCCTGGCATGAACAAGATGAATGACCAAAGATGGAGTCAGTGTTGTCAGCACTCCAACATAAAATTACATACTTCAGTAAGTTACAAGAGTTTACCAGAGCAGTAGTTTTCCAAGATGTGTGAACGTGTGCATGGGAGGGTATGTTATAATTTTATGGGATAGGATGTCTGTGCACAGAAAGAAAGGGAGAGACTTACTTGGTATTTCTAATAGTCCTTCTAGTCATAAACAAATACGGATTTTCAAGGCTAAGAATCATTAATTAAAGAGTAGAGTAGAAAGAGGCTTAAAAAAAACAAAAAAGACCAAAAAACACTAAGAAGAAATTCATGGTTTAAATGCTGTTCATTAAAAAGAAAAAGACAATTACTCCCCACTTGGAGTTTTCTTTGTAGGCTCTCTTTCCATATGCTGGGGAATCAGACATCTCACATGAAAGGACTTAACATTTAATATGAAGTCTGATAGTTTCCTCTCAGCATGGGAGGTAGGTAACTACTTGTGTCTTCGTGTTTCTTTCCTAAAGAAACCAGTGAGCATGGGGATAGTGAAGACAGCCAAGTATTAGATGTCTGCCTTTCACTGACTTTTAAAATCTTGGGATCTTTTTGTCTAAGTTTAAGAATATCTCTGTACATTCAAGATTTTTAAAATTCAATTTTTTAAAAGATTGTATGTATTTATTTGAGAGAGAGAGAGAGGAAGAGAGAGAATGAGCAGGGAGAGAAGCAGGGAGTAAAAAAGAAGCAGGCTCTCTGCGGTGAGCAGAGAAGCAGGGTGCAGGGCTTGATCCTAGGACCCTGGGATCATGACCTGAGCCGAAGGCAGACGCTTAACTAATGAGGAGCCCAGGTACCCCTAAAATTCAATTCTTATAATTCAAGGATTTCTATGTTATCATTTGCCACCCTGGGCTCTTAGGGAAATTCTAATTTAACAACCACACAACCTAGACATGAACAGGTTCTGAGATAAAAACCCATAGTCCTGATCCATAGAAAATCTGTAATCGGAGGTGGTTCTGATACTGTTACTGAAATATTTATCACTGTGCTTCCTTGTAACCCTTGTAACTCACTCTCTAGGACTCTTTTATGCTTGCTTCCATCTTCACTTGGGGGAATAAACATGGACAGGGCAGTGATGTATGAGCTTATCCTGCTGTGTCCCTTGGAAAGCTTAAGGTATTGCCCCCTTTCCTATTTTTAGAAGTTTTTCTAGTTTCCCCAGCTCTCCAAGAGCTGGAATTGAAGGACTTCTTCCTATTACAATCCATCTGCAGGCACTCTAGACTTTCAAAATCATAACATATACACTTAGAGCCTCATTTTATGTGGTATCAAGGTGCCCTTTCCTTCGTAGTAGGTTCTTAAATCTTTATGGAAAAGAAGTATTGCTGTGCTTTCCAAAAAACCTGTAAAGTTAATTCAACCTCATTAATTTCAACTTACATTCATTGATATTAGCTGCAAAAACTATGGCAGGCTTCACCCCATCCAGTTTATGATTTCTCTCTAAATTCCCTTGTCTTCATTTCAAATTGTCTTGAAAATGTTAATAACTGAATAAAACCATGGAAAATCATCCTCTGGATTAAATTTTGAATAGAGTGCTTCATTTAAAATAGCCCAGCGAGGAGGCACCCTGGTGGCACCATCAGTTAATCATCTGACTCTTGGTTTGGCCTCATGTCGCTATCTCAGGGCCCTGACCTCAGTCATGAGATCAAGCCCCATCAAGCAGCATGGGGTCTGCTTAGGAATTCCTATCTCCCTCCCTTGTTCTCTTTCTCTTTCTCAAAAATAAATAAATCTAATAATAATAATAATAATAATAAAGAAACAGCCCAGCCTGATCCAAGTAGCATTTGAGCCAATTTTTCAGTCTAAAGACACTCTGCCCATGCTTGCCTTGGCAAAGTCTCTGACTTCAACACATACGCATATTCTTCCTCTCCAGGCTTTAGTAATGTTTAAGAATTTATATGGTAGCTTTCAGGCTCTTGGCTCAAGGTTACTTGAACAAGTGCTACTTCAGCAACCTCTCGGTCACTTATTGAAGCCCCTACCAAAGACTGAGGAGAATCCTAAAAAGAACTTCAACTTCTGGATGTGCCCATCAGAAACATGGAGAATGATATTCTCCAAAGATCTATCCTCATGATGTAGCATACTCATCAGATCAACTAGAAAGGGCTACTGATTATGAATGGGGTTTCCACAACACATTGTCCAGGCCAGCTGTATATGTCTTCACCCCTTAGTAATAAAGTGATCTTCTCTAAGAGGTTTATAAATCAGTTTCCAGTAATATAGTTTTAGGGAAATAATTTAATTAATAAATTATAATTTTTCAGACAAAAATGCTACAGTCCAATGCTTTTCGAGTAATCTCGACCTGGCAGCAGATGCCCTAGGTATTCTAGTTTGGTTTTTGTCCTTCCAGCCCTTCTCAAAACTAGTAGGTTTTCCTACCAGTAACATTTCAAAGGATTGGCCCTTTTTTATAATGATGTCCCATTGCAATAAGCACAAAATTGCTAAATTTGCTTAGGTGACCACGAAAATGGGAAATATTTGAAGAACTGTTTGAACTACAATGTGTTAAGCTGTTAATATGCAGCAGGCATGATGATCTCTAGTCCATATACAAGAAAAGTAAAGTTCTGCAATGTTTGTTACTTGATATATGTGGCATGACCTAGAACTAAAATTGTCTTTGAGAGTTCTGTGACGATTGTGTAATTCAGAGTAATCATCATTGGCATTCAAATATCCTATGATAGTTTCACTACAGTCTGCAAAGGATAAATAAAATGCATTACTTATTGGGTGCCTGGCAATTAGGTATTAAGACTGCTTGTGATTGAAATGGCATCACCTGGATGGAGAGATGTTCTTTAAATATGATCTCCGTTCTAAAATTATTAGTGTTCTTGGGGCACATGGGTGGCTCAGTAGGTTAAGTGTCTACCTTTGGCTCAAGTCATGATCCCAGGGTCCTGGAATCGAGCCCTGCTTGAGGCTTCTTGTTCAGTGAGAAGCCTGTTTCTCCCTCTCCCACTCCCCCTGCTTGTGCTCCCTCTCTCGCTGTGTCTCTCTCTGTCAAATAAATAAATGAAAAATTAAAAAAAAAATATTAGTTTTCTTATTGTTTTAGCATTTATAAAAGAACGGTAGTCTTTCAAACCCTAAAACATTATTTAATAGATATTAATTGTTGGGGCATCTGGGTGGCTCAGTTGGTTAAATGTCAGACTCTTGGTTTCAGTTCAGGTCATGATCTCATGGGTCATGGGATCGACCCCCAGGTCAGGCTCCACACTCTGGGGAGTCTGTTGGAGATTCTCTCTCCCTCTTCATCCCACCCCACTTCTCTCTTTCTCTCTCATGCACAAATAACCAAATATTTAATTTTTAAAAAAAAATGAATTATTGGGTCACAGGTTTGTTTTAGTATGAACTGATGAGGAGTTGTTTGTTTTTGTTTGCATGTCCTTAAGGTGAATGAATTGAGACTCCTATAACTCTGAGAAAAACTTCAAGAGGTTTTTGCTTAAAAGTCAGCCCTCCTGTATTTATACAAATAATCTAAAACCTTGGTATAGATTCCTTCCCATTATTTCTTTTTGGTATGGATAGTCATCCTGTATTTTCTCCACTTCCCTACCTAAAGACAGATAAATGTCCAGGCCTTAATTTTGGAGGAGCAGCGTTACTATTCAAGCCCCAGGACACTGAAGGGAAGGAAAAATTCTTCTATTACTCTTCAAGTCTTCCATCTCGACTAAGAATTATATTTACATGAGACAGATTAACCAGAGAAAAAAGCACAGAGCTTTATTACATGTGCACAGGGACCCAAAAATAAAATTGAGACCTAAAGAAATGACCCAGGCAGGAAGTTTATATACATTTTAGACAAAGACAATAAATTTGTGAGGAATTGACAAGATAAAGAAAATAGATGTTTAAGATTTCTGATTAGTAAGAAATTCTAAGTGGAATTTGGGCTGTGACAGTAGATTAGAAAAAGGGTAACAAAGTATACGTGTACAGTTTTCTTGGCTTTAAATTTTCTATCTCTGGTGATAAGGATGTCTTTTTACTTAGTATAGCAAGGATATCTTTCATATGGGAAATTTGTTTTCTGCTTTCACGGATACAGAGGAATGTCCTTGCACTGGCTGTTTAAGTAACTTTTCTTTCAAACAATCAATATAACAAAGTGACATATTTGGGGGCAGCCTGCCCTTGGCCCCCATGATATCCATATTGAGAAAGCAGACACTTGAGACCCTCCTTTCAACTGTAGCAGAAACTGTTATTATTCACTCTGGTCCATATTCTCCAGAGAAGTTTCAGTTTGCGAAAAGAGCAATACAGAAAAATTCTCAAGGGAAATCTTGACTTCCAGGGATGGGAGAGGCCCCTGGAGACTGATAGCTACTCTGTAGTGTGGGGATCCCAGGCCTATTTCACAAAGTTTCCGTTTGTCTCATTATGCTAAAGGAAACAAGGAAAAAAGTTTACATTGTGTTCATGGTTGGGCCAGAGTTCTAAAATGAGTATTATTTCTGACCTTTTTTCCAAGTATACATTCTCAGCAGAGGCAATACCACCCTCTTGGGGAAGGTGAAAATATCTTATTATTTTTATGTATAAAGTACAGGTATAAAGAAAATACATAAACATACACACTGTATCTGTGGCATTAAAATTTCATGGTAAGGATTAAAATAAAATGTGTAACAAACCTCCTTAGGAGGGTAATAATAAAAAAGAGAAGTTTGAGAAATGCTGCTCGAGACTTGTTTTAGCTGACGATTCTGGATTTTTTGTTTCCTTTTCATTCCATTCTGGTAAATTCTGGAGGTCTAGTTTGCCCATATTCGGGTAGAAAATATTTAAGTACATTAGAAAGCGTATCAGGGCTATCTTTGGAAAACAATGTTAAATAATAGATATATTAAAGCTATCTATATACCTATATATTTGGCATGTCGTGGTAATCTTTATAGTTATTTAGAAGTACTAATATCCCTAACTTTGCTTTTCTAAACATATTCTCAACTTATTTGTCATGCAGTTTTGTTTTTCAAGCAAGTCATTTTGATGTGTCCTGTTTAACTCAGCCGTGTTCACGCATCTGACCCTCTCCCATCTAGATACAAGGATGAGATGAGATGCAGGAATGGCATTAAACTGCCATTTTGCATGTATCATGTCAATTCTAAAAACTGAATGTTAAATAATTTGTTATTCATACAGATTTAAAATGTTTTCTCGTTAAAATAGCTGCATCAAATTCCTTATGAAACTCAAGGAGCATGGCTCTATTTTAGTTACTGTTTTCAGTGTTACCATCTGAAAACCATGGAAGCAGGCATCTTTAGGCCCATAAACAAATAAAGACAATAGCATTTGGGAGGTGCTATAATAGGGATATATACAAAGAACAGCTACAGCACAAAAAGGGAGAAATAAAAAGGCTTTCCATAGAAAGTAAGGTAACAATTGCCTTGAGTCTCAAAAGTTAAGTAGAAAATTTCTTGATGAACAAGGAATAGAAGGGCCCTCCTACTTGGGGAAAATATGTTCCTCCTATGCAGGAACACACACACACACACACACACACACACACACACCTCTACCATGAAGTGGAAAACAAAAAGTTGCTCTATTTTTGGAACTGTGAAGAGTTCAGAATAGTGGAAGCAGAGAGAATAAGGATCCCAATCTAGTTGGGAATTAAGAACGTGGGATAAGCCACATCACTACAGAGACTTTGACAGTTTTTAAGAGTTTAGGGTTTTTCGTGTGTGTGTGCACATGCATATTTGTTTTTTTTCCATAGGCCTTAGGAAACCTACAGTAGTTTTTCATGGTAAATGGGCCTCAACACATTTCCTTCAAGAACCAACCAGTCTGTATGTGTGTGTAGTCTGTAGTGTGATGAGGAATGCATTGAAATTAATGACCAATCGGAAGTGGAGGAAGAGAGACAAAAAGGAAAGGTAGATAATCCCAAATTTGTGGCTGACATGATGTGGTAAATATGTTCAGGGGACAGTAGTATTTTGTGTCTCAGTTTTAGGAAAAAGATTTATGATATTCAGCCGATAGGTGGTAATTTCAGTAAAAGGAATGGATAAAACTACCCATAGAAAACACATAGAATAAGATGAGAAGATGCAAAAGAACTGATCCATAGAGAGTTCATCTAATCAAAGCACGTGGGAGTGATGCCGATATTAGGTATATGACATTTACATAACAATTTACATATATTTAAATTAGAATTCTATGATTTTATTATGTTTTAATAAAAAAATTCATAAAATGATTATTATTTTAAGTAATCAAATGAATTAGGGGTTGGTATGATCCTGTTTTCCCTTATACTAGTTGTAAAATCTGTTTTTGATAAGGTATAGAAACCTCCTCGGTTGATGCCACTAAAATAATTACAAAACTTTATACTTATTTGTGCAGTCTTGCTTTAATGTAAGCCAACTCCATCCAGAATGCTCAGCCAGGGCTGCGGGTAAGTTCACTCATAGCATGTACTGGAAACTCTGCATACCTCCCCTTTCACATTTTCTTTACACAAATGGTATTGCAACCCATTTTTTCAGATTATGGAGTGCCTTCTCACTTCTCCTTGGGCATTGCTCCTCGGTGCCTCAAGGATATCTATATTCCTTCTTCAAAAAGAATCTCCTTTAAGGACTCGAAAGTGGTTTGCTCTCTTTCAGATGATTAGAGAGATTTCTTAGTGTGAAGTGAAACAAAAAATAAACAAAACCAAAAGGACAACCACATGTTGCATCTCTGGCAGACTCTAAGAAACTAAGAAACTCAGCTGATCTAAAATGACCTAAGTTTTAGTCACCAGGTTTGGGACTCAATGTAGTTTTTTTTTTTTTTTAATATTTTATTTATTTATTTGACAGACAGAGATCACAAGTAGGCAGAGAGGCAGGCAGAGAGAGAGAGAGGAGGAAGCAGGCTCCCCACTGAGCAGAAAGCCCAATGCGGGGCTGCATCCCAGGACCCTGGGATCATGACCTGACCTGAAGGCAGAGGCTTTAACCCACTGAGCCACCCAGGCGCCCCCTCAATGTAGATTTTGATTGAAATAACTTTCTTAAATTCTCTGAAACACGATTTACTTATCTATAAATAAAGGTATTACTAACTGCTCTCCTTACATTATACAATTCAAGTAGTTGTGACACTTTTCTATGACAGTACTTTGTAACAAATAGATCACCATAAAAATATTAGAAATTATTACTATTATTACTTTTTTTTTTTTAATTTGCCAGAGAGAGAGAAATCACAAGTAGCAGAGAGGCAGGCAGAGAGAGAGAGGAGGAAGCAGGCTCCCCGCTGAGCAGAGAGCCCAACGTGGGGCTCGATCCCAGGACCCTAGGATCATGACCTGAGCCGAAGGCAGAGGCTTTAACCCACTGAGCCAACCAGGCGCCCCACTATTATTATATTAAACTATTCTAGAGAATATAAAATACTTATTTAGTTTAATAATAATAATTTCTTTTTTTGATAAGGTATAGAAACCTCCTAGGTTGATGCCTAGTAATAATTTAATTTTAACTCCTACAGCTCTATCAGTCCTTACTCAGCATACTCTTCATTTTCTTGTTTAAGAATAATGCATAGGAGCATGACTGTTTTTAAAGAAGCTGGAATCCTATAGATAGTTAGCCACTTTTAATTTATTCCACAAAATTTTGGTCTTTATAATAAAATCCTATTTTTAATTTTATAATGTTGTGACAGTATTTGTATTTCAGATGCTATTCATATTCATGAATCCATTTGCATACCATTTAATATTCTCCTGCTTTGCTACACTTGTTGTGATATGTTATCTAAATTACAGGCTCAATTTTCAGAGTGTTGTAAGTGTGTATTCAGAGGCAATGATATGCAGTAGCACTTACACAAAGAAATCAAAATATTTTCAGAGACACAATTGAAGCATCTCACACTAAGGGATTTGTAGTGCTTTCATATCTAAGTCAGTTTCCTTCCACTGTAGGTGTTCTGCAAAATCACATTGCCTAATAATTTGGAAATAAAGCTTAGTATTGCTCTTTCACAATGTCTGACTCTTTCTATCCAGTCCCCTTTAACTTTTGTTCTCATTAGTATGGTCTAAGCCAATTTTAAAAACTTCTTTTCTTAATCTATTCTGCAGCTGGTTTTTTGAATATAAAATATTAGTGAAGAGGGAAAGTCTATTTTAAAAATACAGTTCCCCCAAAACTTTGACAAGAAAACATCTTTAATTTTTAAACTTTCAGTTATATTATTTTTATACAACACCTTCATTTTTGCTTCTATCATCTATAATTCAAGAAGTCCAAAGATGAAATCATTATTATTCTCTACCATAATCTGCTCTTTCCTATCCTGATGGATATCATCCAGGTACCCAAGTCAAAATCCTGAGTTAGTCTAGATTCTTCCCTTTCCTTCATTGGCCCGGACCTCTATGATCCAATCTGATCCTAAGTGATCACACCTGTAAGTATCTCCCAAGTCATCCCCCTTTCTCCATTTCTATTACCTTTGTCCCATTCTGGACCTTATTATTATATTTTTTTAAATTTACATTAATATTCTCAACTGCTATCATGGCCTTCAGTCTTGCAAATTTTTTTTTTTTTAATTTAGTAAACTTTGTTTTTTTTGTTTTAGAGTTACAGGGAAATTGACCAGAAGTACAGAGTTCCCATGCTCTACCCCTTCCACCCCACAGTTTCCCATATTAGTAACATCTTGCATTGGTGTGGCACACAGATAAAACTTATGAACCAATATTGATATGTTATTATTAGCTAAACTATAAGGTTTACGTTAGTGTTTACTCTTTGCGTTGAATGGTTTTTGCCTTTTTTTTTTTTTTTTGGCAAATGTGTATCATTTATCTACCATTACAAGTATCATAATGAATAATCTTGCTGCCCTAAAAATCCACTGTGCTTTATCTATTCATCTCTCCCTTTATTCCCAGGCCCTGGCAACAAGTGATCTTTTCTACTATCTCTGTAGTTTTGCCTTTTCTAGGATGTTGTATACTTGAAATCATACAGTATGTAGCCTTTTCAGATTGGCTTTTTTCACCTATTGATATATATTTAAAGATTCTTATTTGTAATTCTGTAGCTTTATAGCAAGTATTCTTGTTCATTTTTGTTTTATTTTGTTTTGACATTGAAAAATATTCTACTGTATACAGATATACCACAGTTTGTCCAAAACCAAAGAAAGACATTTTTGTTGTTTCCAAGTTTTGGCAAGTATCAGTGAAGCTTCTATAAATGTTTGAATTCAAAGTTTATATGAATATAAGTTTTCAGCTCATTTGGATAAATACTTAGGGGTGTGATTGTTAGATCCTATGGTAATAGTATGTTTCGTTTTCTTAAAAACTACCAAGTTGCCTTCCACATTAGTTGTGCCATTTGGTTTCCACTGGCAGTGTATGAGAGTTGCTACTGTTCCATATCTTCATTAGCACCTGGTGATGTCAGTGCTTTGAATATTAGCCAATCCAGTAGGTATATAGTAGTATCTCCTTGTTGTTTTAATTCCCTAATGGGATATGATACTGAGCATCATTTCATATGATCATTGACTATCTTCTTTCATAAGGTATTTGTTAAGATCTTTACCCACTTTTTATTGTTTGTTTTCTTATTGCTGAATTTTAAAAGTTCTTTGCAAATTTTGGATACAAACCCTTTTTCAGATATTTACTCACAGTTTGTGGCTAGTCCTTTCATTTTGTTAACACTGTTTTAAAGAGAAGTTTTTCTTTTAGTGAAGTTCTATTTGTCAGTTGTTTCTTTAGTGGATCCTGATCTTGGTATTGTATTTAAAAGCAAATTGCTATAATTATAATGAAATTAAAATTAAATAAATAAATATAAAAACAACAAATGTTCCCCGCCCCCAAAGAATAAGTTCATCACAATTGCTATGCTGATATCTGGTTTAAAAGAAAATTGCCAAGGGCGCCTGGGTGGCTCAGTGGTTTAAGCCTCTGCCTTCGGCTCAGGTCATGATCCCGGAGTCCAGGGATAGAGTCCCGCATCGGGCTCTCTGCTCGGCAGGGGGCCTGCTTCCCTCTCTCTCTCTCTCTCTCTCTCTCTCTCTGTCTGCCTCTCTGCCTACTAGTGATCACTGTCAAATAGATAAATAAAATCTTAAAAAAAAAGAAAATTGCCAAACCCAATGTTGTCAAACAATTTTATATTCTAGCAGTTCTATAGTTTTGCAATTTACAGCTAAGTCTATGATCCATTTGGAATTAGTTATCATGAAAGAAGTAAGGTCAGTGTCTAGATTTAATTTTTGCATGTGGATGCCCACCTGTTCCAGCAACATTTGTTAAAAATGTTACCATTTTCCATTTGAATGCCTCTGCTTATCAAAAATGAGTTGACAATATTTGTGTAAGTCAATTTCTGTGCTTTTTACTCTGTTCTACTGATCCGTTTGCCTATTCTTTCACCAATACCACTCTTTCTGGATTACTATAGCTTTATAGTAAGTTTTGAAGTCAGGCAGTGTCATTCCTCTCACTTTGTTCTCCTTCCTTAATATTTTGATGGCTATTGTGGACCTTTTTCCTTTCATAAACATTTAAGTCAATTTGTCAACATCCACAAAGTAACTTATTAAGATTTTCATTGGGCTTACGTTGAATCTATGGATCAATTTGGAAGAACTGACATCTTAATATTATTAAGTCTTCTTTAAGTCATCCTATCCATGAACATGGAATAGCTCTCCATTTATTTAGAAAATCTTTGATATCTCTGACTTACTTTTCATTCTTGACACTAACACCTTAGTAAACTTCTGAAAAATTGTATTTGATATTATTTTAAGTTCCTTTTTGGCTATCCCTGATCTTAAGCAAAGTTCAAGTTTCTCTCAAATTCTGAAATTTTTGCTCACTAGCATCATCCTCTGATACTCTTTTCTTTATAGTTTATTGCCCAGCAATGCTGTTATATTTAATTTTCCTTAATGCACTGTTGGCAGGTGCTTTGAAGTGTTCTGAACAATTTTATCCCTCTTTACTCTTGGCTATTATTTATTAAAGAGACTGAAAAAAAGTTATTTTTATTCCTAGAGTCTTTTGAACCTAAAAATAACAATATTATTCAGATGTGTCTAATACACTTAACTGGAACTTTACTGAAGTTTCTACAAAATGGATATGATGTCTGGAGCTATGGTAGCCATCTTACAACCATGACAGGAATATTAGAACAATAATAAATAAACTAACCCAACACATTAAATTTGAGGAGATGTTGAACCACCTGTATAACTGCTTATATTTCTTTATGCAGATAATGAATAACCTCATGATTTAAACTCCTGTTAGTCAAACTTTCTGTTACATGTAGCTAAAAGAACTCCTAAATGATTCATGTACTCTATTGTTTGTGAATTTATGGATGTTATGATCTCTGCCTACAATGCAACTCTATTTGTCTTTCCTTAGAACTTTAACCTATACTTCAAAATTCAACTCAGTTGTCATGTTATGAAATTCCCTCTGATTCCCCTACAAGATAGAGAGAATGAATCATTTCCTACCTCTTGCCTCTTTTATAGCTCTCTGTTTACATGCAAATCTGTCATATTAGAATTATTTATAAGTAGAGATTATTTTATTCATTTTTGAATCATCTCTTCCAGGATAATCTGATGTATAAAAATGTTATTAGTTGTCAGTGTTTGTGTCAAAACATATTGTTCTTAACGGAACTTATTTAGACTTTTAACTTTAAAAGAAAATCAACTAAATGAATAAGTTTATGTTTGATATTTTCCAACAATAATTACTGAAATCTTGATATGTTTCTATTTATTAGATTTTAATTAACACTGAATCTTTTACATATTTTAGATATCCATGTTTTTTAATGTTTAAAGAATTTAACTAATGACTCAATTTCTTCAAATAGAAACTTAGAATATAAAACAAAATGATAAAAGAAACAGATAAAATAAAATTAAATTATAAAATTTTGTTCACTAAATTTTAGGTTTAGCTCAAAAAGCTATCTATATGAGCTAATTAAATCTGATTGGAACACAATTGAAAACAAATTATTATACTGAATTCATGAAAGAGTTATCTTGTAAGTTAAAAAAAAATACTTCTTAGTATCAACTTTTTACTTATAGAAAATCATTTTTCAAACTTAGAAAATATGGACAAAGGAATTTAAAAATTTCTCACATTTCTATACTATCAAGAGAATAAGAACATATTGCCCTAATTATTTTATAGAATAATTGGTCTATTTCTGGATTTTTAATTTTTTATTAATTTTTTATTTTTTTAAAGATTTTATTATTTATTTGACAGACAGAAATCACAAGTAGGCAGAGAGGCAGACAGAGAGAGAGAGGGGGAAGCAGGGTCCCTGCTGAGCAGAGAGCCCTATGTGGGGCTTGATCCCAGGACCCTGAGATCATGACTTGAGGCGAAGGCAGAGGCTTTAACCCACTGAGCCATCCAGGTGCCCCTATTTTTGGCTTTTTAATCACAGATTTATTTTTTAAACAAAAACAACACCATCCTGTATGTATTCTATAAACTGCACAATTTACTTAAAAAAATGTATATGAGCAGAGCACCTGGGTAGCTCAGTCAGTTGGGCATCCACCTCTTGATTTTTTCTCATGGCATGATTACAGGGTCAGGAGATCAAGCTCTGCCTCAGGCTCTGTGTTTGAATCTCCTTAAGATTCTCTCCCTTCTCTGCCCCTCTTTCTGCTCACACTCTCTCTCTATGAACAAATAAAATATTTCCACAAATCTATATCATGAGCATATTTCCATAACATTATGTATTTTTACATAAGATTTAAATAACTTTCTGTTTCTAAAAAATACCTGACTTATTGAAAAGTTGCAGAAATATTACAGAAAATCCCCATATGTACTTCAACCAGCTTCCTCTGATGTTTACATCTTGTATAGCCACAGTAAGGTTGTTAAAACTAATGAATTATTATTGACTAATAACATTAAATAAACCATAAGCTTTCTTTAGATTTTAGCAGGTTTAGGTTTTAGATATCACCAGTTTTTCTCACTAATTTTCTTTTTTGTTGTTTCTAAGTCCAATCTGGGATTTTACCTTGCATTTAGTTGTTATGTGCAGGCTTATTTTTAACATTGCCTTCATTGTTTTCCACTTCATGACCCAGTATGGTAAGGGATAACAATGGGAGACTGCCTTTACTGAATACTTTCTATGGTCTAGACACTTTTTAATACTCACAACCATCTCTCATTTTATGACTGGGGATCCTGAGGCACAGGAAGATCACATGTATGGTAAAAAATCATATAGCCAACAATTGTCAGAGCCAATATTTGAACCCAAGTGGTCTAATCTTCAAATCCATATTCCTTATTAGTTACTAATAATAGATATTTATATGTGTGCAAGTTTCCCCAATGTGAAGAATACAGACATTTACAATCTGCACCTAAATATTTCTATATCAATGATTATTTGCCTATAACAAATTCCCAGATGCAAAATTTCTAAGTCAATATCAATGTGACAATTAGTTTCAGATTAACCTTTTATTTTGTTTTTGTAAAATAAACAATTGATAACAATATTTCCCATTGTATTTATTAGAATTCTATATCTCTCAAACTTGATAGTAATTTCAAAAGCAGAAATTACCCATTACTCTGACCTAGTTTCTTTGAAGGTATAGAGGCTTACACATTTACATACTTTCCCTAAACAGTATCCTGACCATCAATAGCATAAGTTTCAATATGCAGCATATTTTCTCAATATTCACTGACAGAGTAATGGCCAAAACTTGTCTGTACAAGATGCTGTTCCAAGGCTGATTTGGTAAGTTATTTCACAAGTAGCTTGGCGATGAGAATGGGAGTGTCCTAATGGAATTGTGTAGTTTTATTACCATTTTAGTGAGCTGTTAATAAAATATCATATTAGATAGTTTGTCTAAAATATCTGTATACAGTGACTTAAAATACTGTACATGTTGTCACTAGTTTTATTATTATTCTTATTTTCTATTACTTGATTCATAGTGTAGTGACGAAGTGTAGCTTTTATGCTTAGTTTTCGTACTTCTGTATTTCAGGGAAATTTCTGTACAATTGACAAAACATCTTCAAATCTAACATCTTTTATGTACTTTATAAGTGAATACTTCTGTATTTCATGGAAGTTTCTGTACAATTGAAAAAACATCATCACATCTAATATCTTGCATATACTAACCAGCCCCATTTTATAAGAGAATAAAATCACTACTCAGAGAAATTAATTTACCCTGGATTTTCATAGTTCACACCCTGGTGCTTTTCACTAAAGCATGTATTTATCTCTGTTTAATGGAAATCTTGACTAAGGAGCAAAATTTATAAATTAGTCTCAGAATAAGATATTTTATAGTATCTTTTATGGCATTTTGAAAAGGTAAGTATGGTACTGAATATTCTAAATACTATGAAATGGGTATTATTATCATTTTTTAAAAAGACTATTTCTTTTGTCCCTTCCTCCCACTCTGGTTACCAACTGACTTATTGTATTGTCATTCTAATGCAAAACTTGTTTTAAAAGCTGTTTTTCCTCTACATTGTCAACTTCAGTTCACTGTGGTACAGCATTCATTCCTGACACTTCATTAAAATGACTCACAGGCATCAGCACCCTCCTACTGGACCCGTGCTGTTCACTTCTTTTTACTCTCATCCTTGACATCTTTCCTACATGTGTAAACGAAGGTCTTTCTTGTGTGTGGGATTTCTCCCACAAAATCACCTTGATCCATTCTTTTCTCTAGATACCTTCCAGAGACTGTGGTCTTCCTTTAGTCTTTAGAACTGTAATATCCCATGTGCTACCTATTACTCACAAGTGACTATTGATCACTTTAAATATGATCACCATATGTACATATTCTAATTTAAATTAGATTTTTTCTGTTAATATAAAATACAAATCGTATTTCAAAGTCAGTATAAAAATTAATGTAAACATGGGTGCTTAAGTGGGTAGGAGAAGAATAAATGAAACAAGATGGGATTGGGAGGGAGACAAACCATAAGTGACTCTTAATCTCACAAAACAAACTGAGGGTTGCTGGGGGGAGGGGGTTTGGGGGAAGGGGGGTGGGATTATGGACATTGGGGAGGGTATGTGCTTTGGTGAGTGCTGTGAAGTGTGTAAACCTGGTGATTCACAGACCTGCACCCCTGGGGATAAAAATATATGTTTATAAAAAATAAAAAATAAATAAATAAATAAATAAAATAAATAAATATATAAAAGAAAAATAATTAATGTAAACAAGCTCATCATTTTTTCATTGGTAACATTCACAAATATTATTTTTGCTGTGTTAGATAAAATTTTAAAAAATTAAATGTCAATTTTAATTTAGCTACTTTATTTTTACGTTTTTAGTGTGGCTTCTAGCAAATGTAAAATTACTAATATGTTTTGTATTATACTTCTAGTGGACAGCATATTTTTGGAACAGACTAAACTTGCTTCCATTTTAGGAACTTCTTTCAGGTTGTCTTTTCTTTTGAATATTCTCCCACCAGATTTTCACTTGATTGTTTTACCACCTTTCAGATTTCAGTTTAAATTATCTCTGAAACTGCCTTTGCTTAATCAGCTTACATAAAATCTACCAGTTCTCCAGCTCCACCTAATTTAATCTTTTTGATATTTCTTATTCCACTTAATTCTCAGCCCTTATAATTCTTTAAAATTACCAGTAATTAATTCTTTGAAGAGAGGAGCATTTTATATATTGTTAGAACTGTAAGAAGTAAATTTTTATTGTGTATAAACTAGTCAGTCTGTGATACTTTGTTATAGCATCCTAAACAGATTAAGAACCCTCTTCTTTCAGAAATGTCTTTTTATTATAGACTGTTTGAATCAGAACACAACTAAGAATCACTCATTGAATTTGGTTATCACATTTCTAAAATTTCTTTCAATCTAGGACAGTGTATCTTCCTTTTTTCCATGACATTGAACAAGTCAGACCAATTGTCTTACGGAATCTCCAATCTTAATAAATTATGGCTTCTTGCTTATATTGCTTTAACAGGATGATTAGCTCTAAAGGCTTGATTATAATTTGTTTGGGAGGAGTGGATTGGGCAGGAACCCTTCACTGATATTGCTATGAAGTGTATACTATGCCACACAAGCATTTGGTATTAAATTTAAGTGAAGGTAAAAATGTAAGTTTGTTTTAGCAACATTCAGAATTTGAGCCAATGACCTTGGGTTCAGATAGTTTATTTGGTAGGTAATCTAAGGGAACAGAAGTGAAGGAAACAGGAAAGTGAAATGAGCAAGGGGGGAGCTACAATAAGAAACATTATCAGTGTTGCGACTGTGAGCAAAGATGTGGATTCTGAAAGACCTCTGGAAAGTATAGAATGTATTCAGAATGACCTGTTGAAATATGCAGTTACTGGGACATTGATTCCTGATACTCTTCAGTTGAATATATCTTCTGGTAATTTTAACACTCCCTTGTGTTCTCTACTAACTCAAAGAATTACTTCCAGGCACTATGATGTGCTCTTTTTATAATCCTGCTGCTTAGAAGACCACCTAAGGTGTATACTTGTACTTGAGCTGTGATGCTGACAACTGAGATGAATCTTCTTGCCAATATTATCTAGTAAGACTACTCAATAGAATTCACCATTCTAATTAAGTGTGTTCTTTTTAAAATATTTTTTTAAAAAGATTTTATTTATTTATTTGACAGAGATAGATCACAAGTAGGCAGAGAGGCAGGCAGAGAGAGGAGGAAGCAGGCTCCTTGTCAAGCAGAGAGCCCAATGTGGGACTCAATCCTAGGACTCTGATATCATGACCTGAGCCGAAGGCAGAGGCTTAACCCACTGAGACACCCAGGAGCCCCTGTTCCTTTTTAATATTAATTACCAAAGGCAGGCACTTAACCAACTGAGCTATATCTCTCATGGTTAGTAAAGTTCCTTCTATTCTTTTGTTAACAAATAAAGCCACAATTAATAACCTTCTGCATAAAGATTTTCACATTTTTACCATGTATTTTGGGGCTGCATTTCTGAAAATAGAATTCCTAGATCAATGGATAAATATTTATATAAGTTTGCTATCTATATAAATATTTATATAAGTTTGCTACCCTTTGGTTTTATTCTAAGAGTAAAGTTTTCCCCATAGCCCCACCAGCAGAGAATGCTTTCCAACTTTTGATAAATCTAATAAGAAATGACATGATATTTTAAAAATTATTACATTTTCATATTTTTTATTATTTATTTTTATTAACATATAATGTATTATTTGTCCCAGGAGTATAGGTCTGTGAATTGTCAGGCTTACACATTTCACGGCACTCACAATATCACATACCCTCCCCATATATTTTTAAGAGACTTTTTCGACCTGTGATCCATCTCATAGCAGTTTCTTTCTATTGTAGGTCTTTTTCTCTTCATTTTAAGAGCCATTTTCTTTTGTTAGTGATAGCTAAGAGGATCTCAGGATCCTGAGATCATGACCTGAGACAGAATCAAGATTAACCAAATGAGCCACCCAAGCACCCTCCCCCCCTCGTTTAAAAATTTTTTTTAATTTTTACATATTTATTTTTAAAATTAAAAAAATGCCTTGTTTTATTTAAATTCAGGTTAGTTAACATATAGTGTAACATTGGTTTCAAGAGTAGGATTTAGTGATTCATCACTTGTTATTTTAAATGGTATCTTTATATCCATCATATTACTTAGCTGGGTATTGTGTGTACTTCTAAAGGTTATTAATATTTGTGTTAATTTTATATCCTGTTTTATTAAATTACTTTATTTATAAAATCTGTCTTGCTTTTTTCATAGGGATAATTTTTACATATTTTCTAATTTTTATGATTCTATTTGTTTTGTTTGACTACATTTGCTGGTATGTCCAAAATATTGTTAGTTATAGTTGTCAATCATATCTTTTCTTGACATTAGCAGAAATGACCTTAGAATTTCTCTCTTATGTCAAATGCTGAATTTAGGGCTTCTATGTACGCAAGCACATATACATATTTTATTATGTTATTTTAATGTCCACTGAATATGCATTTTAAAAATTTGTTTAAATAGGATTTTGTCAATTTTTTCAAAAAGTTTTTGGGTATATATGGGGATGACTATGTGATTTTTTTTTCCTTAGGTCTATCATATGATTACAGTGATTTTCTCTTTTATTTTATTATTTTTTTTAAGGACTTATTTACTTCAGAGAGAGAACATGAGAGTAGGGGGAAAGGAGGAGGGAAAAAATCTTAAGCAGACTCCCCACTGAGCAAGGAGCCTGACTCAGCTTGATCTCAGGACCTTGAGATCATGACCTGAGCCAAAATCGAGTTAGACATTTAATGGACAACCAGGTGTCCCACAATAATTGATTTCTTAATATTCAATTGCATGTGACTTCATGCAATAAATCGGGTTCATTGTATGTTATTTTCATCAGTTTTCAAAAGTGAGATCTATTATTTTAGTGTGTGAAATTATATTGTTTGATATCAATGTTAAACTTCTTTATAAAATGAAATTGAAGGTATTCCTTCTAAATTTTAATTTCAATAAGGACAACTATGATTTATAACAAGTTTATACAAAGTTAACAGAAAATATTGTTACTGTTAGCTTTGTTAAACTACTCCTATGTGCCTCAGATATAAAAGGTTTTAGTAATAACTTTTCAATTAATATCTGCTCAAGATCATAAATATTTAAGATATTATAAATAAATATAGCACTGTGCTAAAGATGCATGTGCTTATGTCCTTTTCTATCCTATTCTCTTTTTTTAAGATTTTTCAAATTTATTTACTTGACAGAGATCACAAGTAGGCAGACAGGCAGGCAGAGAGAGGAAGCAGGCTCCCTGCTGAGCAGAGAGCCTGATGGCAGGGCTCAATCTCAGGACCCTGGGATCATGACCTGAGCTGAAGGTAGAGGCTTTAACCCACTGAACCACCCAGGCACGCCCTTTCTATCCTATTCTGATAAGCCAAAGTTGTAGTAGAGAAAAAGAAGGTAAAAAGTCAAGAGCACCACATTTATTGACATCAGGACCCAACAAAACAGAATGTGGAATGTAAGTCAAGAGTTATTAGGTTTTTGGTTTTGAGGTTTATCCCCCCAAAAATGCAATCTACAGGCTTGTCATAATCAGTGTTTATTGTTCTATCCTTCTCTTATAGTAGGCATTCTATTCAGAATTTGGGAGTCCTAAAATCACAGACATAATCGCATGCTTTCTTCTCCTTTAAGATATACTGTATGAATTTTCATTCAGACCATATCATAGGGTCGATGATGTTCTCTGGGAGATTTCTCCTGGTATTACTATATACCACAAACTCAGATCTTCCATGAACCTGAGCATTTTGAGGTTTTGCTCAACTGAAGCTGTGGGGGCAAAAAAAAAAAAAAAAAAAAAAAAAAAAAAAAAAAAAAGTAGTCTCTATCCTTAAGTTAAAAAAATGAAATTATCACTTAACACTTATAACACTGCTGACTAATAACAGTTATGAAACTGACAACCATTATCTCTTAAAAATATCTCAAACAGCAGTAGCATGCACTAACTTCCATAAAATCCCTAATCATGTTGTCTTGTGAGGCAAACTCCTATATCACTGCTAGAATGAGGAGGATATAAACAATTAATAAACACATAAATTCATACATTCGTAAATAAACTTCAAAAAAATACTGAAGGGGCAATTAATTTTGAAGTAGAGATAACACCTCCTGTAATGTAAGGCAAAAGTTTCTCTCCAGAGCCATCTCTGTTCTTTACCACATTAATTAGCTAGGGAGAAAAGAGGTTTAGATTAAATTCTTAGATCAACAAGGTATAAGACAGTCATTATTATATGAAGCTTGACATCCTGTTGACAGATGGGGAGCCTGTGATCCTTTCAACCATTAACTTGAAAACATTAAAGTCATATTAGCCTGTGGTAGCACCAACCAAGAATTTAACAGTACTACATTTTTATACAGTGGAATCAGTGGCACTTGAAAAACTCAGTTTCAAAATATTGTCTTCAACCCATTTTTCAGTTTGGTAACTGATTTCTTACTCAAGGTTTTATTTTTTGAGGAAAATATAAACTTCCCTGAAGCTTTTACCTTTTGTTTTCTGTTTTAATTTTTCAATGATAGGAAAGAGGGAAAAAAAGGTCTTTTTCAATCAGATTAATTTGGATGCATTCATGGTGCAATCTCAAGAAAGTTGAATAATTAATAGCTTTTATTACTTATTTTTTCATGCAGTTAATGCTTATATTCTGTTGCATAAGTGCTTTGCATGTAAAGGAAATTTTAATAAATTTATAGGGTAAAATAAAACATTTGCTTATGAATCCTTTTCTTTATTTCTTTCTCAGGAGATATGAAATTGTGTTCATTTTGTTCATTTCCTCTGTTGATCCCAGTGAAAAGACCCTGTGTGCTTGCCATTATAGTCACACATTTTAAATTCTCTGCATTTTCTCTGCTATTATGTTGACTTAATCTGTGATTTAAATGATTAAGCCATGCAACACTTTCTGCTTTTCCTCTCTCCAATGTTTGTCTCCAGCTGCTCCCTGTTGAAGGTTTTGTTCTCTTTCAACAGGAAGGAATATCCACCCACACCAGCTTGAAGTGCTTTATTAATGTCAACCAAAGATGTAAAACAGAAAGTTTCAGTACCGGTTGCAGATGTAAAATTCTCAATATCAAGCACTTTTTTTTTAAAGTAAAAGAAAATAGATTGGGGTTGTTAAATACATGCATTAGGTGACGTCTGTGAGTCTTGCACTTTATAGATAAATTATCTCATTTAATTCTCACAACATACTCTCACATGATGTACAATATGTTTACCCGGGGGTCTTCCAGTGGGAAAAATAATAGCCATAAAACTTTAGTACACCTGAATTACCATGTAGGTAGTAATTCTCCATTTGGAAGGCAAACCATTTATATATCTCCAGAATATATGCTCTTTCATTTGTCTCATCATGGCACTGGTGGGTATTTACTGGTTTATGATGCTGCCTTTAAACTTCTGCATCTGGAGTACAACAGAAGTGCTCTGCCTTCCATAGTGGATGTTGGAAAGTTCAGACACTTTCTATATGTAACCCTTAAGAGTTGGATCAGAGTCCATAACCTAGAAATGGCACATTCAATATACCAGCCTGAAGCTTTGACTCCTCAATGAGTGTCACAAAGAAACAAGGGAAGTTCAGTTTACTTCTGCGGTGGCAACACTGCCATCCAGTGTCCAAAAGGTCCATGGTTGCCCCTGAGCAGGCGTGGCAACAAGTATCTAGGCTTCTGGATGCTTCATTTCCCTCTCTGATTTTTCAGTGTCCTATTCTCTAATCTAGCACTTTAGTCACTTTTCCATCAACTTAATGGGCTACTCAAATCAATCTTTGAATCTTTGAATCTCTGTTCTGCTTGTGTTATCTAATTGATTTCTATATTTTGCAACCAAGAATCTGAATTAATATGAGATAATAAGTTAGACTCTTA
Organism: Mustela erminea; assembly: GCF_009829155.1. Lineage (NCBI taxonomy): Eukaryota > Metazoa > Chordata > Mammalia > Carnivora > Mustelidae > Mustela > Mustela erminea. The sequence continues at coordinate 109,874,600 of NC_045617.1, read as the reverse complement.
GTGGTTAGTGCCAATAGTAGATAAGAGAATTATAATAAATAAAAGTGACATTATTACCTCAATTCCTAATAGTCATAATGGTTAATATAGTGTCACAGTTATTATAAAAAAAAAGCAAAGTGTTATATTTATATTAACGGGCCATTTTCCTGAATATATTTATGCCTAGAAATTTAACGTGTATAGCTTGGCAACATCGATACCAGCATACATTTACTCATGGTAATTCATGTAGTTTTCTTCTTATGAGCTAGTTATAGTTCTCATTTAGTAATTTTAAATTAAAGTCCTAATTTATTTTCTTTTTTAAGGGTTGCTTATTTGTATTTATTCAGGAGTAGTAAGAGTTGTCTTTTTCTTGAATAATAGGCTTCTTCTCTTTCTAAAGGACTAGCATATAAAAAACAGTTCTAATTTTCTGTGTCTTGATTCCTTGCTTTCTAATCTCATTTTAATGTACATTTTAAGACTCTTAAGATGGTTAATTGGACTAGGACTCAACAAATCCAATCCTCTCACTTAATAGGCACACAGACTGCTGGAGAAATTATATCTCTGCCTATGAGCAGCACTTCCTGGGCATGAGTTCAAGTCTCTATTTTGTTTATCTGCTAAGTACTTACTACATGTTAAGATTTACCTTTATGCCAGGAACTGCACTTACATAAGCACATATAAATACTTTAATTATTAACTTAAATATTTCTAACAGTAAAATAGGTGCTATCATCATATCAATTGTACGGATAAGGAAACTTAGACATATTGGGCACCTGGGTGGCTTAGTCGGTTAAGCAGCTATCTTTGGCTCAGATGATGATCTCAGGGTCCTGGGATCAAGACCTACATGAGGCTCCTGATCCGTGGGGAGTCTGCTTCCCCCTCAGCACCTCCCCTCTCACTCATGCTCTCTCTCTCAAAAAAATAAATAAAATCTTATAAAAAAGGAAACTGAGGCATATGAAGACTGGGTAACATGTCCAAGTCATCAACTAAAATGTGTCAGAACCAGCAGTCACACACAGGGAGCCTGGCCTCACACTCTGCTCTCCCAGGATCACTGGATTCTACTGCCTCCCAGGTTTTTGGGTGCTTTCTAAAGAGCAATCTAAATTATTTGGCCACATATTTATTAGACTTCCTTTTTTACTACCCAAAGATATGTCTTATTCCCCTTTGATTTTATTTCATATTTCAAAATATAATCTCTAAGACTGATTTTTAGGATAGCTTACTTTAAACCAATTTAGATTTATGTCTCTGAAAAGGTACTACCTTATATCTCTCAAAGTAGCCACATAAGCTGCAGATACTGCTTTTGCTTAAGACGTATATGAATTGTGGGGTGCCTGGGTGGCTCAATTGGTTAAGCATTACAACTCCAGGTTATGTGATCAAGCTCCACTTTGGACTCCATGTTGAGGGTGAAGGCCGCTTGGGAGTCTCTCTCTCTGTCTGTCTCTTTCTGACCACTCCCATCTGCTCTCTCTCTTTCTCAGAAAAAAAAAAAATTAAGATATATATGAGTTGCTGTTAAATAATTCTTTTTTCTCTGGGGTTAAATTTGGTTTTCGCAAAGAAGGAAACATTTTTCAAAAGTAATTTGTTTAGGTGATGTCAACATACATCCTAGTACTGTACACAAATTATATTTAAAGTGAAAAGAATCTGCTTATTAGGTTTTAATGTGACCATTGAGGCATTCCAAAAGTGAAGTTCTCTAGATATTTTGAGACATAATGTGACTAATGAGGCATTCCAAAAGTGAAGTTCTCTAGATATTTTGAGACATCACAGCATTTTGACATTAGTAGATATTGTCCCAGGTTTATGACACCAAAAAGGACAAACTGTACTTTTAATACCACCAGTTATATGTAAACTAATACCATATTATAGGTGCACTGAAATGTGAAACTTTTCTTAACCTTCAACCACATCTGTTTCATTTGTTCTATACTCTTGATGTTATAGATGTGGAATATGTGACACAAAAAAAAGGTCAGTCCATTTTTGGTAGGCTAAGACATGAAAAGGAGTAAACAGTGTGCTAGTAGATACAAACAAGAAGAGAAAAAAGTAGGTTTCATTTGATTTATTTTTACTTTTTTAGCCTAAAAATAGACAATAAAGTAGTTAATACAGAATTATACTATTTTTACTCATGATTCTTATGATCAAAGATTTTGCCTGGATTTTCTTTTTATTAACATATAATATATTACTTTTTTCAGGGGTACAGATCTGTGACTCATCAGTCTTACACAATTCACAGTGCTTATCATAGCACATAATGTCCCCAATATCCATCACCCAGCCACCCTAACCCTCCCACCCCCATCCTCTCCAGCAGCTCTCAGTTTGTTTCCTGAGATTAAGAATATCTTATGTTTTGTCTTCCTCTCTGGTTTCATCTTCTTTCATTTTTCCTTCCCTTCCCCTATGATTCTCTGTTTTTTTTTCTCAAATTTCATATCAGAAAGATCATATGATAATTGTCTTTCTCTGATTGACTTATTTTGCTTAGCATAATACTTTCTAGTTTCAACCATACTGTTGCAAATGGCAAAATTTCTTTTTGAGGGCTGCATAATATTCCTATATATATATATATATATACACACATACATATATACAACAGATGAACAGATAAAGAAGATATGGTATATATGTGTGTGTGTGTGTGTGTGTGTGTGTGCATATATATATACATGTATAGTTTCAACCATATCGTTGCAAATGGCAAAACTTCTTTTTTGATGGCTGCATAATATTCCTATTATGCGCATATATATGTGTATATATATATGAATATTATGCAGCCATACATACGGCTGCATGTATATATACATGTATATGTGTATATATATATATGAATATTATGCAGCCATACATACATATGTATGTATATATGTGTATATACGTATATATACACATATACACATATATATATAGGAATATTATGCAGCAAATTTTTCCATTTGCAATGATATGGTTGAAATTATACATATACACACATACACACGCACACACACACATACACATATATACCATATCTTCTTTATCTGTTCATCTGTTGATGGACACCTATTGCCTGAATTTTTGGAAACACATGTTTTAAGGTTTTCTGAGAACACATATACATTTACATTCATAGTTTTTAAAAAGAATAGTAATTTTCTGGGGAGGAGTCAAGATGGCAGAGAAGTAGCAGGCTGAGATGATATCAGGTAGCAGGAGATCAGCTAGATAGTTTATCAAACCATTCCAAACACTTACAAATCCTACAGGAGATTGAAGAGAAGAAGAGCACCAATTCTAGAAACAAAAAGTGGACCACTTTCTCAAAGGTAGGACCTGCAGAGAAGTGAATCCAAGTGAAGATAGACTGCGGGGGGAGGGGCCAGCTCCCAGCAAGCAGTGGAGCAATGGAGAACAAAATCAGAACATTTATAAGTCTGCTTCACTGAGGGACATCACTCCAGAGGCTAAGCCGAGGTGAAGCCCATATGGGGACAGCATGGTCTCAGGTTCTGTGGGGTCACAGAAGGATTGGGTGTTGTCTGAGTGTCACAGAGCTTGCGGGTATTAGAGCAGGGAAGCTGGCTAGAGAAACGGAGCTGAGGAGTAAGCTTTCAACTCCAGGTTACCTTAAACTGTGATCCTTGGCACAATCAGACCACTGCTCTGTGCACAGGGATCCCACAAGATCCAGGGAGACTGTCCTGAAAGAGCACAGGGATCTGCTGGGTTTGGAGATTGTAGGTGGGGCTGTGTTCCAGAGACACTTGGTCACAGGCTGGGTGAGCTCAGAGCATGGCTAGAGGCCAGGGAGATGGGAGTGATTGAGTGCTTTTCTCAAAGGTCACATTGAGGAGAGGGGCCCCGAGCTCTTGGCTCCTCTGGGAGGAGGAAAAATGAAGGAAAACTTCATTTTCATTCCATCCTCCAGAACTCTACAGAAAGCGTTCAGGGAACAAAAGCTCCCAAAAGTTGACCTGAGCAGATTACTTAGCCCGGCCACTGGTAAGGGCAGTGAAATTCCGCCACAGGCAAAGACACTTGAGAATCACTATAACAGACCCCTCCCCCAGAAGATCAACAAGAAATCCAGCCAAGATCAAGTTCACTTACCAAGGAGAAGAGCTGAATTCCAGAGGAGGAGAAAGCAAAGCATGGAATTCATGGCTTTCTCCCTATGATTCTTTAGTCTTGCAAAATTAATTATTTTTTTAATTTTATTTTTTCTTAAGCTAAAATTTGTTTAACTTTTACTCTTTCCTCTTTCAAAATTTCTTAACTAGTTTATCTCAACAATACCTTTCATAAAAAAAAATGAACCTTCATTGTTATACTCATATTTTATCCTTCATTGTACCTAACTTTATATTTTGTATACATATAGGGTTTCTTCTTCTAAAAAAAAATTTGGGATACAAGTTCTAATAGATCAAAATATACCCTAAATCTAGCAAAGGTCTTTATTCTAGTCTCCAGCCTGAGCAAAATCTCCCCACTTTCTTTTTCTTTATTCTCCCAACCAACTTATCAACTCCTTTTTTAGAAATTAAAAAAAAAATCATCTTTATAGTCTTATTCCATCCCTTCATCATGTTTACCCTTATTGTGTGTGTGTGTGTGTGTGTGTGTGTGTGTGTGTATTTTTTTTCCTTCCTTCTTTAAAATTTTGGGAGGTAGTTTCTTCTAAGAGACCAAAAGACTCCCAAAATTAAGTTGGGGGTCCTTTTCTATTCAGCAGTCTAAAATATATATTTTCTTTTTTATATTTTTTCTTTATTTTTTGCTTTTTAATTTTTTTTTCTGAGCTTCTTTTTACCTCCTTTCTTCTCCCCCATGATTTGGGGTCTCCTCTGATTTGGTTAGAGCATATTTTCCTAAGGTCCCTACCACACTTTTAGTATTTTATTCACTCCTTCATATTTTCTTATCTGGATAAAATGACAAGACAGAAAAACTCACCACAAAGAAAAGAAAAAGAGACAGTACCAAAGGACAGGGACCTAATCAATAGAGACATTAGTAATATGTCAGACCTAGAGTTCAGAATGACGATTCTCAAGGTGCTAGCTAGGCTCCAAAAAGTCATGGAAGATATTAGAGAAACCCTGTTTGGAAAAATAAAAGCCCTTTCTGAAGAAATAAAAAACTAAAGTCTAACCAAGTTAAAATTAAAAAAAATATATTAATGAAGTGCAATAAAAAATGGAGGCTCTTATTGCTAGGATAAATGAGGCAGGAGAAAGAATTACTAATATAGAAGACCAAATGACAAAGAATAAAGAAGCTGAATAAAAGAGAGACAAACAACTGCTGGACCATGAGGGGAAAATTCAAGAGATAAGTGATACCATAAGATGAAAGAACATTAGAAAAATTGGGATTCCAGAAGAGGAAGAAAGAGAGGGGAGCAGAAGGTATACTGGAGAGAATTATTGTAGAGAATTTCCCTAATATAGCAAAGGGAACAAGCATCAAATTCCAGGAGGTGCAGAGAACCCCACTCAAAATCAATAAGAATAGGTCCATCACCTAATAGTAAAATTTACAAGTCTTAGTGACAAAGAGAAAATCCTGAAAGCAGCCCGGGACAAGAAGTCTGTAACATACAATGGTAAAAATATTAGATTGATGGCAGACTTATCCACAGAGATCTGGCAGGCCAGAAATAACTGGCATGATATATTCAGAGCACTAAACAAGAAAAACATGCAGCCAAGAATACTATATCCAGCTAGGCTATCATTGAAAATAGAAGGAGAGATAAAAAGCTTCCAAGAAAAACAAAAACTAAAAGAATTTGCAAACACCCAACCATCTCTACAGGAAATATTGAAAGGTGTCCTCTAAGCAAAGAGAGAGCATAAAAGTAGTAGATCAGAAAAGAATAGAGCCAATATACAGTAATAGTCACCTTACAGGCAATACAATGACATTAAATTCATATCTCTCAAAAGTTACTCTGAATGTAAATGGGCTAAATGCCCTAATCAAAAGACACAGGGTATCAGATTCGATAAAAAAACAAAACCCATCAATATGCTGCCTACAAGAAACTCATTTTAGACCCAAAGACACCTCCAGATTTAAAGTGAGGGGGTGGAAAACAATTTACCATGCTAATGGACATCAGAAGAAAGCAGAGGTGGCAATCCTTATATCAGATCAATTAGATTTTAAGCCAAAGACTATAATAAGAGATGAGGAAAGACACTATATCATACTCAAAGAGTCTGTCCAACAAGAAGATCTAACAATTTTAAATATCTATGCCCCTAATGTGGGAGCAGCCAACTATATAAACCAATTAATAACAAAATCAAAGAAACACATCATCAATAATACATATTTAGTAGGGGGCTTTAACACTCTCCTCAGTGAAATGGACAGATCATCCAAGCCGAAGATCAACAAGGAAATAAAGGCCTTAAATGACACATTGGATCAGATGGACATCACAGATATATTCAGAACATTCCATCCCAAAGCAACAGAATACACATTCTTCTCTAGTGCACATGGAACATTCTCCAGAATAGATCACGCCCTGGGTCATAAATCAGGTCTCGATTGGGATCATTCCCTGCATATTTTCAGACCACAATTCTCTGAAGCTAGAATTCAATTACAAGAGGAAATTTGGAAAGAACCCAAATATATGTAGACTAAAGACCATCCTTCTAAAGAATGAATGGGTCAATCAGGAAATTAAAGAAGAATTGAAAAAAAATAATGGAAACAAATAATAATGAAAACACAATGGTTCAAAATCTGTGGGACACAGCAAAGGCTGTACTGAGAAAAAAATATTTAGTGATACAAGCCTTTCTCAAGAAATAAGAAAGGTCTGAAATACACAACCTAACCCTACACCTAAAGGAGCTGGAGAAAAACAACAAAGAAAACCTAAACCCAACAGAAGAGAAATCATAAAGATCAGAGCAGAAATCAATAAAATAGAAACCAAAAAACAGTAGGACAATCAACAAAACTAGGAGCTGGTTCTTTGAAAGAATTAATAAGATTGATAAGCCCCTGTCCAGACTTATCAAAAAGAAAAGAGAAAGGACCCAAATAAATAAAATCAAGAATAAAAGAAGAGAAATCACAAACAACACCAAAGAAATACAAACAATTATCAAAACATACTATGAGCAACTCTACGCCAGCAAATTTGACAATCTGGAAGAAATGGATGCATTCCTAGAGACATATAAACTACCACAACTGAAACAGGAAGAAATAGAAAACCTGAACAGACCCATAACCAGTAAGGAGATTGAAGCAGTAATCCAAAATCTCCCAAGGAACAAGAGTCCAAGCCAGACAGCTTCCCAGGGAAATTCTACCAAATCTTTAAGGAAGAATTAATTCTTATGCTCCTGAAACTGTTCCAAAAAAATAGAAATGGAAGGATAACTTCCAAACTCATTTTATGAGGCCAGCATTACCTTGATCCCAAAACCAGAAAAGGATCCCATCAAAAAAGAGAATTACAGACTAATATCCTTGATGAACACAGATGCAAAAATTCTTACCAAAATACTAGCCAATAGGATCCAACCAATAGTACATCAAAAGGATTATTCACCACAACCAAGTGGGATTTATTCCAGGGCTGCAAGGTTGATTCAACATCCTCAAATCAGTCAATGTGATACAACACATCAATACAAGAAAGAAAAAGAACCATATGATACTCTCAATAGATGCTGAAAAAGCCTTTGACAAAGTACAGCATCCTTTCCAGATCAAAACTCTTCAAAGTGTAGGGATAGAAGGTACATACCTCAATATCAACAAAGTTATTTATGAAAAACCCACCGCAAATATTATTCTCAATGGAGAAAAACTGAGCTTTTCTGCTAAGGTCAGGAACACATCAGGGATGTCCATTATCTCCACTGCTATTCAACGTAGTACTAGAAGTCCTAGCCTCAGCAATCAGACAACAAAAAGAAAGTAAAGGCATCCAAATCGTCAAAGAAGAAGTCAAATTATCACTTGTTGCAGATGATATGATACTATATGTGGAAAACCCGAAAGACTCCACTCCAAATCGGCTAGAACTTATATAGGAATTCAGTAAAGTGTCAGGATATAAAATCAATGCACAGAAATCAGTTGCATTCTTTACACCAACAGCAAGACAGAAGAAAGAGAAATTAAGGAGTCAATCCCATTTACAATTGCACCCAACCCCATAAGATACTGAGGAATAAACCTAACCAAAGAGGCAAAGAATCTATACTCAGAAAACCAAGAAGTACTCGTGAAAGAAATTGAGGAAGGCACTAGAAATGGAAAAATGTTTCATGCTCATGAATTGGAAGCACAGATATTATGAAAATGTCTATGCTACTAAAGCAATCTACACGTTTAATGCAATCCCTATCAAAATACTAACTTTTTTTTTCCCAAAAAAATGAAACAAATAATCCTAAAATTTATATGGAACCAGGAAAGACTTCGAATATCTAGAGCCATGTTGGAAAAAGAAATCCAAAGTTGGTGGCATCACAATTTCAGACTTCAAGCACTATTACAAAGCTGTCATCATCAGGACATTGTGTTACTGGCACAGAAACAGACACATAGATCAGTGGAACAGAATAAAGAGCCCATAAATAGACCCTCAACTCTATGGTCAACTAATCTTCGACAAAGCAGGAAAGAATGTCCAATGGAAAAAAAGAGAGTCTCTTCAACAAATGGTGTTGGGAAAATTGGACAGCCACATGCAGAAAAATGAAACTGGGCCATTCCCTTACACCACACACAAAAATAGACTCAAAATGGATGAAAGACCTCAATGTGAGACAGGAATCCATCAAAATCCTTGAGGAGAATCTCAAGGTTCTAGGCAGAAACCTCTTCAATCTCAGCCACAGCAACTTCTTCCGAGCATATCGCCAAAGGCAAGGGAACCAAGGGCAAAAATGAACTATTAGGACTTCATCAAGATCAAAAGCTGTTGCACAGCAAAGGAAACAGTTAACAAAACCAAAAGACACCTGACAGAATGAAAGAAGATATTTGCAAATGGCATATCAGATAAAGGGCTAGTATCCAAATCTATAAAGAACTTACAAACTCAACACCTAAAGAACAAATAATCCAATCACGAAACAGGCAGAGGACATGAACAGACATTTCTGCAAAGAAGACATCCAGATGGCCAGCATACACATGAAAAAGTTCTCCACATCACTCGGCATCAGAGAAATACAAATCAAACCACAATGAGATACCACCTCACACCAGTCAGAATGGCTAAAATTAACAAGCCAGGAAATGACAGATGTTGGCAAGGATGTGGAGAAAGGGTAACCCTCCTACACTGTTGGTAGGAATGCAAGCTGGTGCAGCCACTCTGGAAGACAGTATGGAGGTTCCATAGAAAGTTGAAAATAGAGCTACCTTATGACCAGCAATTGCACTACTGGGTATTTACCCTAACGATACAAATGTAGTGATCCGACGTGGCACGTGCACCCGAATATTTATAGCAGCAGTGTCCACAATAGTCAAACTATGGAAAGAACCTAGATGTCCATCAACAGATGAATGGATAAAGAAGAAGTGGTATATGTATGTGTATGTATGTATGTATGCGTATATATATATATACACACACATACACAATGGAATACTATGCAGCCATCAACAGAAATGAAATCTTGCCATTTACAATGATGTGGATGGAACTAGAGGTTATTATGCTTAGCGAAATAAATCAATCAGAAAAAGACAATTATCATATGATCTCCCTGATTTGAGGAAGTTGAGAGGCAATGTCAAGGTGGTAGGATAAGAATAAATGAATAGGTATAAGAATAAATGAAACAAGATGGGATTGGGAGGGAAAAAAACCAGAAGAGACTCTTTTTTTTTTTTTTTTAAAGATTTTATTTATTTATTTGTTATAGAGAGACACAGTGAGCGAGGGAACATAAGCAGGGGGAGTGGGAGAGGGAGAAACAGCCTCCCTGCCTAGCAGGCAGCCAGTGTGGGGCTCGATCCCAGGACCCTGGGATCATGACCTGAGCCTAAGGAAGACACTTAACAACTGAGCCACCCAGGTGCCCCTCATAAGAGACTCTTAATCTCACAAAACAAACTGAGGGTTACTGGGGGTAGGGTGGTAGTTCGAGGGAGGTGGGGTTTTGGGCATTGGGGAATGTATGTGCTATGCTGAGTGCTGTGAAGTGTGTAAACCTGGTGATTCACAGACCTGTACCCCTGGGGCTAATAATACATTATATGTTAATAAAAAATTAAAATAAATTAAAAAATGTAATTTTCTAATTATGTTACAAATAAGATCTCTCCAAAATCAGTAAATAAAGTGAAAAGATAGCTCAGAAAAAAACAAAAACAAAAACAAAACAAAACAAAACCCAAAAAAGACTTTTAAAAATGTTTATTAAAATGATGCAATTTTTTAAAAAAAAATGCAAAGTATTAGGGACTATTTGTGAAACAATGACACACTTGGACAAGGATGCATTTTCTTCGTCCTCTCAGCTGATTCTAGAGTTCATTTCATCCTTCTTTATTATCTAATTAAGTTTAGCACCAGTGGTAAAACCAAAAAAAAAAATATGATTTCTGTTACAAGGAGAAAGGGCCTTTTGTGAAATGTCCAGGTACACTTGAACATAGATACAATAAACTTGTTTTATATGACTTAAAAATCATTACCAAAATGAATTCTGTAGGTTCATCAAAAGTCTAAAATATTGAAATAATTTCTTTAAATTATAACAACAAAAACCTAACAAAGCTCTGTAGGGAATTTACCTTCTGTTACATTATCACTTTTCTTCCTATTTTTGTTCCCTAGGAAATCCAGTACATCTCATTCAATGAGGTCATCGTGAATTTGCTTACTTATGGTCAAATATTTCACTTGCTTCATGAGCAAGAGTGTGAAAACGAGATAACTCATTTACTGCAGCATATGAATTCATGTTTCCCAAGTCACATAAGAGTTTGTGAACTTCTTTGAAATTTATAGACTGGTATGTTGTGGTGGCATTATTCCTATCCTAAGAATATCTTTTATATAGTACCCTACAGAGTAAACTTAATAACCCATGGCTTAGTGTTTTGAATAATTTCAACAAAGGAATAATTTTAGAGTGATTAACTTCATGGACAGGACAACACTTTGTTCCTTTATAGCTGGTTCATATACTCATTTTGCATCTACTGGTTTAATTTCCCAAACATTTTTTGGAATGTGTTCATATTCAGGGAACTGACAAGATGCCCTAATAAAATCACCAGAAACAGTTATATACTGAAGGTATTGTAGAAAATGTTTATCATTTATAGACATTATTTTGTATAAGGCAACTAATTTTAACAGATATTTCAGAATATGTCTCTCAAGATCTCCCCAATTATATATTTCTTTTGATTTAATTAATCGTTATTTATATGAGGAGTTTTATTACACATCTTAAAGTGACACATTTCACTTTTAAATTTTGATAGATGACTACAGGTAAGAGGAAAAGAACCAATGAAAACACCTGCTCTCCTCACATACTGACAGGCTGTCTGAAATTCCTAAAGCTCTTAGAACCACACAAATTCCTATGTTTGACTCTTCTTCCCCAATTTTTCATCATTTCTGCTGGGCCCTCATTTCTGTTTTATTTTATTCTATACATAAATATATTTAACAATATAATGTGAGCAACTGGAAATTTCCATTTTGCTTCAAATTATTCTAAAAGATATTTATTGAGCAGTTAATAGTTCTCTTCACTCTGACAGGACAAGAACTTGCTTCTTTCCGTGGTTAGGGATGGGGTGGTCAGGAAGGTGGGAGGAGGGGGCAGGTTCCAGTGCCATCATGCTGCTCATTGCTACATCTCATCTAAATCCAAATTATCCTTCTTTTACTTACCTCTCAACAGTTATTGTTCTAAAATAACCTTCTTTGTTAGCTCACAAGGATTCATTCACTTATTCAAGCATTTATTCAGTGTATACTTTGCTTTATTCATACTCAAAGATTCAAAAGAATCATCAAGAAATGCAATTATTGGATGAGATAAGCAGTAAACCAATAGTGACAGACATTTCTACATGTGAAAAGCAAGTTTCTCCCTCTCTCAGGCATTATATCCATTTTAAACGAGAAGCATATTAAGCTTAATTGTTGGATTCCTGTTGATGTAAGGCAGGAAGGAGAAATGGGTCTTTATTTCTCCTAATGCTTTCAATTTGTTTCCACAAACTTTTCTCCCCAGGTAAAAAGAAAATGTCTCAAAATCATCTTAGTATAATTTTGAGCCATCAAAACTGGAAAATATGTAATTAAGTAAATGTATTACCTCATGTGAGTTTGTGAGGGGCATGGAACATGTGATTGATATTTAGAAAAATTTTCATAAAAATTGTTTAAATATCTGTTTTGAAATATTGGCTGCTCTAAAAATCAAGCTAAACTGATATGACACTTTATATATAGGAGCTCAAAATCTATGAAAGGAAACACTGATGCTGAATGACATAAGGTTAAAGGAATAGCTGAATGAATGAAAACTTTGTTTCTAAACTGACATTATGCAGAAGAAGAAAAATATGTATATGCTACAAGGGACAACTTGAGAGATATGACAGAAGTTCATAGAGGATGAAAAAATAGTGAATTATTTTTCACTTAGAATTATTGGAATTTGAGTGATCAGGAAAAGATTCCATATATAAGATAAGACCTAAGAAATGGGAATACAATAAAAATATACTCATATTTCTTCTGAGGCACTGGGCAAACTCCAGTCTACCTTGGTGGTACTGTGTTGGGACCTGAATCCTCTTCAGTCATTGCCTAGAACCACCTTCTCCAGGGTGCCACATTGAACCTGGATATCAAGTTCAAACACCATGCTGTCCTAATATAGATCAAAACCTGAAGCAATTTTAGAAATACTAAAAGACTATAGGAAGAATAAAGGCAAATAGAAAGATGGCTAATTTTACACAGTTCTTTATCAGAGACATTACCAGACATTAGACAAGCTCAGTGCTTTCCTAAGTTGCTTTTCCTGGCAACACTAGTCCTATCAGATGCTCTTGTAGGGGGAACAATGATTCTATTTACAAATTTCTTTTAAGGGCTATGTACTTTATGTCTCTTTTGAGTAGCAACACGTACATTTATTTAAGGATCTGAGGGGTATTACCTCAGAAAAGCCTTAACTATTTTCAAATTTTGACTAAAGAAACTAGAAAATCACTTAATATTTACTAATATTTCCTTGGGTTCTGGGAGTATGCTTTGGGAGGCCTTGGTGTGGTTGTTTTTGATCCGGGAACCATCAGTATAACTCACAGGAATGATCAACTCCTCAAATTATATACAGAAATTTGTATATATTTAAATGCTTTCATATGAAGAGTAATTTTTATTCATTATCAAACATCTATGACTCTAGATGTTGAAAACTCATTGACCAGAAAAAAAAATTGGATTAAAAAAGTGTCAAATACCTAACAATAGTTAAACCATTTTTAATTATTACTATTACTATTAAGTAAAAATTTATCTCATGATTATCTTTTATTTTATAGTCCAGTCTTTGTACCTGCAGATAAATATCTTAATCTAGAAACATCTCTTCTTGGATTAGACATATTCCAAGATTTTCTATAAAGGCAGTTTCTATAAAACCAAATAAGCAAATATTATTTTCCTAAGGAAATTATTATTTTTGAATTTTCAAAAAAAAAAGATGAACTGAAATAGTTAATTTCTGGCTAATTACATAAGATTACACAAAATACTCTAAAATAAATTTAAAATTAAAGGAAGTTGCTTTGTCATTGTACATTATTATACAATGAACCAGTAAGTATAAAAATACTATTAAAATATGCTACTAATCAACAGAACAGAATAGAGTCCATCAATAGACCCACATAAATCTAGCAAACTGATCTTTGGCAAAGGGTCAAAGGCATCTCAATGAAGAAATGAGAGTCTTTTCAATAAATAGTGCTAGAACAAGTGAACATTCATGTAAAAAAAGGAATCTACAAAAAATGAATCTAAACACAGTCTTTACTTCCTTCCCAAAAATGAGTTTAAAATGGATCAAGACCTAAATGAAAAACATGAAACTATAAAACTCCTAGAAGAAACATGAGAGAAAATCTGGATGACCTTGCATTTGGCAATTTTTTTTTTCAGATACAACACGAAAAGTATGATCCATGAAACAAATAAACAAAAAGTTGGACTTAAAACTGAAAACTTGTGCTCTGCAAAAAATAGTGTTAAGAGAATGTAAAGACAAGTCACAGACTGGGAAAATATATTTTCAAAATACATACTTAATAAAGGACTGCACCCAAAATATACAAAGAGCTTCTAAAACTCAACAATAAGACAAAAAAGATCTTAATTAAAAAGTGAGCCAACTATGTTAACAGAGATCTCACAGAAGCACATATGCAGATGGTCAACACACATGAAAAGCTGCTCAACAGTATATGTCATCAGGGACTTCCAAATTAAAACAAGGATAAACCATCACACACCTACTAGAATGGCTAACATCTAAAACTCTGACAATATCAAATGTCAAGAACATGGAGCAACAGAAACTCTCATTCATTGCTGATGGGAATGCAAAATAGAGTGGTCACTTTGGAAGGACTGTTTGGCAATTTCTTACAAAACTCAACATAGTCAGCTGATATGACCCAGAAACTGTATTTCTGGTATATAATCTAATGAGTTCAAAACATGTCCACACATGTATCCACACACAAGTTTTCATACAGCTTTATTCGCAATTGCCAAAACTTGGAAACAACAAAGATGTCATTTATTGGTGAATGGGCAAACAAAGCGAGGTAGTTTTGGGATGGTAGAACTATTCTGTATGACACTATAATGGTGAATACATATCAATATCTCTCACCAATTATTAAAAAAAAATCACACACTAATATAAATGTTGATAATGGAAGCAAGTATAATCGAGATCAGGGAATGTAGTGGAACTTCCTGTACTCTGTGTTCAATTTTTCCATAAATCTAATAATTCTTTTCAAAATAGAATCTATTCATTAAAAAATCCTAATCATGCTACCAAATATTATAATAAAGTCTCGTATCCTAAATAGTCTAATATGAGAAATAATTCCTAAAACCGAAAAATTACTTTAAACAAATTCACCTGTTTTCTTATTTTTTCTACTTTAAAAATTAGTTATTTGTTTGTTTGTTTGGTATGCATTACCAAACACCTGCAGAAAATTTTGTCTTAGCATTGGCTGTGTGGGCAGTAATGCACAAAACCACAAACTGAGACTTTATTTAATTTTTTTTGAAGATTTTATTTATTTATTTGACAGAGAAAGATCACAAGTAGGCAGAGAGACAGGCAGAGGGAGAGAGAGAAGAAAGCAGACTCCCTGCCAAGCAGAGAGCCCAATGTGGGACTTGATCCAAGGACCCTGAGACCATGACATGAGCTGAAGGCAGAGGCTTAACCCACTGACCCAGGCGCCCCACAAATTGAGATCTTAATTTGCATCTAACCCATGAGATCCACACATAAGTAGATTAAACTCTCCAAACAAAACAATTTGCTCATTCAAATTATGGTTGGTATAATAAATGCTTGATGCAACTTCAAATGTTCAAAGTACTATTTATTTCATGGATTGGTTTATTATCAATTATTTTGTAACAAATTAAAGGGTTGAAGAAAAGAGAACTGCTGACCAGAGGAATTTTGATAAATCAGGTACTTTTAACTAGAAATTATGCCATCCACTCTTATTAGTCATAATGGGAGCTTCCCTTCCTGCATATTCACATCATCAGGGAAGGCAACATATTTACACATGTAAATGTGAGACTCATGAACACACGTGTCCTAAGGTACATTTCAAAATAGGAAGTTGAATTCAGCTAAATCTATCAGTGATTCCCATTTTACAGATTAGTTTCTTACTGGTCACTTTAAAGTACTTTGGAATGCGTCAGCACAAGAAGAGCTTCCTGGGTTGAGACATCACATGTGCTTATGATCACCTCCTATGCTAGTCAACTTAATATTCTGAAATTTCTATTTATTTCCTGCTTCTGCTACCCAGATGTTAATCTCCTGTGCGAAATTTTACTGAAAATTCTCGACATGTATGTGCAAGGTGGAGGACAGCAATATCCTTCAAGAATTTGAGCAGTGAACAAGCCAGTGTGCTTGTTTCTCCTTAGTTCTTATAAAATAATACCCTTATTTTCAGCTTCTGGAAATAAAGCTCCCTCTAGTTTTTTGTTCTGTTTTGTTTTTAAGATTTTATTTCCTTATTTGACACACAGAGAGAGATCACAAGTAGGCAGAGAGAGATGGGGAAGCAGGCTCCCTGCCAAGCAGGGAGCCCGATGCGGAGCTTGATCCCAGGACCCTGAGATCATGACCTGAACCGATTGAAGGCAGAGGCTTAACCCACTGAGCCACCCAGGTGCCCCAAACTCTGTACTTCTTTAGTTCAATTTTTGAAGTGTTTGTGTTCATACAAGTGATCAAAACTTATTTGTTTCAAGTCTTATCTTGTTTAAGCCAATTTTGGATATAGTTTTCTTGGCCACAACCTCAATTTGAAAAGCTTTCATATTTTCAATTTACCACACCTGAAGAGACCCATAGAAATTATTATTTAAACTCACGAACACTTAATCAGAGAGATTGTTTCAAAATACTCATACCAGTTTAAAAAAAAAAAAAAGTCAGGCTGTTAAATATGTTGGACATGCACACTGGGTCTGATTTTACCTCATTTTTTTACTTACCTAAGGTCATGTCACACCTCACTCTGAGTAGAAATCCATGAACTCTGAATAGAATGGAAGGTAGAAAGAGTGACATTAGCTCAGGAATGGTATTGTGAACTGTGAATTCCAGAAGAGTTTATTTCTCTCTATCACTTAAATCCACTGTTTTGCTTTCCCTGATTTTAGAGGATCAATATGAACTCAAATTTGGGGAAATGTATATATTTTAAGTATTTAAGTTTGAATATGTTTTGCATTATATATTCCACTAGAATCTACTGGCACATCTATTTCTTGTTCTTCTAATCTCTTACCATCTTTCCACATGTAATAAACTATTTAATTATGGCCAATGAAAAATCATATTGGAGAATATTAATTTTTAAAATATGTAACCTGTGAGTAGTTGGAATGTTACTGAATGATTGCATTGATGTGTTTACAAATTACCCAGAAACTAGATGGCATGGAGAAGGTCAGTATGTTTCAACATCTAAACATATATAGTTTCCCTGAATGACTACAAAAATCTAGTTTACTTCCCTACACTCAGTCCAGAAGTGCTGAAATATTCCCCTTTAAAATCGTTCCCATTTGAGTGTTAATATTCTATCTATTATATACTAGAATCAGACAAGACAATTTTGTGGAAGTTTATTTTGTCTATTGTGTAAATAATTGTCCTTCACTTCCAATTACATAAATTGCAAAATGGAACTCACAATACCTTTTCCAACACCATGGGGCTTTTTTTCTATGAAAGAGAATTTTTGGAATAGATGATTTAGGATTATCTGAAATTCTTTGAGTGTTAAAGATCAGATTACCCTCTCACTACTTATACGACATCTGAAAACTCAAAATGCAGTATCTTTGCCATAGGGAATGCTAGACTCTAGTGTGATGTCTGAGGCTATGTGCAAGGTTAATTTCAAAGTACAACAAGATGTAAGCAGGTATTGAAATACACTTACATTAAATCAGGTATTCCTTAGAATGCAGTCTAGGAAATATTTGCATAACTAGTCAGACCTAAACATTCTTTTTCCTAAATTGGATAAATTGTTCTTATTCTTTCTTTTCTTTATCTACATAAACCTAGTTAAGAGATTATTCTACTTACCTCTTGTTGGGAGTTTATTTATTTGTTTTTGAATGGTGCTAAATTAATTAATCTGGCCAAAAAAACTCAGGGCTGGCTTAATTTGGAGTAATCATGTAAGTAGTCAAAACTGAGTCTCTACTTTAGAAAGTTAAGAAATTATCATTAGATCCACTGAACAAAAGGCTTATTGAGTGCTTTTGTATGCCACACATTTTACACTGTTTCTGTTCTACTTTCAGTTTATAGTATCTCAGATACAATTAATTAATTCATTATATTATTTGTAAAATATTTGTATTTTTTGTATTGTATGATTTGTAAAATGTATCTCAGCTACAATTAATTAATTAATAATTAATACAATGTATGCAGTTGCAACCACATCACTTGATTCAGCCACAGGACAAGGTGAGTTTAAAAGGTGGAAGATTGTCTTTTAAGAGTATAAGTAAAAAAGTGGTACTATATTTAAAAGCAAGTGACTTTAGGTTTTATTTCTCTCCTATGTGGGGGGAAAAAGACTGTTCGTATGCATGATGGAAACACTGATGATGTGTTAGACCGGAGGTTCAGGGGAACATTTCCATACAACATGAAACTTTGCAATCTGTGCAACCACAAGGTTTATAATTTTAGTCAGATATATGTCAGAGATATGTCTGGGTACTAATGTGGAGCTGAGGCAAGGGGAGAGAAAAGAACAATTTGGAGGTTGGATAAGGGTCATCACGCCTGCATTTAGATGTGTATTTGCTACTCTGCAGACACTAAGAAAATGGGGGCAGTGATGAGCACAAAGCCAATGCGATGAGAAACTTATGATTACAATTGAATAGTAGTAATTTTGCTCAACTGTGCCAAAGTGCTTTTTGTTATTATAACTTAACTTCCTCTCCCTCATCATTTCCAAGGGCCTGAAAAATATATGGTCTATGTAAGTATGTTGTCAAAACAACTTATGTTTATCCAGTCTTCTGAATTTTTTTTTTAATTTCTTTGAATTTCTATATGGTATACAGACAAAAATTGAAAAAAATAAAACAAAACAACAAACTGTTCCTTAGAAGCATCAGATATTTTAGAAGAATATTTAGAATAACTTATATATTTTTAAAGTATCTATATTATCTTTTTGTAACTCTTAGAAGTCGGAAGAATGATTACATGCGTAAAAGGGTTTGTGACAGGAAACACAAGATGAAATTATGGGGAGAAAATAATGTTCTGTTGTTCTGTTTTTAAGCTAGATTTTGTTTGTATTGTTATTTTCAATTTGTAGAAATTGATTCACCAATACCTTTATTGATTTAAGCACTTTTCTATATACATGTTATACTTTAATACAATGTTCAAAAATTTAAATACTTATTGTAAAGGAGGATTATTTTGATCTTCTTATGTCTCTAATACTAATAAAAATCACTAAATATTAAACATAATTAAATTTTTTTTAAAGATTTTATTTATTTGATCAAGAGAGAGAGAGATCATAAGAAGGCAGAGATGCAGGCAGAGAGAGAGGGGTAAGCAGGCTTCCCACTGAGCAGAGAGCCTGATGCTTGGGATCATGACCTGAGCCGAAGGCAGAGGCTTAACCCACTGAGCCACCCAGGTGTCCCCAAAATTTTCAACTTGTTTTCTCTGTGATTGAAACCAACAATCAATATCTGTTAATTAAGACCCTGATTTATTATTATTATTATTATTATTATAGATTTTATTTATTTAATTGTCAGAGAGAGAGAGAGAGCACAAGCAGGGGGAGTAGCAGGCAGAACAGGCAGAGAGATCTGCAGACTTCCCGCCAAGCAAGGAGCCTGATGTGAGACTCGATTCTGGGACCCTGGGATCATGACCTGAGCCACCCAGGCGTCCCAAGACCCTGATTTTTAAAAAAAAAAAAAAATTTAAAAATAAGAGGAAATATCTTCATTTTAAAACCAATATGTATTTTAACATATAAAATATCTAAATTTTTTACATAAGCCCCACAAGGTTGGCATGATGATGACTGTTCACACACTGATTCACAAATATTGCATTGCGAAGACTCTTTCTTTAAAGTACCAAGTTTTTAGGTACTTCAGTGCACCATTAACTGTGATAGAATTTAATTGAGAATCCTGTGCCTGTAAACGTCCACACAGTACATATTTTAGGCTCTGTGTGTCAGAGAGAGTCAATTTTCACTACTTAACTCTGCCACTGTAAAACGGCCATAGGTATTCTGCAAATTAGTGGACGTGGGCAAGTTCCAATAAAACTTGATTTGCAAAAATTGACAGCAGACTGGATTTAATCCTTGGGCTGTGGCTTGCCTTCCCTCAAGATATTGTCACAGAAATGAGTTGAAAATCCTAAAACGTTTGGAAAAGCCATTGCAGCAATTCTCAGTAAAACTGATACACTGTTTGGGTAAATTGTGAAAAGATGCTGCTTGTTTCAATGTGGATATTTAGAATAATATATAATCCAGAGTCAAAATCTGCACCTCTCAGAAAATAAAAAGAAAAACATTCTAAACATCCTTGGTTTCAACGTCCAGCTAAACATTTTGAAAGTCATAATTGATATGTAAATCTCACAAAGAGAAAGAATTTAAATAAATAGTAACCTAAGAACTCTAGATGTTCTTTCAGTTGCTTAACCATATGGGTTTTATCTTAGAATAATAAAATATCTGCATTTAAATAAGAGGAAAGATAAGTTTAGGGAGGTTAAATGCCTCCTATGGTCATAGTTGGTGTTTTTATTTAGTTGGATAATCAACTTATTTGGTTTCCAATTAAAGAATAATTCTATTCTCACTCATTCACCATAGCACTCCTGGAAATACTTGTATTTGTCTTTGGGTTCCTTTGCTTCTGGATGCTGTTACTGTTAAGTCAACCCTATTAGCCTTTGTAATATTTCAAATTTTAACACCTAAAATAGAATGTGATGCACATCTCAAAGTTATACAGCTAAAATTGAAAGTTATAAAGGCAATACTTTGATAGCAAAAATAAGTGCTTTATAAATCTTACTGATCACATGCAACAGTTAAGCAGCTTTTGAGAAATATGGTATAGAGCCTACACCTAAAGACTTGAATGTAGTGGACTGGAATAAAGCCTATAATCTGCATTTTACAAAATTCCTTGGGCCAATTTGATGAGCAGTCAAGGATTAGGAACTTTCAAACAGAGTCACCATAGTGGCTAATTCCCCAGCAACCCCCCATTAATTCCTCAAACCACATAAACAGTCTAAGATGTTGGCCTAGGCGTCTCAATACCTGTACTTATTTAAAAGCATTTGTTCCTATTGTGAAATATTGTGCCAATTCAAAGAACATATAATGCAGTGTGATAAAATTATTAAGAACACCTACGTACTTACCATCCAGTTTCAGATACAGAGAATTAATGATGTAGACCTTTCTCTAATAGCATCCTTTCCTTCCAAGTATAAAAACTATTGTACATTTTAGGTTTACCCTTTTTTTTTTTTACTTTTATATAGAGTATTAGAACATAAAAGTGTATAAATAAAAACCTTATAACCAGATTTTTTTTTCTGTTTTAGAGCTCTGCTTTCAAGCTATCAATCTGATTTTCCACTTTGTATTACTGTTTCTTGAACTTCATGATGAGGCATAAAACTACTGTTCATATTCACTATAGTATAAAATTCCCTTGTATGGATATAAGAAAATAGCTTTTTCATCCTTTTGTTTACAGATTGTTTGATTATCTCTTATTTGTCTTTGGCTTAATTACAAGCAGTGTTTTTCTTTTTTTTTTTTTTTAAACCTAAGAATATATATATATATATTTTTTAAAGGGCTTCTGGAGCATTTCTTCAATATGTTTTGAATATATACCTTTTAGTGGAAGTGCTATATCTTGAGTATGCTGTATGTTTACAGAATCATAGAAAATTGTTGTACAAAGTAGTTGTATCAGTTGAGTCTCTCTCCAGAGATTATGAGATACCCCATTATTGTATTTACTCATTATTGCTAATATTAACTGACTTGAAAAAATTATTGTCAATTTTAGTGGTTTAAATATTTCATTAAGATTAAAATAAGTAGTTAACACTTTATAATCCACCAATACCTATTAATACACATCTTCATTCAGTTTTAAAGAAAATTAAGAATTTTATTAGGAGTTTTTCATGTTTCTTTCACTATATCTCAGTCCGTGAAGAAGTGCCTCCACTTCTTTGCTATTTTATTGCTGTGTACTTTCTGTGTGTGCTATTAGACCTTTTTTTCTCAAATTGAATTGTATTTTACATTTATTTTTGGTTGTAAAAAAAAAAAACAATTTCATTTTTCACAAAAAGTTGATACGTGTGCCCATACTCAGGCTCGTACTCATTACCTGTTTCAAGAAAGTTCTAGTCCTGTGCACCTTAGTGGATTGAGTATACTTGGGTTCTGATGCAAGGAAGCCTTCTCTTATCCTTCTTGGTTTTTCATTCTTTTGTTCCTTCCTTCCATCCTTCCTTCTTTCTCTTTCTTTCTTTCTTTCTTTTTCCCTCCCTCCCTTTCTTTCTTTCTCCTTCCTTCCTTTCCTGTGCTGTTTCTTCTTTTCCAGTGTGGAAGACTTACTCTTTCTTTTCTTTCTTAGACGTATTCACAGTACCCAAGAATATGGCTTATTTTCTCCAATAACCCTCAAAAAAGTTTTATCTTGTAAAAATAAGATAGTAAGCATCCAATCAGAAATATTTAAAAAGTAAGTTCAAATCAAAAGTAGCATCAGATGTTATCCCTTTTTGTCATTTCCAGCATTATAAATAAGGAATTTCTATATCTATAAAATTAAATATGATAGCGTCATAGATTTTCCTCATGATTAACAGATATTTTGAAAAGTTAACATTTTATATTTTTGGAGTTCTTCTGCAAAGTTATGGTCAAAGAAATATCATACCATGAAATTTTCCCTTTCTGTATATGCCAGTCAGTTATTGACAAAATATTGTAGTATTTTTAGATTTATGCCAGTGATCTAAATATCATGTTTCAAAAAGGTGATTTCTTTCTATATGTGAATTATCTGCATTGCGGTTTTCTATAAACAATAGAAATGTGAACCTTTTACATTAAGTTTCTATAAAAGTTTGCATACAGTTTGTGTTTGACAATCCAAATTTATTTAGGTTTACACTTAAAATGTTTTAATTCTAGTTAAAGAGGTAATTAGTTCCTAATGGATAAAGAAGTTAAGGATGTTTATAGAACTATCTTTAAACGATCCATTTTAAATATGTTTCACTGGAAAGATACAGGGTATT
The DNA here is from genome assembly GCF_009829155.1 of Mustela erminea. Lineage (NCBI taxonomy): Eukaryota > Metazoa > Chordata > Mammalia > Carnivora > Mustelidae > Mustela > Mustela erminea. The sequence continues at coordinate 109,851,378 of NC_045617.1, read as the reverse complement.
TAGAATATCACATCAAGTTAGAGGGAGTCTGCATTAAAAATTTTAACATTTTACATTTAAAATAACAGCAATCACATCAGTGGTCAATACCATTGCCTCGCATGTAGTGCTTTTAAAATTGTAATTTTTTGGAGTTTTGTGCAGTTGTGTCTGGAAATTAAGAAACCCCTTACAATGCTGAGCCCCATCAGAGCCTCTTCCACCCACAACCCCTCACCTTTGATCTGGATTATAGATTTTTCCTTAAGATTTCTTTTATTAAAGAGATTATTCTATAGGTTACTAACAAATATGATTATCATAATAATATGAATATAATAGTAATTAATATTTGTAAAGTTAATGCAATACTTGAAACTTCCACTTTAGGAAGGCTACATTTCATAAGAAAAAATCATTTTTTTTTTCTATATAGTTGCCATTTTCTGGCTGGATAAATTCACCCCTCATTTCATTTCAGTTTTTTTCTACTGAATTTATTATGCTGTATATCATACTGTGTAGCAATACCACAAAAATATTCTTACTAAATTTTCTCAGCAATTCAACATTTTAATAATCCCACTGGTCAATTTTTAGAAGCCAGTTAATAGAATTAACCAATTATTTGCCTTAATAGATGAGTGAAAAATAGAGCATTTAAGCTGGCAGTGTGTTCAGACACAGTTAGAAAGTCAGTTTCAGCATGACAGATAATATTACTGTCAAATACAAATGCAACAACTCTTGTTTTATAGGGATTTTGCATTTTGTATACACTTAAATATGCTCAAATAAATTTAATCCCTGAAAAATAGGAAACTGAGTAGAAGATGGGACCTTTAAAAAATCACTCTCCCAAGTAAGAAATAACAATCAACATAACCACGTAGTTGTTCAACAATGACCAGAGATAGACCTTTAAAGTAAAATGAATCAAAAATTACACACACACATGTCCACACACACATGTTTCCTAATGTAAGGGCACACACATGCTTGGAGAAAAAAACAAATATGTTATATCAATTTAATTAATTTTTACACAATTTCTGTTGATGCTTTTGTGAAATTTCTTAAAGCATGTAGCTATTGATATTCACAGGTTTTAAAATATGTCATTTCTAAATAACTTCAACAATATTTAATACGTTCATACCTAAATCACAGCACATTAAGAATCAAGAGCCACATTAAACAGGGTTTCCTGTCTTCTCTCCTTTCCTGTTCTGGAGGAAGGAGTTTGTTTTCCTCTTTATGCTTTCTCATTTTCTAATTGTCAGGAATTGTTGACCACAGCATTAGTCTTGCAATTCTGATGGATTTATAAAGCCATGACAATGCTTTGTATTTTGCAAATTAAATTACATTTTCGACATATCGTTGAAAGATCAAATTGTTGAAATATAAGAAATACAAGACTGGAGATACAGAGATGGAGGCCACAGTGATGCTAACGTGTAATTTTCTCCTTTCCTGGAAAACCCAAACTTATTCACAATATTAATGGAGATGTGTGGGGAGGTGGGGAAAGCTAGAGAGAACTACAGCAAACCACCTTGGAGGAAATTATGAGGTTGATTTGCTGCCCTAGGAAGACTCTCCAAGTAATTTGAATCCATATAAGAAAGGGCAGTTTGATGTCAAATCCAAACTAAATTTTAGAAGCATTTTAACTCACCGTGGTGCAAGAAAACTTAGATCTTCCTAGTAATAATGGTCATGGCACTCAGCAAAGGTTATTACCACGGTCTTCTGTATCTGCTGGCAACAGCCCATATGTCATTATCTGAGCAGATTCAAATTCCATGTGAGCTGGGGGCAAATATTTTAATGGTATTTTGAGGTCTGTGCTCATTTTGTAAGATCTTGCAAATAGAGTTGTGCATATATAGTGAGAATATTAGCTGGCCCACTTAAATATATTAGCGAAAATAAATATATTAAAATGATAACTTTATTTTTATTAATTCATATGTTCTATACTGTAAAAGTAGAGAAAAAATTTAAGTTAGCATTTAAAAGTCTTGGAATAGAAATTATTGTTACTAAGCATATAAGGATCAAAGCAATGTCTTTGAAAAGAAAAACAATCAAGTGTATTCAGTTCCAGCTATTAGGAGATTATATAATAAAATACAATTTTGTTGAGCAATACTATATGAGTGAGTCATGTTTACATAATAATTTGAGGAGGGATTTCTTTTGTAATGTGCTATATAGAAAATAAATGCCTTCCTTGTATAAATAAGAAAACAGGAATAACACAACTATATATTTCATTCTAATAATCCCTTTTATATAACATTTGGTGACTTTACTGAAAAAAATGAATGCATTGCAATTTTTACAGCTCTTGCTGTACTCATTTCGCTTTGCCCCTGAAAACCTGTCTATAGTTCAGTTAGTATCCACACTCTGAGGGAAATTTTTATTCCTGAGTAACATGATCACTCACTTTAACTGGTTTATGAATGGTTAGATTAGGAGGAGTGTTTGTGTGTGTCGTTCAGCATTTATTCAAAAGGTGCTAAAATTTTATTGTCTTACTTTTTTTTTTTTTAAGATTTTATTTATTTATTTGTCTTGAGTGAGAGAGGGAACACAGGCAGGGGGTGTGGGAGAGGGAGAAGCAGGCTTCCCGCAGAGCAGGGAGCATGATGAAGGGCTTGATCCCAGGATTCTGGGATCATGACCTGAGCTGAAGGCAGGCACTTAATGACTGGGCCACCCAGGCACCCTTGTCTTACTTTTGAATGCAGAAATGACTTTTTACTATATCAAAAAGAGGGGCGAAGGGACACCTCAGTGACTCGGTCAATTAAGCATCTGCCTTCACTCAGGTCATGATTCCGGTTCCTGGGATCAAGCCATCACAAAGGGTTCTATGATCTGTAGATGGCCTGCTTTCCCCTCTTCTCCCCTGTCATGCTCTCTCTTTCTATCTCTGTCATTATCTCTATAAATAAAATCTTAAATATAAGTAAAATCTTGAAAAAAATCAAAGTCTTTATTTCATCTCAGGTCATGATCTCAGGGTCAGGAGACTGAGCCCTGTGTTACTCTGACTTATTCTCAGCACAGAATCTACTTCAAATTCTCCCCCTCCTCCCTCTGTCCTTTCCCTGGTCAGCAAGTGCTCTCTAAAATAAATTTAAAAATAGATAGATGATAGATAGATAGATAGATAGATAGATATAGATAAAATATTTATAAAAAGAAGGGAGAAGTCTAACTGGAAAGTATTCCTTGTGGCAAAATCTCTTAAAACTGATTTTAAACAGCCACTTTAAATATTGGAAAGAATATTGGATCAGAGTTGTGTTTAATATTGATGAATATTTTTGAGCAACTGCTTTATAGGAAGCATAGCAGTGATCTCCTCTTTTAGCTTCTAGAAGCATGGTCTGTAAGACACAGTTACTGGCCTGGAGAGAATCACAGTCCTGACAGGAGACAACAGGTAAACAGGCAGACCAGCAGAATGTGATGCAGGATAATGCCGACAATCTGCTCCGTGTTGCCCTCAGTGGGGTCACAGGCCCTGACTGGAGAGGAAGCAAAAGCAGACTGGAGAGAGCTCCTGGATGAGGTGAAATCTTATCTGGAAGCATTGTGGAAATTGATAGGAGAAGAGGGGAAGATATATTTGAAGCAGGAATTCACATAGGGTAGGCATGGAGATAGTTTTGTTTCAGCTAATTTACATAGTAACTCCCAATTTCTGTATAAACCATTCAACTTTTTTTTTTTTAATATTTATTTATTTATTTGAGAGAAGAGCAAATGAGCAAGTGAGTATGCAGACAGGTGGGGAGGGACAGTGGGAGAGGGAGAGAGAATCTCAAGCAGAGTCCTTGGCTGAGCAAGGAACCTGACCAGGGGGCTTACTCTCAGGACCCTGAGATCATGACCTGAGCTGAAATCAAGAGTCAGGTGCTTAACCAACTGAGCCACCAGGTGACCCTCAACCCTCTGGATGAGTTTCCTCACTATAAATTGACAATGCTAAAACTATTTTTTCCTGATGAGTTTCATGGGGAAAGAGATCAAATGAAATATGATGTGTAGCTATTTTTATGCCTTAATCCAGGGTGAATACTGGTTATAGAATTAGTATTGTTGATGTTTATTTTAGCAAACTATTAATTCACTCAGTAATTTTTTTTATTGGAATATTGCTGAAATATTTAAGATTTACTAAGTTCTTACTTTATTCCGGCCACTCATTTCAATATTAACTCATTTGATCTATACAATTCTGTGAGCAGACTTTGCCTAAGATCACACTGCTAGTATTTGATAAACATGACTTATTTTTCAAAGGATTTTATTTATTTATTTATTTGAGAGAAAGCTAGTGTGTGTGTGTGTACATGTGAGCAGGGGCAGAGGGAGAAGCAAACTTCCTGTTGAGCAGGGAGCCAGATGTAGGGTTCTGTCCCAGAGATCATGACCTAAGCCGAAGGTAGATGTTTAACAGACTGAGCCACTCAGATGCCCTGATAAAGCCATGATTTAAGCCCACTAGTTTGGCTCTGCAGCCCATAAACTTAACTCCTAAGCTTACTGTACCACAATATTATGTCACTGTTATCCATTACTTGCTATACAATGTATCCAGTGTCAGGGATAGAAGCTTAAGTAATGTGGTTGTTGCCCTCAAGGAGTATCCTATCCTAGTCTGCAGCAGCCAGAGAAATATGGTGATTAGGATAGGGCAAGATTGGGGGTATTACCAGGTAGGAGGAAAGTTGTCTGGTTTAGAACAAGGAGATGAAAAAGCCGACATGAAGATGTGGTATTGGGACTAAAACATGAAAGATATTTTGACAGAATCAGGCAAAGGAATTAGGAAGGACATTTCAGGCAGACAGCCTAAGGATAAAGTGACTGGCCATTCATTTTTGTTTGTCGGGGACAGTCCCATTTACAATTATTAATAACATCCACTTTAACTCTCAGAAGTGCCCTGGTTTGGACAATATATTATATAGCCACCATACCTAAGGGCAGGGACACAGAGTTGTGAGCAAACATAGCATATTTGAGGAAATGCAAGTGATTTATCATAGCTAGAATTCACAATATGAGATGGGAATTGTGAAAGATTTGAGTGTCTGAGAATAAAGCAGGAAAAGCCTTGCTCCCCCCATGACAGGATTATTTTAAGTGTGATGGGAAGTCACTAAAAGGTTGTAAGCAGAGGATATAGTGCGGTTGCATTATACTTTGAAAGATCGCTCTAACATTTTTTCAGAGCATGTATCCCTATAATCCTAGATTAGAGAGAGAAAGACAAAAGCCTTTATTCAAAACATATTTATTAAGGCCCTACTATGTGCTGGCATTGGTCTAAAATCTTAGTATACATCAGTGAATAAACTATGCAGGATCCTTGTCGTCTGGTGCTATCATTCTAGTAGAAAAATACACACTAACCATAAATATAATAAATGAGTAAACGTAGAGAGCAGTGTAAAACAGATTGGGGTTATACTGTGATTTTAAATGAAATGACCAGGGAAGGATTCTAAGTTTATATTTGGAAAAGACCTGGTGATTTCAAGGAAGTTAGCCATTTAGATGTTTGAGAAATGTCTCAGCTGGAAGGAATAGCTGTTATAAAGACCCTGAGTTGAGAGTGTGACTGGGAAATTCAAAGAGCATTAAGGTGGCTGGTGTGAATGTAGTAGGAGGACCAAAGGGTAAAAGAGGGTGCCAGAGAGGCATTGGAGTCAAGAGTACCTAGGACGCTCCAAGTCATTTTAAGGAATTTGCATTTTACTCTGAATAACATAGGGAGTCACTGTTAACCTTGGAACAGAGAAATGATGCCCTATAACTTAATGTCTGTATTGATTGCCCCAGCTGCTATGTTGAGAATAAATGGTAGGTGCAAAGGGTGGTACATGAAGGATCAGTTATGAGATTATTATGGGAATCCTGGCTAGCAATGCTGATCTGTACGTGAAGGTATCCAGGCAAATGGACACAGTACAAAGGCACAAATTGTGATCCTACTATCAGACAAGATAGGATTGAGGCCATAATGAATGAAAGAAGAAAGAGAAAGACATCATAAGGTGAAAGGTCATACTTTACAGTGGATATATAATATTTTTGAAGATCTATAAGCCAAATAAAAAGGAATGTTTCCTATAAAGAGATACTATAGAAAATACAGTGAGAAATTGACAGAATACATTAAAATAGGTTTTAACTAATCTTAGGTCAAGTGAACAATACTAATGAATCTATTGGGAAAGCTTCTAACGCTGTCTCAAAATCCAAATGCAATGAAGAAAAAAAAGGTTGGCAGTTTAATTATATTTTTAAGTGTCTGTATTGCAGCAACACCATAAACAAGACCAAAAGGAAAGTGACAAAGTAGGAGAATACATTTGCATATAGATTCCAAAGTGGTAATCTCTCTAACATAAAAAAGAAGCTTTATAATTTGGTGGCAGAAAGCATCCAGAAGCCTGATTTAGAAAAGGAGAAAAAAAAAAAAAGTAAAAATCATGAATGAATGATTCACAGAGGCAGATTAAAAAAAAATAACCTTTAAACATATAAAGATATTCTGGATTCAACTTAGAATAAAAAAAATAAAATTTAAACTATACTAAGATGTTACTTCTTAATAACTGACAAAAATTAACTAATGTCTGAGATACCACAGTATAAAATTGCAATTCCTTAGCCAATTCCCAGGTCTGAGTGGATCTTTAGAACCAGAAATTGATAATTGAAGAAGACACCATCAAAAGAGGACTCCAAAGTGCTACCTCAAGTGTGTATAGTAAGAATTCTCCCATGAGTGAATTTGAGCTGTGCAAGGAATAAATGGTAGCAGTCTACTCTATTTCTCTGAGTCAAATCTCCTTGGTTCACCTCTGATTTCAACAACAGCTAGATAGTGAACAGTTCTGCACAAGTTAGGCTAACCTTGAACTTTCAGCATGATTCCTCAGGAAGAGTATCATTCTGCCTCTGGCCCTTCTTTCCCAAGGCCATGGGAGCCTATGTGACCCAGATGCACCTCAGCCTGAGGATTCTGAAGTTAGTCCTCTTGGGGGTGCCTTAAACCAGTGGGAGAGGAGAGCTGATGGATTACTTAACCTTTCAAGTATACAATTCTGCAAAACACACTGTACATTTCAGGATATTCTGGCAGAGTCCTACTCCATTGCCCACAGCAGGGAAAGTGAAAATGCACTCTTATATTACATATTCATCCTCCTCTGACTCACTTTTCCAGCTCTTTCATTTCCTGGGATCATCTCCAAAAAAACTACTAATTCTACATCTTTCTCCACCCCCAAAACACTCTTGAATATATTGATCTCTTAATCTATGGGTTTTTTGTCTTCTTCTTTTAGAAAACTCTCTTTTTGTCAAAAATGTGAAGTAATTCCTTTAAAGATTTTTGTCCACTTTCCTTGAAATCATGGACATTTTAAATGTAAAAAAAAATGATTTTTTTTTTCACTTGGTGATGAAAAATATATTCCTTGCTTGCAGTAAAAATGTATTGTCCTTAGCTAAATTTTATCTTATCTAACTTGAAGTGATTTTAATACTTACACATTCCACTTTCAAACTCTGAAGCCAATATCTTATCAATATCAAAGCATGTATTAACTTAAAAGATCCATTGTCTTCATTTTACCCATGGATAATACTGAGCTAGCTATTACCTATTCCTACCCTGCCACATTTTTATTCTTCTAAAAATTGTCTCTGCTAATTATGAGGAGTAAAAATCATAAGAACTATATTTTCCTAACTCTTTTAGCAGTGGCTCTCTAGTTTAGATTTTACCAATGAAAGGCTTTTTCTTTAAGACATGGACAGCAATCAGGGAGAGTCAAATCAAAACCACATTGAAATACCACCTTACATCAGTTAGAATGGCCAAAATTAACAAGACAGTAAACAGCATGTGTTGGAGAGGATGTGGAGAAAGGGGAACCCTCTTACACTGTTGGTGGGAATGCAATTTGGTGCAGCCACTTTGGAAAGCAGTGTGGAGATTCCTTAAGAAATTAAAATAGAGCTTCCCTATGACCCTGCAATTGCACTACTGGGTATTTACCCCAAAGATACTGATATAGTGAAAAGAAGGATCATCTGTACCCCAATGTTCATAGCAGCAATGGCCACAGTCACCAGACTATAAAAAGAACCAAGATGCCCTTCAACCGATCAATGGATAAAGAAGATATGGTCCATATATACAATGGAGTATTATGCCTCCCTCAGAAAGGATGAATACCCAACTTTTGTATCAACATGGATGGGATTGGAAGAGATTATGCTGAGTGAAATAAGTCAAGCAGAGAGAATCAATTATCATACGGTTTCAGTTACTTGTGGAGCATAAGGAATAACAGAGACGTTAGGAAAGGAGAAGTAAGTTGGGGCAAATCAGAGAAGGAGATGAAGCACGAGGGACTGTGGACTCTGAGAAACAAACTGAGGGTTTTGGAGGGAAGGGGGGGTAGGGGGCTGGGTGATCCTGGTGGTGAGTATTGTGGAGGGCATGTATTGCATGGAGCACTGGGTGTGGTGCATAAAAAATGAATTCTGGAACACTGAAAAGAAATAAAAGAAAATGAAAAAAAGAAAATAAAAGTATATTAGGTTGAGGGGATGCTTATAATGTTAGAGGAAGTGGTATTTCACTCACCTTTTAAAAAAGTTTGATTTGTTTGTTTACCTTTGGCCTCCTTCAAAAGCTAAAATCCAACTCAGTGATATGATATAGTTCGGTTCAGTGAAAACATAACTAGAGTTTTTACCAATTCTTCAGATTTCTGTTAATAAAACTTGACCCTATGTGAAGGAAAAAAAAAAAAAAAAAAAGACTTGGAGGGCAGTAACAAGAAGTAACAGAGCAACAGTTGTAACAGTGCCAGGCATGCACATTTCTGCAGATGGTGAGCAAGAGCATGTGCCATTGGCTCCCACAAGTCCTCCTGTAGTCAGGTACTTAGATACTTTAGGCAGTTGAAATCATTGACACTTATTTTCTATGATTCCATCCTTCCTAGATTGCTGGAAAGTCAGTAGACCTTTACCCTTTCACTTCACAAAGTTTTTGAAACTCTTAATTTCCTGTGTTAAATCCCTCCTCATTTGAAATAACTAAAATGTGTTCAGAAAATGTATTTCCTGAAAAATGTCCAATTGATAATGAAGTCATTTAAGAAAAAAACTGAAGATTTGGGCAATTTTCCCCCTCATTTTGTAATTGTGACTACTGTTGGAATCATCTTATTTAATTTGTATTCAATTTCTCAGGTTATTTTCTAGTCCGAGGTCTGCAAATGACTGCCTGTAGGTAGGCTCAGTGTGGCCATGATCATTCAGGTGTGCATTGTCTCTGGCCACATTTGAATTGCAATGTCAGAGTTGCCAAATTGTGACAGAGACTGGATGGCTCCTCAAACTGAGCCTATTTACTATCAGAACCTTTACAGAAGAAGTGTGTTGACTGCTGTTTTAGACCAATCCGTTTTTGTCAATAAATTGCACATACCTGTATAGTATGAGAGATTATTTGATTATATTATAGCATGCTTGTGGCAAGTTTAGTAACAAAGTTTCCCTGCCCTAAAAGTCACAGAACTTGAAGTTGTACATATCAAGAATGGAAAATTATAAGCTAGAACATAAGAGTCTTTGAAAATGTATTTTGAGGACAAATACCTAATGTATGTTGTGGTGATACTGCTAAGATTTGCTGAGTGTTTCGGAAGCCTTGGGCATTGTACTAGAGCCCTTTACAAGCACATGACAATTAAGTCATGTGTTTACAACACTCTCACATAGATGCTATTTAACCAAGGAAATGAGAAAGAGAATAATTATGTTTCCCAAGGTCATATAGCTAGTTAGTAGTTGACACTAAACTTAAGTCTGACACCAGACTCTGGGGTGTACCTATTGCTAATTGTTACAGTACTTGCTATTGCAACCAGAATCAACAAAAATAAAATGTTTTCATTTATTTATTTATTTATTTATTTATTTATTTTTGACAGAGAGAGAGAGAGAGAGAGATAGCGAGCATGAACTGGGGGAAGGAGCAGAGGGAGAAGAGGACTCCCTGCTGAGCAGAGAGCCCAATGCAGCACTCAATCCCAGGACCCTGGGATCATGACCTGAGCGGGAGGCAGACGCTTAACCTACTGAGCCACCCACGCACCCAAAATTCAACATATTTTTGTGAAGGAGATTTTACACTGCCATAAGGTATTTTATATCATTTAACACTGAAATAGAAAATACTCATCCCTATCAGTCATGCTGCTAACATCACATACACTCTGTGTAGTAGTAGTGACTCAAATTCACACACTGTAACATTTCTAAAAATGAAGACTTGGTGTCTCCCAGAAAGCAGCTGGAAGAATGGATTTCCCATTCTGTCAGGGCCGTGGTTAGATGTTTTCTCTGACTAGGCTCTTCTCATTACCTATCAGGCCAATGGTGTTAGATGAGTTTGTGACTATTTAGAGAAGTGCCTCCAATCTGGGGAAAAATAAATCAAGGGTGTTAATGTCAAATTCCAGCTATATGTGGTGGACACTCTGATAGGATTCGGTTTTCTATGCTGATAGAAACTCAATATCTTTTCCTTGAAACTGGAAAGGTGATTTCTGCTTATGACACCTGAAATTATTAGGAATGAAATTCAAAACACCAGAGAACATTTTGGCTGCCTTAACTGCTTGGCTGGAAAGCATTCCCTTCTCAGAATTTAGATTTTCCTCTTGGGGGCATATTGTTAGACTTTGAAGAAGGCTAGATTAGAGTGATATCACAGCCTTAGAATATTTAAATGAACATGCAAGACTTTCTAATTTTATTGTCACCTTTTTAGTATATGAAGGTGTTAGTGATGTATCTTGAAAATGGGTAAATAAATCAACAACTTTGTAGTCTTCAAGACAGTCATCCTGTATTAAATACACAGCAGCACATACACTTTGAAGAAATGTTGCTGTGTGTATCAAGTAATTTTTTGACCATTGAATGAATGAATAAACGAGACAGCTAGATCTAAATCTTAGGAAACTCTAGTTAAAGGAAACCATCTTCAGAAAACCAATCAATAAAATATTGATAATAAACAGTCTGTTCAATATAACAACTGATTGTCTAAAAATCACTAGGTTATTCTTCCTGAAAATGTTAGAGATATGTATAATCTCCCTAGCAGATAGATAATTGGAGCACATAATTTAAATTGTAAACTTTTGTTGTTGCTGTTGTTACTCAACATTATTTTTCAAGGAGTTTAGATTTCTGCTCATGAAAATGACATCAATTCTATTTATTAAGATTTTCTTATTATTTTATTTTTTCATTATGTTAAGTGTTCTCTTTAATCCCCTTCACTTATTTTACCCAACATCCCCCCTCCGCCCCCCAGCACGGACCTCCCCTCTGGTTACTATCAGTTTGTTCCCTATAGTTAAGAGTCGGCTCCTTGTTTTGTCTAAAGACTATCAAATTACCAATATTTAGGGTCATTAAGTTCTTACCCCATTTGTGTAACAGTTGGCACACAGAAACTGTTAATAATCTGAAACCCTTACATTATTCTCCTAACTAATTACTCTAAAGTGCTATATATAAGATTCTTTCCACTTCTGTTGAGAAGATGCACTCTTGATTTGCTCTTATTAGAATCATGCACAGCATAGGAAAAATGTCAAAATTCCAAAAGATAAATTTCATTTGATTGGATAGAAAGTCATTCATCTTAATTATTTCTGACACCTTCTGCATTATGCTATGAGTATCTCAAGAGAAAAGAGAAAGCTCATCTCCTTTAAGAGCAGTTCATTGAGAGTGACATGCTATTGTCATTATCTGAGAATTCTAAAAGCCTACTTTAAAAATCTATGAAAATAATGAAAACCACAGTCTAAATGAAATTCAGCTGTGCAAAACGAGATATCATGTCAAATATTAGTAGCTAATAAAAGATTTTTCTTAAATACATGTAAAATATAAAATCGCATTCAACAACTATTTCTCTTAAATACACTGTGAAATCTAACTTCCAAATTGTCAAATTTAAAATATGAGAAGGTTGTCAAACAATTGTATTTACATGTAAGGTAACTGTATGTATATTTTGGTTAAGACATAACATCCATTGATCTTGGTGTAGGAAAATTTCACTTGCCTCATATGATGTTATCAGCCTTCATCAGTTTAAAATAACAGCTTTTAGGATGTCACATGATTAGGCAGGGTTACAATCTCAACTGTTTATTTGAGGATCTGTCAATGGGGGTATAGAGCGAAACATGATTAATAAAAAGCAATTGTGAATACCCCAGAGGTTCAGATTTTCATCAGTAACTAGGATGGGTTAAGTTTATAAAATACCCAAAGCTGTGTGAAGAAGGCTGAGGAAAAGACAGGATTATAAGGAGAAGTGACTGTTGGAAATTTGAACAATGATCTGAATCAGTAAACAAAGACAGAAAAAAAAAACCAATAAAGACAGGTTAAATATTTCATCTGAATTAGAAGCAGAAGCTGGAAGATCAATTATATTATACACTATATATATGGTTATAAAAATTGAGCAAGACATACAAATGCAACTATATTAGAGTGTAGGGAAGGGAATTCTGAGGATTAACTGAAATACCACCAGTTTCTGTGCATGAAATCTAAGAGCCTTATATTCATTCTTGTTCTTTATTTTCTCCTTGATTCAGCATGCTCTCACCAGGAATAATTGTCCCAAATATTCTCCATTTACTATAGGCTGCTTCTGAAGCCTGTAATATCTGTTGATCACCACGTAAATGTCGAACATCTTTTGCACACTTTTTGCTTGATTTTAAGACTCCTTATTTCTGCTTTCAGACATTTCCTAGTTATGACTGTGCATTACCTACCTGACTTTATTGCCATCTTCTCCAACAAATACATGCTGATCAACGTATATGTACCTCTTCCCTTTCCCTTCTTGCTGAACTTTTTTTTTTCCCCCTAACCATGGAGGAAAGCCATTGCTTTTTCTCTGTTGTAGTCCTTCCCACACTTCAACAATCAGCTTGGCTCTTGTTTCTTGAAGAAATAGACTATCAATCAATCCAGTCCATATAAGGACCACAGAACTATAGAATTATTAAATTCTAGAAATGGAAAGAAGGTTCAGGAACACCTCACAATCATCCTGTTATTAGATAGATATGAAAACAAAACCCAAGTATGAGTTGAACTCATCTAGTTAGTGGAAAGCTATCCATTCATCTTCTATAATTTCTGATGACTTCTATTAATTAACTAGTAAGAGAGACTACATAGTCTACTAAGGCACTAGACACAAATTTTTGCTTGAAAATCAAATCTGCTAACTATTGGTTTTGTGATTTTAAGAATGTTAGCTTTAGATATTTTTATCTTTAAAATGGCAACAATAATAAATATTCTCAAATATTTTTGTAAGGACTTAATAAGAAAATGAAAGTGATTTCTCTGTCTCATTGCTTTGCACATAGTGTTCAGTAAATGTATGTAACTGATCACTTAATTGGTACATGTTTATTTTTCCCAACTTGTGTATACTTTTCTAAGGCCTGAGTAGTAGTACTTTTACTTTTTTCATTTTATTACTCTCGTTAACTAACCCAGTAATTATATATTAAGGACTTAGTATGTATTTTTTTAATGGATTTAACTTTTCCTTTATGTTTCATCTTTCAATTCTCTTACTCAAAGTCTGTTCATAAAGGACATAGAGAATATGAATGCTTACAAGAGGGCTACCCTTATCAGCTGAGAACACATATTAAAGAAGACAACTGAAAAAAAATCAGAAATTTATTACTATGTCAATTATATATATGTATGTGTATATATATATGTATACACACACACACACACACACACACACACACACACACACACACCCCAGACATCCATTTACCAATATTGGACATGAATTTGAAACACTCTTATATGAAATAATACCTGTTGTCTATTCCCATTAAAATTAATCCAAGAAAAAGTAGACTTTATAATATTGGGGAGAATTTTTCATGGATCTGGTATTGTTAAGCATTGGAGAGTTTTGTGAAATTACATTTTATAAACATTTTTCTTAAAATTTTTAAAGGGAACAGTTTCTGAATGTTTTATAACTCTTTAGTAGCAGGGCTCTTGTACAACTAGACTAACATTCTTCATGGATTAAATCAGTTTTGTGACATTGTGGTAATGTGGGCAAAGGTACCACAAAAGATGTGATGACCTCATCATACAGAATTTCTGTGACTAACTAATTGTTCTGGTACATCAAATGTCATAAAGGTGGATTTGAGCATGGAATGAGTCATATGAGCACTCAATATTCATGTAATCTCTGATTCCAAAACTCAGTATCAAAAATCAAGGTACAGAAAATTAAAATATTAATTTGTCTGTTAGAAACACTTGAAAATAGCTATAATTTTGTGTTCAAAAGTTACATCAGTGTATCACAAATATAAATAAAAAGTAAGTTCCAAAATCAATAAGTAAAATGTTTGGTATTATTCTATGCTTCTATGAGCACAAATAGTACATAATATTTTAATATATGGTACTAAAACTGAACTTGGGATTGCAGACACATTGGTATATTTTCTTTAAATGTAGACACTGACTACAGTAAAATTTCCACAATGCAAACCAAGGGTCCAGCCAAAAAGGGAAAAAAAAAAGTTTGAATATTTTTTCATGATGTCATAGATGGGAAAACACACTTTCAAGCTTAAGGTATACTTCATTGCCTTCCTTCCAAGCATTCTGCCATTTGATACCAGCTGAACTTTCCCCGAAGGTTAATTAAGAAGACATGAGAAATATTTTTAAAGATATGAAGTTCATCATAACCTTTGTAAACAATAATAGATGCAAGATGATTTAAAGCAAATATATTTAAATAGTCAAATGTTATTTTTTATTGGAATATTTTCATCCTGTGCCCATTGTCAAATTACATCTATTTAGTGAAATGTTATGCAAATTTATGGATATCCAGGCTGTGAAAGTCTTTTGTAATATGTTTTCAGAGATTCCAAATATTCTAGATAGCCCCCTTTGCATTTACTTATACAGTGGTGACAGAATTGTCAGTAAAGATGTATGTCTTTAATGAGAAAATGATCACAGTCTCACAAGGAAACTAGAAAGAAGAGACTTAACCCTCATAATCCATTAAATCAAGACATCCTTTCTCACACCAAACACCTTGCTATAAACTATCTCCTCACCACTATTTCCTGGAAAGAATACTTGCTCTTCATCACTATCAAGAGCCTCTTCACTATTTATAGTGTTTAAGTCCCTGCCCCCAGCACTAACATTCATGTCTCCAGGCTTTACTAACCTGGTTCCTTTAGCCTTTTCTCCGAGGGCCCATTTCTCCAGCTGTTAATCATTTTTATTACTCCTCTTTGGTTTCTTTCCAAATTCTCTTTATCATGACTCAGTTAAGGGATGTCAAATGAAACCCACTATTCTAATAAATATTTGACCAGTGTTGGAGTCAAGAAGAAAATGTCCTTTGTGATTTATACAGACACTACTCGCCTAAAGTCTCCTTAGCTAAGGATTAAGGATAGGGGAACTTTGAATTCTTGAGGTCTGGTTCTAAAATGACAAAATCCGGCTACTGTAACTGTGGGAAGAGTTGGAATGGGGAAACTGATTCAAATTATATAGAAGGCAGTGTGTTGTGAGTAAAAGGCAGAAAGCAAATGCCAACACAATGCCCTAAGGACAGACTTAAAAGTAAAATGAGAGACTAAGTAGCAAGAACCAAGAAGAAACTGGAATAATGCAATGGGAGAGAGATTGTAGATGAAGTGATCAGTTCTTTGATGAATGCAATGAATGAAGTTGAAGTACCTCTGATTCACCATTATCTCTCAGTTGCTGTTTATGCAGGGTCAGGGCTAAGGGAATCCAATGTATATTTAAGGCAGCTATTATTTCTGTTGTAGCTTCAGAATACATGGCCATTTTATCTGCTATTAAAAAATATTTAAAGTTAATTTCTTTATAATTATTCCATAAAATGCATGGTAAAATTTTGACCCATGTAAGGCAAATCCTCTGTCTCCAGAATCTCTCCTAAAGAACTATTCATTCTGAGATTTTACCAAAGTAAAGATGTTACTTTACCAATTTGAGACAACTAAAATGGTACTTCTATTCTTGCCTGTCGTATATAAACATAGGTTAGCAATTTTGTCTGTTTTATTCACTGTTGTATCTCCAGTGCCTGGAATATTGTGGCAGCTCAGTAAACATTGTGGCAGTTCAATGAATGGATGAACAGTATTCTCCTCTGGTTTCCTGCTTTGGTGAGTGGTGATGTTATATCCACATTAAGAATGAACACTCTTTCTTGACAGCTGTTTCCTGTACTTCCTTCTTCTCATCCAGTCCTTCCCTGAGTCCAGAAGGTCAAATTTCCACTCTGACCCCTCCTTTCCCTTTCCTACATGTTTGACTTATTTTATATCTTTTTTACTACTCACCTGATTTGCGGAAATTGGTTAGAACTCCCCCTTTCTTGCTGCAGACAATTTTCCAAAATACTGTCAGAATAATCAGCATAGCCTTTCTAAAACACAAGCCTGATTGTGACACATCCCAACTTCAACAATTTCATTTTTGATACTGAGAAAAGCTATGTTTTTGTTTTTGTTTTCCTTGCTACAGCCTCCTTGCTATGTCTACAAGTGATTTTTCCTGTTCTTTTCTCAGCTGGTCCTATTTTATCATCCGATATGATATACTCACATAGAAAACTTTGCAGTCACTATACATCATTAAGCTTTTGTACATACTCTTTTATCTATCTAAAATCCCAATACTTATTCCCTTTATTTCTTCAACTTCTATTCAATTAACATCTTTATGTTTTTCTCAGCAGCAGTTAACTCTGGTGACCACACGTCTCTGCTCAGAAATTTTTATTCATTTGGATTTCCAAGAATTTACATTCTCTGGCACCTTCTCATTCTCTAATAATGGCTTTTTTTGAGTGTCCTTTTGTCATTCCACCTATTCTAATATTTCATCTATGAAAACATTAGATACTCATGGGTGTCAGAGCTCAAATCAGAACCTGATTTCATTTAGTCCTATATTCCCTTTGTAGCAGATCTAATCCAAAGCATGCCTTCCACTTCCTTTTTTGTATTTAAAAACAATTTTTTAAGCTCTGTTGAGATGTCCCTAAATTATCTCTGCTACTCACACATCATCCTGAGCTCTAAAATGTGTATTTATTTATTTATTTTAAAGATTTTATTTATTTATTTGACAGATAGAGAGAGAGATCACAAGTAGCCAGAAGGGCAGGCAGAGAGGGGGAAGCAGGCTCCTTGCTGAGCAGAGAGCCCTATGTGGGGCTCCATCCCAGGACCCTGAGATCATGACCTGAGCCGAAGGCAGAGGTTTAACCCACTGAGCCACCTAGGCGCCCCTAGAAATGTGTATTTAACTTGATCTCTCCTCCTAGATAGTTCTCATACACCTGAAACAAAACATATTTAAACATGTACTCAACCTGTTTTTTTCTCCACATTTTTTCTCTTTAAGAAATTCAATAACATCCTGTTAATCACTCATCCAGATACTCTTTCCTTCACTCTACTCCTCTAACTTCTGTCTGTCCCCATGGCCACTTCCCCATTTCAAAGCATTAATATTTCATTATCTTACCTAGAATTTCAATGCTACCTTCCCTAGAGCCAAAGTTATGTTATGAAAATACAACCCCACTTATGTCACATCATTTCTTAAATCCTTTTTATGTCTTTCCATTTCTCTTAGGTTAAAAGAAAAATGTGAACATGGCTTGTAGGACCTACCTCTCGCATTTAACCACTCAGATCCTGCCTCTGATGTGGTTTCTCCTCTCTGCATCTGGAATTTCCTTCAGTTCTTCACAATAGTAATAATACCATTAATTTGTGCTCTGTAGACCATTGCAGTTATTATTTATGCATGTTTCTTTCCCAAGCTGTAAGATTCTTAAGGTCAAGATACATCCTACATAGTATCTGGTATTTATTAAATGTTTGGCAAATATTTGTTGAATGGCTAAAAAATGAAAACCTAAGGTATTTAAAAGAAGGTGCATTATTAGTATTATGCCTAGAATTTTTATGCCTTAAGGACAGAATTTAAACATACTTTACTGTGAAAGGAGTATTTCTTGTATCAGAAAAAATGCTTGATTGATTTTCCATAGTGTTTAGCATCTACTATTATTATCTTCATTATTTTTATTACAATGTTTTCTGTATGCCTACTATTACATTAAGCCCTTTACAAATATTATTATTATTCATATATTTCCAGTGAGCTAGGTACTATTATTGACCTCATTTTATAAATGGTGAAACTAATATGCAATGAGGTTAAATACCCTTCATTAATATCAAATGTATATTAAATATTGAAACCAAGGCATGCATATTTCACTGTGGAGCTCCTGTTCAATCCCTCCACGATACTTTTACAAACACAGGATTTCTTTTGCTTACATTTATCAGTTAACATTCTCTCCTTTTTCTTCTGCTGTGACAGTGAATAATTTAGGATATATTGTCTTACTGCTCTGCCTCTGCCCCAATTTAACTTTTATGTGAAAGCTTATTTTCTTATTTGTGGTTGGAAATAACTCCACTTTCTTATTTTTCTTTTTCTTTTTTTTTTTTTTTTAATTTTGTATCCTTGTCCCTCTCTTCCTGTTTTCCTCCCTTCCTCTCTTCCTTTCATCTTTCCTTTCCCTCATTTATCAGATTTTTAATACTTATTGCTGGGTACTTCACTAAGCCCTGGGCTGAAAAATATATTTAAAAAAATAATAAATGTTTTAAGCTAGCTTCCCCTTCTACAACTACTCCTCAAGCTCCACATTTACTATTCAAAATTCTTGGTAATTTTAATTAAAATCTCATGTCTTTTTTTTCCACCTATATAATTTTTTAAAAAGATTTTATCTATTTATTTGACAGAGAGAGACACAGTAAGAGGAGGAACATGAGAAGGGGGAGTGGGCTTCCCACTGAGCAGGGAGCCCAATGTGAGGCTTGAATCCAGGACCCTGAGATCATGACCTAAACTGAAGGCAGACACTTAAAGACTGAACCACCTATGTGCTCCTTTTGTTTTAATTAATGTATAAAATATTATTTGTTTAGGGATACAGTCTGTGATTCATCAGTCTTATACAACACCTAGAACTCACCACAATACATACCCTCCCTAAAGTCCATCACCTGCTACCCTATTGCCCAACCACCTCCCCACCAACAATCCCATTTGTTTCCTAAGATTAAAAGTCTCTTAGAGTTTGTCTCCCTTTCGGGTATTGTCTTGTTTAATTTTTTCCTCTCTTACCCTGTGATCTTCTGTCTTATTTCTCAAATTCCACATATCAGTGAGATAATACGATAATTGTCTTTTTCTGGTTACTTATTTTGCAGAGTGTAATACCCTCTTGTTCCATCTATGTTGTTGCAAATAGTAAGATTTCATTTTTTGATAGCTGCAAAATATTCCATTTTGTATATACATACCACCTCTTCTTTATTCATTCATCTGACAATGGACATTGGGGTTCTTTCCATAGTTTTGCTATTATGGAGATTGCTGCTATAAACACTGGGGTGCTGATGCCCCTTTAGATTACTAAATTTTTATCTTTGGGGTAAATACCCAGTAGTGCAATTGCTGAGTTGTAGAGGAGTTCTATTTTCAAATTTTGAGAACCCTCCATGCTGTTTTCTAGAGTGGCTGTACCAACTTGCGTTCCCACCAACAGTGTAGGAGGGTTCTCCTTCCTCTGCAACCTCACCAACATCTGTCATTTTCTGATTTATTAATTTTAGTCATTCTGATGGGTGTGAGGTGGTATCTTATTGTGGTTTTGACTTATATTTCCCTGATACAGAGTCATGTTAAGCACTTTTTCATGTGTCTGTTGGCTATTTGGCTGTCTTCTTTGCAGAAATGTTTGTTCATGTCTTCTGCCAGTTTCTTGATTGGTTATTTGTTCTTTAGGTGTTGAGTTTGATAAGTTCTTAATAGATTTGGGACACTAGCTCTTTATCTGACATATCATTTGCAAATATCTCCTCCCATTCTGTCAGTTGTTTTTTTGGTTTTCTTGACTGTTTTCTTTGTTGTGCAAACTTTTTATCTTCATGAAGTCCCAAATTGGTGTTTTTTTGGTTTTGTTTTGTTTTTTCCTTTGCTTCCTTTGCCTTTGGAGACATGTCTAGCAAGAAGTCATTGAAGCCAAGGTCAAAGAGGTTGCTGTCTATGTTCTGCTTAAGGATTTTGATGTATACCTTTCTCACATTTTGGTCTTTCATCCATTTTGAGTCTTTTTATGTATGGTGTAAGGAAATGGTCCAGTGTCATTCATTGTCAACCCCATTTGTTGAAGAGACTATCTTTTTTTCCATTGGACATTCTTTCCTGTTTTGTCAAAGATTCATTGACCATTAAGCTGAGGGTCTTGTTCTGGGTTCTCTATTCTGTTCCATTGTTCTATGTGTTTCTTTTTATGCCAGTGCCATACTGTCTTGATGATTACAGCTTTGTAATAGACCTTAAAAGTCTGGAATTGTGATGCCACCAGCTTTAGTTTTCTTTTTCAACATTCTTTTGGTTATTCAGTGTCTTTTCTGGTTACATACAAATTTTAGGATTATTTGTTCCAGTTCTGTGAAAAAAGTTGGTATTTTAATAGGTACTGCTTTGAATGTGTAGAATGCTCTAGGTGCCATAGACATTTTAACAATATTTGTTCTTCCCATCTATAAACATGGAATATTTTTCCCATTTCTTTGTGTCTTCCTCAATTTGTTTCATGAGTGTTCTAAGTTTTCTGAGCACATATCCTTTGCCTCTTTGGTTAGATTTATTCCTAGGTATCTTATGGTTTATCCTTATGGTATATAGAAATACAGCTGATTTATGTGCTCATTTAAGGCAGAAAAAAGAATTAATGATATAGAAAATCAAAAGATGAAGAAGAAAGAAGCTGAGAAAAAGAGAGATAAACAATATTATGTCATAAAGGGAGAATTTGAGAGATAAGTGATACCATAAGGCTAAATAATATTAGCATAATTGGGATTCCAGAAGAAGAGGAAAGAAAGGGACAGAAAGTATATTGGTGCAAATTATAGCAGAGAACTTCCCTAATTTGGGGAAGGAAACAGGCATCAAAATATAGGAGGCACAGAGAATTACCCTCAATATCAATAAAAATAGGTCAACACTCCCTCATCTAATAGTAAAACTTATAAATCTCAGAGACAAAGTGAAAATCCTGAAAGCAGTTTGGGAAAGAGTTGTGTCACCAACAAGGGTAGAAACATTAGATTGGCAGCAGTCCTGTCCATTGAGACCTAGCAGGCCAGAAAGGACTGGCATGATGTAAATATGCAGCCAAGAGTATTAAATAAGAAAAAAAAATATTTAGCCGAGAATACTTTATCCAGCTAGGATATCATTCAAAATAGAAAAAGTGATAAAAAGCTTCCAGGAGAAACAGAAACTAAAAGAATTTGTAATCACCAAATCAGACCTACAAGAAATATTAAAATTGATTCTTTAAGCAAAGAGAGAGCCCAAAAGTAACATAGACCAGAAAGGAACAGGAAGAGCATATAGTAACAATGACCTTACAGGCACTATAGTGACATTAAATTCATATCCTTCAATAGTTATCCTGAATGTAAATGGGCTAAATGCCCCAATCAAAAGACATAGGATTGGATTAAAAAAAAGCAAGACCCATTTTAGACCCAAAGAAACTCATTTTAGACCCAAAGACACTCCCAGATTTAAAGTGAGGGGGTAGAAATCCATTTACCATGCTAATGAACATAAAAAAGAGAGAGAGAGAGAGAGAGAGAGAGAAGGAAAAAAAAAAAACAAAGCTGCGGTGGCAATCTTATTGTCAGACAAATTAGATTTTAAACCAAAGACTGTAATAAGAGGTGAGGAAGGACACTATATTATAATTAAAGTTCTATCAAACAAAAATATCTAACCATTTTAAATATTTATACCCCTAACATGTGAGCAGCTAATTATATAAGCCAATTAATAACAAAATCAAATAAACACATCAAAAATAATACAGTTATAATAGCAGGGGACTGTAACACCCCATTCATTGCAATGGACAGACCATCTAAGCAGAAGATCAAAAGGAAGTAAGGGCTTTGAATGACACACTGAACCAGCTGGACTTCACAGATATATTCAGAACATTTCATCCCAAAGCAACAGAATACATATACTTCTCAAGTGTACATGCAACATTCTCCAGAATAGATCACATCCTGGGTGAAAAACCAGGTATCAACTGGTACCAAAAGATTCAGATCATTCCCTGCATATTTTTGGACCACAATGCTTTGAAACTGGAATAAATCACAAGAGGAAAGTTGAAAAGAACTCAAATACATGCAAGCTAAAGAGCATCCTATTAAAGAATGAATGGGCCAACCAGAAAATCAATAAAGAATTGAAAAAAAAATTCATGGAAACAAATGAAAGTGAAAACATTAGTGTTTAAAATCTTTGGGAGGCTGCAAAGGCAGTCCTAAGAGGGAAGTAT